>NW_027186473.1:18693713-18722042 GCF_028583685.1 Petaurus breviceps papuanus
TCTCTCTCTCTCTCTCTCTCTCTCTCTCTCTCTCTCTCTCTCTCTCTAGCAGTGAAGAGAGAACTAGACTCAAGAGACTGAGTCTCTCCCTTTCCTTTTTCACCTCCCCCTCCCCTTCCCATAAATACTAATGATGTATTTAAATTAGAACTCTTAAGAAGTCAGTTTTACAGGTTTATGAAGTATCTGAGCTACTTTTTTCTTGTGAATCTCAGTTTTGGAAGTGTTTTGTTTTAAATATTTTTTTAAATCATTTGACATGATCAGTATAGTTCACTGATGAGAAACTTGTGTCCTGTTAGAAATTTTTTGAATCAAATAACCAAAATTGTTTTCCCTCTTAAGCATTAGTCAGTTTTTGACATTAAAAACCAAGTATTTGATTATATCCACTGTTGTTATTACAACTTCTGAGCATATAAAGAATTTTGCTCCCCTTTGTTATAAAGTTTTGCAAGGTTACTTCCACCTTAACTTTTACCCCAGGAATATTAAAATGTCTTGCACCTGAAGGCATATTGTGTCATAAGGAATGAACCCTAGTAAGAGGACTTTTATATCTGTAGGTAGCTACATCCAGATTCTTGGAATTGAAATTTTTAATAGTTAATTATGTGCTAACTTGAGTCCTGGAAAAAGAAAAGCATGGTTAATACCAGGTGGTGTTCCTACCTTTTCATTCCTTTTTAAAGCCTCAAGGGCCAGGCATAGAGAAAAGAAAGAATAGGATTTTTAGTTTTAAGGATACTGAGAAGAATTCGTGGTTAGTGTGGTTTTGATTGAGATAATCTCTCAAACAGTAAGTATCCCATTTTTTTGAATCAGCAGCCCATTCAAAATGATTTAGAAATAATCTGTGGTAGAGATTGGCTTAAAAATAACATAACTTTTGAAAGGGTTGGTTCAAAGTAGGGTTGTTTTTTTAAACATCTTTTTCAATTTATAGTAATAAAGAAAAAAAATCTTATTTCAGTAAGATATTCCATGACTGTGTCTTCTAAACACCCAAGCCCTGCATTGTCTCTCCAATTTGTTTCTGTGTTCTAATTATACTGTTGGCCCTCAATTTCTAAATCTCCCAACCATATAATTACTACTTTTATAACTTTTCTCCATTTTTCCTATTCATTCTGCCTCTATAACTACTGTTAGATAATTCTTCTCTTGATTTATCTTTAATCCTTTTTCGTTCATAGCCAAAACTTATAGGATTTAGAGCTGTAAGGGAACTTAGGTTTCATTTAGTCTTATGCTTCATATTACAGGTGAAGAAACTGAAGCCTAGAGGTTTGAAGTGACTTGGAAAGGTCATACAGATAGTAAGAAGCAGAGCTGGGATTCAAACTCTGATCTGATTTTAAAACCAGGGCTCTTTTTGTTGCACTATGATCCTCATCTGATGCCTACCAAGCAGCCTGGGTGGTAGTTTACCTTCCTCTAGGAAAACTTGAATCCATTTTACTTTCATCCTTCAGGGATATTAATATATTGACTATGAATTTCCCAAGGCAGAACATTTCAGTATGGTTTTCTTAACAAGCGTGTCTGCCGAGTGACTAGTTTCAAAGTGATTGCTTCCTGGAGGTATTTTCTCTGGGGTTCTCTCAGATCATGAGAAATTAAAGTTCTTAATTCCTAAGATTTTTGTGTTACTTTCAGCTACTCAGCATATGAGTAAGGATCAGTATTGAGTACTGTGGTTTTTGTGGCATTTAAAGTTTGTGGTCTAGCTACTGAATTGATATTTTCACTTAGTGGCTTCCCATATTTTATTAGGAATTTATGTGTGTGCATGTGTGTGTGTGCATATGTGTACATATGCATGTACGTGCACGTGCATGCATCCTTACTTTCTGTGGCCATAGGATACAGAAGTTGAACCTGGAGATAGGAAAATTAGTTCTTGACCCAAACCTTAACTAACTAGTATTGTTTTCTGGGCAAACACTTGAGTTCTCTGAGCCTCAATCTCTAGCAATTGCAAAATGAAAAAGTCATACAATTTTAGGTCTAGTAGGGACATTCAATCTCATTGGATTCAATGCTTTCATTTTTCAGAGCAACAAAGTGAGGCACAGGAATATAAAGTGATGTGTCCAGGGTCACACAACAGATTCAGCATATGGATTCAGTCAGCAAGGGACTCCTGAGGATTATATAGCAGTTTATTTCATTTTGGTGATGAGGTTTGACTGAACCTAAGGACGCTTCACTTTTAATTTTTCTGAAACTTTCTAAATTCCTTGGAGTTTTATTTTGTGATGATTTGAAACTACCTCTCATGAATCATATTGAAATGACTTTTCCAGTCCTGTACGATTACTGCTAAAGCACATTTGTGTATCTCATTATATTCTGTAATGCACTTTCCTTATAACCTTAAAGGATTGGTAATGAGAGTATTGTTATCCCCATTTTTGAGCAGAATCAGCTGAAGCTCAGAGGCTTATACATTTAGAACTGGAAGGAGGCCATAGTCCAACTGCACCTCTGTTTCATAGATGAAGTAATTGAGGTTTTGAAAGATTAAACAACTTGCCCACTATTACCCAAGGGTAGAACCAAAGTGTTTTGACTCTAAAAACCAGTACCTGTTTGTTACTGTACTACCTTGTCGTGCAGCATGGCATAGCAGAAAGAACAATGAACTTGAAATCTGGCTCTGCAACTTATTACATGGGTGACTTTGGACAAATCACTTATTCCCTCTGGAACTTACGTCTTCTCTAAAATGTGAAGGTTTTTCTGGATAATCTCTAAGGTCTCTAAATCTTGAGTCTTATGTCCACCACCAGGGACTGTCATACTTCAATGTAGCCTTCTTAGCCCCTACCAAAGGGTATGGAAGACTCTGGGGTGATTAATGTTAATGACAATGATGATGACAAGGTTTCATGACAGGCATGGAAGCATAATTGCTATAAGTTGCTTTAACAGCAATAATTATTTGGAATTACACATTATTTGAAAGAAACTTATGCTAACAATTTAAGTTCAGCGAATATACAAACAGTGTCTCTGATAAAGGCTTCATTTCTAAAATATACAGAGAACTGAGTCAAATCTATAAGAATACTAGTTATTTCCCAATTGATAAATGGTCAAAGGATACGAACAGGCAGTTTTCAGAGGAAGAAATCAAAGATATCTATAGGCATATGAAAAAAAAATGCTCTAAATCACAATTGATTAGAGAAATGTAAATCAAAACAACTCTGAGGTACCAAATCTCACCTGTTAGATTGGCTAAGATGACAAAACAGGAAAATGATAAATGCTGGAGATTAGTAAGATGATTTTTTTAGTGTTAAATATTAATGCTTCATTAGACAGTTGGACTTTAATCGTTATTGTCCTGTTTAGGGTAAAAATTCTCCCCCCTTCCCCCCTTTGCCCTTCTCTTTGCCCTCTTCATCCAAAAAAAAAGTATATTCAAAATAAAGAAGTCAAGGGGTGGCTAGGTGGCACAGTGAGTACAGTGCCAGCCCTGGAGCGAGGAGGACCTGAGTTCGGATGCGGCCTCAGACATTTAACACACACACAGGGAAAAAAAAAAAACAACAACTAGCTGTGTGACTTGGGCAAGTTACTTAACCCCAATTGCCCTCCAAAAAGCAAAATAAGTAAATGAATCAATCAATCAATCAATAAGTCAACAGAATCAAAATGGAAAGCTTTCCTTAGTTGAACTTAAATAGTATGTACTCCAAAGGTTGGTGGGATCACAGATAATGGTACACTTTGATCACTCTGAGACTTTTGTGAATAGGAAAGACAAAAGCATCCCGCTGTGTTCCTTATTCATGTTTGCTTGGCAATCAATTGGAACATCATTTAAGAAATGGACGTGAATGGGGCCCCCAGAGTTCAATCCTTTTTTAAAAACCATTTTAACAAAGACTGGAAGTGAGATCCAGAAAAACTTAAGGAGATTCATTCAGCCTAATGTGTCACGCTTGCAGGGATTTAGTACAGCTAAAACATTTTAAGGGGAAGACTGTTTCTCATGATGCAATTTAAATAACTTTGAAATTTAGCATTTTAACTTTGGGAAATTTAAATTTAAAATTTTCTATTTGGGGAAAAATTTGTTATCTTAGTGACAAACTGGTGTCATAGTTCATTTTCAAAGTTTTAAAAATATTATCATTAGTTTGCTTATTTATTATAAGTCAAATATGTATCTTAAAATCTTCAGATATTTTGAAAATGCCTTTAAAAAGTTAGCATCATTATGAGGTTATTAGTGTAGGAAATCAAATAGTAATAAATATCATTCTACTTTAGAGTATTTACCTAAATGATATCAAAACTACATTTTCTACTTTTCTTTATGCTTCAACACCCTTTGTAGTTTTTGAGATTATAATTATATATAATGAGCTAGAAATTAACTTGGAGGTTATCTAGTCTAATTTGATTTTACCAAAGAGGAAGCTGAGACCTAGAGAAATTACATTATTTATCTGACATCATCCAAGGAGTAAACAACAAATATGGAAATCTTATGGCCAAACGCTGCTTTTTTTTTTTAAAGCAATCGGGGTTAAGTAACTTGCTCAAGGTTACACAGCCAGTTATTTCTGAGTGTGCTGCTAAGTATCTGAGCCCGGATTCGATCCCTAGGTCATCCCAACACTGGGGACAGTGCTCTTACTTGCTGACCCTCCTGGCCACCCCTAAGCAATCGGGGTTAAGTAACTTGCTCAAGGTTACACGACTAGGTGTTTCTGAGTGGGTGCTAAGTGTCTGAGCCCGGAATTCAATCTCCACGTCATCCTGACACTGGAGCCGGTGCTCTTACTCACTCTGCTACCTAGCCGCCCCAAAACGCTGCTTTTTTTTAAAAAAAATTATTTAGTATTTTTCCCAGTTACATGTAAAAATAATTTTTAACATCTATTTTAAAACTTTGAGTTTCAAATTTTCTCCCTTTCTCCCTCCCCAATCTGCCACATTGAAAAGACAAGCAGTTTGCTACAGGTTATATATGTGTAGTCATGCAAAACATTTCCATATTAGTCATGTTGTGAAAGAAGACATAGACCCCCCCCAAAAAAAACCCAACTCAAGAAAAATAAAGTTTAAAAAACAAGTATGCTTCAATCTGTATTCAAATACCATCACTACTTTCTGTGGGAAAGGAAAGCATTTTTCCTCATAAGTCAGAGTTGTCTTGTATCATTGTACAGCTAAGAATTGTTATTCACAGCTTATCATTGTACAATATTGTTATTACTTTGTACATTTCACTTTGCATCATTTCATATAAGTCTTTTCTGAGAGCATCCTGCTCATCATTTCTTATAGCACAATTGTATTTCATCATAATAGCATACCAAAATTTGTTCAGTCATTCCCCAATTGATGGGCATTCCCTCAGTTCCCAATTCTTTGCCACCATAAAAGAGCTACTATAAATATTTTTGTACATATAGGTCTTTTTACTTTTTTTTAATCTCTTTTGGGATACATACCTAGTAGCAAAGGCTGCTTTATTTTTCAGTGAATCACATTGCCTTGATTCAAAAACAGAAGTCTGGATAAATATTAATGACCCTGACAAATTAAAATTTTTTATTGAAATTTCCTATCCAGAAAAAAAGGTTGAAAACTTGACTGAACTTTGAATACAGAGGATACCTTAATTTCAACAATACCATAGATCCAGGACCTTGAAGAGTTATCAGAGAGGTGTCCATTCAAAAAATTCTTCTACAACATTGCTGAAAAGTGGTAATAGAGACTTTGCTTGAATATCTCCAGGAAGAAGAAATTCAGTACCTGCCCCAGCTGACTCATTTCACTCTTAGGGAGTGCTAGTTCTTAGGAAATTTATTCTTATAAAAGACTAAATTTACCTTTATGTTACTTGTACCCAGTCATCTATTTCAGCCAAGTGAAGTCAAGCAGAAGAAGTCTGATCCCTTTTCCATATCCCTTCCAACAGGACAAAGCTTCCAGCTACAATATCTTCCAAGTAAAGTTCAAGCACATTTTTTTTGGTATTCAAGGCCTTTTGCAATGTAGTACCACCAAAGTTGTTTTTTTTTCTTATCATTTTCTCAAGTTATTCCCTTAAAAATTCCCTGTATTTTCCAGTCATTTGGACCACTTACTAGTGATACATCAGAAAAATCATAGGTTTTTAGTATTAGAAGGGATATAATACAGGCCTTTTATTTTATAGTTGGGGAAACTGAAGTTTGGAGAAGTAGATTCCTCAAGATCACAGATCTAGTGAGATAGTTTATTAGAACTGAAGTGGAAATCCCATTATTTTGACTGTAGTTTACATTTGGAGATAATGCAGTTGACCCATCAGGTAAGAGGAAATATGAAAGATAATGTGACTATGGAGTTTGGTGTCAGCCAATGGTAGCAAGGGCCACCCTGAAGAGCTCTATTAGAAGCTGGGATGGGGGTTAGAGCTGTGATTTTATTGATACACAGAACTCCCAGATTTCTTCTGCCCATGTAGGTCAGCCCTTTTCTCCAATTTGTAGTCTTAAAGAGTGGCCTTAGAACCAAGATATCAAATATGTGGCCCCTGATTCACCAACACTCTTGAATGGAGCCAAATCAGATTGAAACATAATTGGGAAATATTTAATAACATAAATGAAAAATACAATAAAAGATGCAGAGATGATATTATGTAAATAGATAATATGCATATGGATAACATGAATAAAATATCAGGGAGGGGGAAGCAAGGTGGTATAGTGGATAGAATGCTGGCCCTGAAGACAGGTAGACTCATCTCCCTGAATTCAAATCTGATCTGACACATACTAGCTCTGTGACCCTGGGCAACTCAGTTAATCTCTTTGCCTCAGTGTCTCATCTGGAGAAGGAAATGACAACCCACTCTAATATCTTTGCCAAGAAAACCCTAAATGGGGTCAGGAAGAGTCTGACTTTACTGAAATGACTAAACAACAATATTGTTGCACAACAATATTCTCAACCCCCCCCCAAAAAAATCAAACAAACAGCATACCATTGCAGCATTTTAAAAGATATTATTGTAGACTGGTTGTAGTCTGTAATATTACAATGATATATTATAGATTTGGCCAAACCTCTTCCTTCAGGTAGCTGCCTAAAAGCACTGGGCCCAGAGTTAGGAAGACCTGAATTCAAATGCAGCTTCAAATACTTACTAGATGTGTGACCCTGGGCAAGTCATTTAACTCTACCTCAGTTTCCTCATTTGTAAAATGGGCTGGAGAAGGAAATGGCAAACCAGTCCAGTATCTTTGCCAAGAAAACTCCCAATGGAGTCATGAAGAGTTGGACATGACTGAAAGGCCTGGACAGCAGTATTATATTTTAAAACTAAATAAAAAGTTGATCCTCACAAATATTTATGTATGGATTATTCCTACCACACCCAACATACTTCTCTTTGAGTCTGAGTTTAAGTGTCTGCAAGGGGTCTTATGTGTCATAGATAAAACTTGAAACCAAAATATCCTGGCTTTGAGACCCACTTTTTATGTATTATGCCATTTTACTTTGCTAACTGACCAAAAAAAATCACTTTTTTAAACTATCTTGTCCAGGATTTTGGTTTTTCCCCCTTCTTCTTTTAGATTCATTCTTGTACCCCTATTATCTCTGTATGTAAGAGAACCATAGAATGATACTTATTGCTTACATGAGAATTTTTTAAATTAACTAGAATCATCACTACATTTTGACTTATTACAAAATTAATCATGCCTATGGTTAGCTGGTTGTGCAGTGCAGTCTTGGTATTAAGAAAGTTTATTTAAAAAAAATGACCATACTTTCAAACATGATTTCATTTAGCTATGATATCAGTATCTTTGAAATGTTTCATATTTACAGACAATATCTGTGTCAGTGCACTATCAAGAAAACTAAAATAATTAAATATATTCTTGATTCTAGAATATGGAATTATTTGATATTTCCTTAAAAATTGTTTCTTACTCTGTTGTTAGCTAGCTGCCTTTATCAATGCATTTAGTGCTTCTTAAGAACTTTTTCTATTTCTTTAGAAGCAAAGTTTTAAATGATTGATGGAATATTTTAGAACATTCGACAACATGACAAATGTCATTAAGTAAGAACAAGATAAAATCAGAGAGACACTCAAAGGTGGTATTCACACAACCAAAGCAAATTAGTGGATTATGCAATTATCCTTTGAATTGGCGAACTATGCAAATACTCAGCTTTAATAATTCATGTTAAGGTGGTCCCCCAGAAACCTCCAGATGGACTGTTTGGACAATTTCTGTTTTGTCTAGGAATTGTTTCACATTTTCCTTGTGGACAATCTAGAGATCATGAATTTGGCAGCAATGAAAAAAATATGCTTGTGTTTCCTACTAGACTTTTAATGGTGATAGACATCTTATCGTTAATAACTGAAACCTAAGTGCACTCAATAAAAAGTGAATAATTACTTGCTTTACACTCCATTTTTCTTTGACTTAGCATATCTCATAGTTTGCACTTCACAGAAGCTCTCATTGAATATTTTTAGAAGTATAATTATATGTTATACCTTTTTTTTAATAAAATGAAAGACTACCTCTCTACAGGCACAACAATCTGTATCATTGGAAATGTGCCTGAGTTCACAAGGTTTTCTTCAGAGGAGTGACGGCATTTGGAATTTTTAGATGGCATCACATCCTCCAATGTTTTTGGTCAATGATGCATTTTGCCATCCTAACATAGGAATAATCCAAATGTGAAATGTTAATACTTAGTCTAACTTTTAGTTCTGAGTGATTGTCTCAAAACTTGTTACCACAGAAGTAGTAAGTTAACCTAGCTTTTTGTCACTTTGCTACATTGGAAATTTCAGGATTTTAATAAGCTGTCCACAAATGATGTCATTTTGCATGCTGTGATCTTTCTTCCAAGTGTGTAAATAGCTTTAATAATGTAGTTAAACGTGATACATCCAGTTTCAACATAATGGCATTTCCATTTTGCTGCAGTATACCTGTCTGGTAAGGCAAACTTTAATAATTCTACACTCGAAGAAGTAATAAGTATAGTCTCCTTTATTTCTTAAGGGGTGGGAGTTGAGTGATTGTGAGTATTGCCATGCTTGAACAAATCCTGTTGTATTTTGCTAGCCTATGAATGAATTATTAGATAATAATATTATCTAACCTGCCGATCATCAGACCATAAAAAAACTGTAACCTTAAAAGATAGAATATTAGATGCTCAGATCCTAGCTCTAACATCTTTTAAATGTATAACCATAGGCAAGACACAACTTCTCTCAACCTCTGTTTTCTCCTCTGTGAAATGGAGATAATAACAGTATTTACCCCATGGGTTTGTTGAGGGGAGGAAATGAGTTAACCTATGTGAAATGTGAGTTATAATTATTTGGCCATGTTTATTGTTTTTATTCTTCATTTTTTAAGAGTTGAGAAATGTAAGGCCAAGTAGAAATGCAGATGATGTGAGACAGCTGTGGAATTCCTTATTATTCACCTTTTCTCCCTAATTCTTTTTATATCAATTGACTTGTAACATCTGTACAGTTAAAAATAAAGATTGTTTTAAGATCTATCACCCCAAAGTAATAAAATATTAACCTTTTAGCTCCTTCCCTACCAGATACTTTACTTATAGTTCTTTTTCTATTGATTTGCTTTATTATTTTTATTGAGGAGGCATTATTTTTCATCTATGAAACTGCTTTGATAGATTTTTTCATTAATAAATTATTATATGGGAAGATGATAACTCACAGATGGAATTATTAAACTGCATAACAAGAGGGTGAAAATATAATAAGTCATATAAAGAAGAGAGAAGAATGAAATTTAGAAGGGGACACAGACAAGCAAAGTAGTTGTGGTACCAACATGTTAAAATTTATATGTACTTTAAAAACAAGCTTTATGTAATAGAAATCTATGGTCTCAAATATATAAAAGGATATATATCCATTAAGGCAACACAATTGTCTATATAAAGCATCAATTGATAAAGTAAAAAAGCATTTATGTATAATTAAGACCTGAAATGATACTTTTAAATCTTGTTAGCTCTCTGAAGTTCTAACTTGAATCTAGAATTGGAACTGTCCTTTTAGTATTAGGAATCCCCTGTCTGGTTATTTAAATTTTTTTTTGTAAAAATCCACAGAAGAAAGTCTCAAGATTTTTCAAAATTTTCTTGGGGAAAAAACTGCTTCGTATCAATTATTCACTCAACATTTTTTCATTCATCTCCTGTTATTTGTCAGCAATTATTCTAGACCAGAGGATTCAAAGACAAAAATGAAACAATCTTTTCTGGCCTTGATCTTGATTTAATATGAAAATGCATTTGTAAAATCAAAATTATATGTAGGTCTCTGGATTTGCATTGATGTTGCCGAGCTTTACAATAGAGTGACCATATGTTGTTGTGGAAATAGCCATTGATTTGTATTTAAATCCCAACTGATGTCTTTCTTAGACAAGCTACTTAACTCCTTTGGGCCTCAGTTTCTTCATATATAAAATGAAGTGGTTGATCTAGATCATGGGTTTCTTAATTATTTTTTATGCATCATGGATCCCTTTGGCATTTTGGGGAAACCTGTGGTTCCCTTCTCATGGAACAATACTTTAAAGGCATAAAATAAACAGGTTAGATTTTAAAGAAATTCAGTTATATTGAAATTATAATATTATTATTATTATCACACTAAAAACTCCAAATGGTATTTTGTAGCTTTGAAGTCCTGTTATTTGATCTGTTGGTCTTACCTTCTTCTATAAGGAAGTCATATATGTTCCCTATCTGTACTGTTCCTTCTCTTTCTCCTTTGCTGGATGATTACCCATCCACATGACATCCCCTAACCCAGGTTTGACCATATCCCTCCACCATTCAGTAAGTTTGACTGGCTCCTTATGGATAAAATAGAAACCCTTCTGCTGGATGTTTTGAATTCTTTATATCCTTGCCCCAACCTACCTTTCCAGCCTTAATTGTCATTAGTATTTTTTGCACACATTTTAAGTTAGTCAAACTCCCAGTGCTTTTGCACTGATAGTCCCTACACTGGCTTCTTACAATTATTAGTTTCCTTTAAAATTGAACTCATAAACTTCTAGATTTGGAGTTTTGAAAGAACTCTAGAGGTTATCTAATCAATCTCTTCTTTTTAAGGATAATAAGATAAAGCCCTCGCCTTATTTGTTAAGGCTCTCTTGATCTCCCAAGTGTCTGAGTCTCATCCTCCCAAATCATCTTGTTTCTATTTTCGTAGAAACTTGCATAAATACACATTATAAGCAACTTGAAGCCAGGAATCATTTCACTACCATCCTCATATCCCCACCTCCTCACACAGTGCCCAGGCCAATAGTAGGCATTTGAGAAATGTATGTGGACTGATTAATTGCTTGAATTAGAATCAATATTGGCATATTGGTTTTGGAGTCAGAAGAACCAAACACATTTTCCACTTCTTAGCCTCACTAACCATGTGACCTTGGGCAAATCGTTTAATTTCTCTGAACCTGAGTCCTCATTTGTAAAACAGGGATATTAATAAGACTTCTTCCACTTACCCTTTAAGTATATACAGATTGGGGAAAAGTTTTGCATACTCCTAGGTGAGATGTGAACGTGTGTTTTTAATAAATTGAGAACTTCTGGACTATATACACCCAGGTTGTGTTGCAAAAATACACTCATTTCAATTTGTCTTTAAAGATCAGTTGATTCAAATCCAGGAATACCAGGTGTGTAGCATTCTGTCAGATGATTGAATTTCTTTACTCAATGGACAAAAGTATCCTTGGTCTGCTTATTAATTTCTAGTTCTTCGAATGTAATTTCTTAATGAAATTTGATAGCTATTGTTTATAATTAGATGAGTGCTTGGGAATTTTAATTTTTCAGTGAAATACTAAGCATTATAATGTCATTATGTCATTGGAATTGGGAAGTATTAGGTTTTAATTTTTGGTGCTTGAAAATTTGTAAATTTTATTAAATTAATATGCATTGCTGTCTGAGATGATAAAATATCACCAATACATTTTCCTTACCAGGTTAATTTTAAGAGTGAAACAAGTAGTAGTTTAAAAGAATTCAGGTCCTGGCTGACAAATATTTTCAATAATCATGTCAATGACTACCTTCTAACAGGAAAAAAAAAATTATACTGAAATGTGACCAGTATTATTAGAATGTATATAGTTATCAATATACTGCAATTAGCATTAACAAAAATATAGCAGATTAATGCTGAAAGAACTGAAAACATAGGAATATTAGAATAAGGTACATTATGAACACACTGATCAATTTCAAATTACTCTAGAAATGAAATGTATAACTTTACAAACTTAAAATCTGCCTTTATAATATTAGGATTTTATAAATTTTGATATCCTTCTATTTATGTTCTGTTGAAAGATACAGCAATTTACCTTGACAGAACAATTTTTGAGAAGAGATTGTCTTTCCTCTTATTTTCCTTCTTTCTTCCTTTTTCTAAAAGAAATTTATTGTTTTTATAGATTATGGTTATACTTAGTTTGCTATGCAACCAACAATGGAGGGAGCAAACATTGTGCCGGCAAAGAGTAGATCAAATCACACAGACATACAGATTCTTAAGTAGCTCATAGAATGTCATATAGAAACAGCATTTCTTATATGTAGGGAAAAGTGACCCAACTACTAAATCATTAAAGTCAGCATGAACAGCAAAAAAGGGCTACATGGAACCTTGCAGTACAGCCCTGAACACCCTTCATAATTAAAACTCTATTAGGTCTCTGTGTAACAACCTCATTTTTCTTCATCATTGAGCTGTAAAATATCATTAGAAGAACGGGGGAAAAAACTACACAACCAATTTTAATTTTTTTCTTATTTGTTCCCAAAGTTACAAAGGAGTTCCAAATTTTATTATAAAATTTAATACAGTTTAGTTATAGTTAAAATGTAAAATATGTTCTCTTGGTATTTTTGAAAGTATACAAAATCTAACAACTTTTTGTTTGGTAAAAAGAATGCCAGTTAGAGGCTGTCCCCTGTTGTGACATTTATGCTTTTTAAGTATATCATTATTGTTCCCTAATTTGTGGAGAAATATCTATTTAGTGGAATGCATGTTAACCTATTCTTGATTGTCTGTGTAGAGTAGATAATACACTTAATATACCTGACAGCTGCCACAATAGTACCATCTGAGTTCCAGAGACAAAAGAATCATAGATATAAACCACAATGTGGAAAGTCCAAGTGTGGATTATAGAAAATTTACTGTATAATAAATTCAGAGAATCACTGAATCAAAAGGGACCTCAGAAGCCATCTAATCAATTTAGTACCTGAAAAAATATCCGAGACACATAGTCACCTAGACCCCTGTGAGTAGGTACCTACAACCTCCTTTCACTTTTTATATAGTTTTAATCATTAGGTAGGATTTATTTTTAAAATTCTTTTTTCATTATCATGAACTTGAAAAATATTAATTATTATTTTGTATGCAAAACAGAAGAAAAAAAGGTTGAGCATAAAAATATAAATCTCAATTATGGACAGTTTTTTTTAAAGTATATAATTAATTTGATAGTTACTAAACTGTCATATTTCTTTCTGAACTTCCTTGTACTCTCTTAAGTTTATTTTTCTAAATGTTTGATTGAAGTTCTTTTCTTTTTTTTTTTCTTGGGCTTCTTCATTATTATTAATGTCCTTCATCTCCATCTACTTCTTTCACTGTTTTATTTCCATAACTCTTTTACTCTCCTCCAGAAATAAAAGCCACTTCCTATAATAAATAATTACAAGTCAGCAAAATAACTTTACACCCTGGAAGAAAATGAATGAATCATTTTGTACTTCTAGTACATTCAAGACACAGAAAGCATGATATGTCATTGGTCTTCTGGGTTCATGGTTGTTTCATTAATCTGAGTTATCAAGTCTTTAAAAATGGTTTTCCTGGTGTGTTTTTTGATATGCTTATTTTAGAAATTACCTTATTGTTTTAGCACAATTCACTTTATGTGAGTTCATACAAATCTTAAATTTCTCTAAATCTCATAATTTCTTATGATATGATAAATTAATTAGATAATATTGGCGTAGACCAACAATGAATAATTTATATATTTCTAATTACTTAAGTATGTCTCTTTCTGGAAAGAGTATTTTGTGGTTGTGTTGATATACTTCCTGCATGTGTCTTTTTAGGTAGATTCCTAAGTATTTTAGATGTTTTGTGGTTATTTTGAATGGTATTTCCTGTTTATCAGTTCCTACTGGATTCTGTCCATTATAGATGTAGCATTGGTGTCAAACTCAAATAGAAGAGGGGCCCACCAATCTGTATGTCAGAATCTGTGCTACATATTAACCTAGTTTTAAGTTGCAATGTTATATGTGTTTTATTGTTTTTTTTATTTTTGTTAATTATGTCCCAATTACATTTTAATCTGGTTCTGTCAGCACTTGAGGCTGTTGCAGACCACCTCTGATATAGAAAGGTAGATGAGTTTTATGGGTTTAGTTTATATACAAATATTTTGCTGAATTTACTCATTTCTACTAACTACTTCAGATAGTTTAATTGAATCTCTAGGATATATAGATAGATAGATAGATAGATTGATAGATATAACAATCTATCTATACTACATATATATATATATATCCTTTAAATTCCTTTTACATATGATAGATAATGGAGTATTTTCAGTATTTACATGAAAACTAAAATGACTTTTAAAGCTTTATATTCACTTTATATTATTTTACATTCACTTCTCATGGTATCAGAGAGTATTTTCCCTTAAAGGGATTGTATAAAATAGCTGCAATCATTATTCAAAGTATAAAGATTTTTTTTGCTAGATAGTATATTTGCATTATATTGAATATAATGTTTTTTCTTGAAGTAACTTCATCTTCAGATCACAACTTTGTTAATTAGCCAGGGATTATCAGCTTCAGAAGAGCATTTACTGGATTTTGTGTCTGTTAATTTAGTCTTTAATTTAAATTATGATGAAAATAGGGATTAATAATTTACTTATATTGACATAAAGAGGTATATAGACCTACTTGACAGGCATACTTAACAGCACCATACAGTATTATTTCCAACTTCAGACATTTAACTAATTTCAGGCTATTATTAGAATAGATTATAAAGTATCTATTTCAGACATGTCAGATGTTCAAATTATGGACTGCAACACTACAAGGGCCACTGTAACCAGATAAAAATGTAATTGGAAAATATCTAACAATAAATAAGAATACAATGGAACATAAATAATGTTTATATGTGATTTTCTAAATCAGCATATGATCTGAAGAGATCCTTCTATACAATTTAGTGACCCCCTTTTCTATTTGAATTTGATACCCCTGAGATATTTGACCTTCTACTGGAGAAGTAGCTTGTTTTCAAATCATCTATGGTTTAACACCCCAGTTCCCCTGCAACCCCACCCCACAGCAACAGGGGTTCACCCAAGAGCATGCTTGAACTTCTGTTTTGGAACTATTAGGGGTGCTCTAGGGTATAATCAGGGATGTATTTTTATTGTTTTGTACATCTGATGGTGCACCAGAATTATGCTGGCTTCCAGGGTTAGTGCTAGTAGTCAAGAAGAGGAAAGAGATGGAATTTCATTTGCTTAAGGCTGTTTACCCAATGTAGGATTTCCCTGACCAGTGTTTATATCTAATTTTGTGTTTTAAACACTAACCAAAATGTTGTTAGCATTCCAAAATGCTGGTCTGATTTTACATGGTTTGTAATAATACATGGATGCTGGAAGGAAGGAGCATTAGTTTCTGGGTTTCAATATCCCCAAAATGTAGGTTAAATAGAGAGCTCTTCTCTAGTTTAATTTAAATATTATAGACCTTTAGAGAAATAGAAGTGGAAAGTCCCCCAAATCTGCTATTTTTCCCCAAATCAAAAGGTTTCACTCCAGTTACATTTCAATGCACTGCCTAATTTTTTTTTTTTGCTTGAAAGGTTAATGATACCAGAATTTTGCTCCAGTTTCACATTTCACTAAGCTGCCTATAAAATGATTGATATGATTTACACATCTTATAGAAAAGCTTGAAACATGGATAATGTACTATATTAAGCCATCTAACAGGTTTTTAAAAAGTGAAAATTCTCTAGTAGGGATTTTACTAAAAACATTTTTTAATTGGGTACATACTAGGCCTATATGTAGCAACATGTAAATTGTTGTAGAGATACCATTTTGAATATTTTCCTTTGCTAGAAAGAAAAAGAAAGGCCTGTTTCATTCCTCTGTTTGCCTCCCTTGTTATAGAAAAGGGTGGGGCTCACTCAAGAGACTTCTGTCAGAATGTAATGATGACAAATCAGAAGCAGATCATTATAGCCTGAGAGGCACAGGAAATGAAACAGAAGGTAGAATGACCCTCTACTCAGAACAGGTCTCTCAGGTTAACTGAAAGTCCAGAAAGAGAACAAAGGCAAATTCATTGGCTATTCATAGTAAATGCTTTGCAAATGTTTTGAAATGTAGGATGTGGAAGTCATGGAGGCCCCTATGTGCCTTTTAGCAGATTTGTAAATCCTGTATATATGAGAAATAAAAACCTTTAGTGAAAAGGCAACACCATGTCCTATATTTTGATATATAAATTGAAAAGGGATAAGACGGACCTTACAGTAAGTATGATAGCTACTAGGTTGGACTTAAGGCTTTTGTTCAGATTTCTTTTCCCACTGTGCTAATATTATTGGTTGGTAAAAACAAAACAAAACAAAAAACAAAACTGCATCCTAAGTAAATGTAAGTAGGAAAGTTTTTACTTTCAAACTATAGCATTAGTGCACTAGGAGTATCATGTTTCCATAGTTTAATATCATTATGAGACATAGTGCTATATTGCCTTATTTATGGCTGAAAAGGTAAGTATTCAAATAAAGTGTTTCTGGATGAAAAACAGGTGTTAAATTATACTTAATAGAATACAACTTTGTGAAATAAAAGTGCAAATTTATGTGATGCTGCATGGAGAGTTTCTTAGACTTAAAATGCTAGTTATCTGACTGATATCCATAAGATGTTTTTCAATGCAATGTCATACTGTATTAGAAATAAATTCGTATGTACAACTTCCATTCTCTTTACTTAAGTGCCCCATCCACTCTACCCCCTCCAAGAAAAGTCAATCTAAAAAACAAACAACAAGAAACACACACTTTGCAGTAACATCTCTGATGAGGTTCAACAGTTTTGTAACAATTTAGTCCTTCTGGACTATTTTTTAAAATAATTATGGAAATGGTGCATTGATAAGAATGTTTCTGCCAATTATTATATCACTTTTTGGTTGTTTAGGTCCTAGTTTATTTCAACATAGGTACATATTGTTTCCTGATGATAAAACTCAGGATGGAAACACTAAAATTCACTATTTTTACATCATCACATGATAATGGATAAAAAGTAATCAACAAATTTGTTTTGAGTCTAAAGTCTGGTATTTTTTGAGATTATTAATGAAAACTATATAGTTATTTATGTCAGCCACTGGGGACTCTTTTCATAGTCATGTTAGTATTGTTGTGTAGTACTTTAATTGTATCTGACTATTTGTGATCCCATTTGGGATTTTCTTGGCAAAGAAAATAGAGCAGTTTGCCTTTTCCTTCTCCAGCTCATTTTATAGATGAGGAAACTGAAGCAAACAAGGTTAAGTGATTTGTCCAGGGTCACACAGCTAGTTAAATGTCTAAGGCTGGATTCAAACTCAGGTCCTCCTGACTCCAAGGACAACATTCTATCCACTGTACCACGTAGATGCCTCTGATGTTAAATATCCTCAGTTTATTTTTACCTAAAACTTTTTTTTAATAAGTTGATGTTAGTTAGATATCTTCAACTTATTTTTTAAAAGAGGTTTTAGGGAAAATTTGTAGTAACTGTCAAGGGACTTTTCAATATACTTTTTCAATATACCTTTCTGCCTCTGTCACAATCTATCTCTGCCTTTCTTGCACGCATATACAAGCACACACACACACACACACACACACACAAATACAAATACAAATACCTCGCCCTAAATTATTCAGTATTGGTTCTCAAAAATTGATCCTCCAACTTGTGACAGAGAAAGAGATGGTTCTTGAAAGCTCCCAGAATGTCCTTTTTCCATAAATGCTACCAAATCCATTTTCCTAGGTTGGCTGTCAGTCACTTATTTCTCCACTACCCTCTACTGCTTGAACTTTTTCATGAAGTAGCCCACAGTTTACATATCCATAAAATTTCTTCAGTGTGCAGCTTTTCTTTCTAGAACTCTTTCTTTTCTACCTGGTATTTTTTTTTCTTCTGTTCTCACCCTGGTGTTATACATTTTCCAACCTTTCACTTCCTTCTAAGCATTAGAAACACTAATTCATGCTAAGGAGTAAATGACTAACATGAAAATATCTTATTATTCTTATGATTCTTTGTATTTTTATAAGAGAGAAGACTTAAAACCCTTTTTATTTTACTGTATTAGAAATAAATTCGTATGTACAACTTCCATTCTCTTTACTTAAGTGCCCCATCCACTCTACCCCCTCCAAGAAAAGTCAATCTAAAAAACAAACAACAATTCTTGAACATACCATCGCACCCTAACTGGAGGTCAAATTATATGTGTAACCAATCTAAAAGGATGAGATTTATTATCAGGAAGGAAAAAAAGCTCAATAATAGCAGGCAACTTCAGCCTCTAAGTCTTCATTCAGTCTTGATTTATATAGATTTTCAGGACCACTTAAAATAAACAGCCAGTCAGCCCCCACTGTCCAGTAAAAGGTCAATGATATAGGACTGGTGCTCAAGACAGACTGCTCAAGACTGCTGGCCTAAAGTCAGAAGTATTCCTTTGTGTCCTCATTCTTACACTGTTATTATTCTAAAAACAAAGTAGATGAGAATTTAATACTGATTGATACACATTCTGCCTGTCATATTTATATGGATTTAGATGCATTGGTCAGTGCAGTGTTGCCACATAGAGATTGCAACATAGATCTGGTAGTCATGTGTGTATAGTTGATAACTGAACTCACTGGAGTTGGTGAGAAAATATGGACAGAAGAGAAGTGGGTCCAGGAGGGGACTTTGTTAGACACTCACAGTTAGAGAATGTAACATGGATTATAATCCAGTGGAGGTGACTAAGAAAGAGGTTGATTGAGTAGTTTCATGAAAACACAGCAAAGAATGGCTATTCAGGAAGAGAGGCTTGTTAACAGAAGCATTTTTAGGTAGAGGTACTTATTCCAGATAGATAGAAATCCTTTCTGTTTCTTTTGATGAGCCATGAGTTACATCATGAATTTTATCATGCTACTTAATAATTTGCCCTGGTGAAAGCATTATGAGGCATCTGCTATTTCTTATTTTCCTTTTCTGGGGAGTATGAAGATATGGAGAAAGCTGTCATGAAAATATCATTATAACATCAGGAAAACGCTAATCAGATTACTTCCATTTAGACTATGTTAACTAGAATACATTTGTGGTCTTTTCTACTTGGGGACACAAGCTGCTTGCTGTATTATGTTGCTAGAGATAATGGGTAATTCCTCTGGTATCCTGTTTTGGAATCATTTCATTAGACAAAGGCCTTTGAAACTTCCTTTGTTGCTGAGAACAAATGCTTAGATTTTTCAGAACTGTAGCTACTTTTGTTATTCACAAATACCAGAGCCTTTCAAAATTCATCATCACTCACATTCTCAGTTTTGCCATACAATCAGTCATTATGTCAGCAGCTGCCCAGGGAGCCTCACTTCAACTCATTCAGCTAAATAAAAATCATGAGGACAATCAGTTCTGTAATTAATAATATTAATAATTACATTAATAATAATAATGTTAAATCCTTAGGGAGATTACCAAGACTTTACCTTGAATAGTCCTTCATTCTTTTATGAAAAAGTAATTACATAAATTCAACAGAACTTTTCCCTATCCTTTCGACAGGTATGGAAAAGCAATATCAGCCCTGCAAATTAAATTGATCCCAATGACATGTTTTAATAATACAAAAGGTTATCTTTCCCCAAAAAGTTTCCCTTTCCTAAACAAAGTACTTCAGATGATTCATTTCTACCTAGCATAACTTAAAATCTTTTTCAGTTTTAAATCTGGTGACAGTTTGAATGATGAAAAAGCTGTGGTTTTTATGTGAATATTAATAGAGGTTTCCAGTATAATAGCATTAAATGAAAAGAAATATCATTATGCCAACTTATGGTTACCTTAACAACCATAAATAGGTGACAAGATTTATATATAGTGATCTGCAGTTAATTTGCTTAGAATGTCAGGTGCATTAACCCTAGCTGAGGTTGTTCAATTACTTTACAAATTACTCAATGATCTAGACATATACATGTGTATATGTGCACACGTGTGTTTACATATTTGTATATAGCCATCCATGCATACATATGGTAGTATTTGTTACAGGTCTCTATTCTAGCAACAGGGTTCAGACACTCAGTATCATGCCACACATACCACTCACATGCCATTATATATCTTTGTGTCACCTTGGAGGCTTTAGTATTTATTCAAGCAGCATCCTTTTGAGGTAATAACCTTGAAGTCAGGGGGGTCAAAAGATCATGGGTTAAGTTATTCTTCATCAGTCCTAAACTGGAATTATTCAAGTATACTGCTGGCCTAAAGTCAGAAGTATTCCTTTGTGTCCTCATTCTTACACTGTTATTATTCTAAAAACAAAGTAGATGAGAATTTAATACTGATTGATACACATTCTGCCTGTCATATTTATATGGATTTAGATGCATTGGTCAGTGCAGTGTTGCCATCTTCTGCTAATTCCTTATTTTCTTTGAAAAGATCTTTTTCATTGGTGGCCTTCATATCAACAGGGGCACAGTGAATGGGTTAAAGTTTTTTTTTTCTGTTTGGAAATAGATATTTATATTCCAAGTTCCTTATGGCAGGTAATAAGAAGGAAATTCTGTTCATCTTGAAAATAGCTGATGGGGAATGCTTTAAGAAATAGTTTCCCAAATCTATCCACAAAGCTCAGACTGAATTCTAGGCCTTTTCTCATTTATGTATGGAGGAGCTGCTAATGATCTGTGAATCTATACAGGCCATTAGTAAATCTAAAAGTAATAGAAATGCTATTTAACAGGATATTGAAGATTCCATTTTTCAGAACAGAAAACATATTCTCTCTTTGGGGGTATTTTTTTTTCATTTTATCACCATTAGGTTAATGAATTTAATCTTATTTTGTGATGAGTTCTGATTTCCTATGAGAAGACACATACAATCTTATCTGTTATGTGCTCTTTATTTTTATTAGCCTTAGAAAATATTATCATTGAACCTAATTTAAACATTTCTAACTTCTAACTTGTGGGTTATTCTCAAACATTTATACTAATGAATTTGAAGAAGCACATTTGAGAATTAGGAACTTCATAAAACAAAATTTACTTCTCCAATATCTTAAGCTTTTCATCTGTTTTTGTGTGGGGGGGAAATATTTATTTTCCAGATTTACTGGTTTCACTTGGGCTTTGGTATTACCCAGATCAGATAAATATCCCATGTTTAGGGCACCATTTTGGGGAATGTTACTGTGATTTTTTAAAATGACTTTTAAATGTGCATATTGATAATACATGTCCAAACTACACACATCTTCTGAAGAGAATATTATATAGGATTAAAATATGACTAGAATAGGCCAGAAAATGAATGCCTTTAAGTTTATTTTTAATGTCATATAGGAAAAATTCAGTGTGAAAATTACATAACTATCATAAATCAATATGCTTTAGATTGTTGTGTCATATATAGGAGAGTGTTGCAGAGACCATAACATGCTTGAAAGTGAACAAGAAGAAAACAGCCTAAGTGAGTGGAGAATGCCAATTAAGGAAAGGAAAAGATTATGAAATTATTTGAGAAGTTGAGCAGGAAAATTACTTATCCTTGGGCAGCTGTACTTTATGCAGATTTCATGGATGCATTATATATCTTTGGCAGATTCAAACTGTGTGACTTTCTGCTCTAGCTTAGAGTACATCAGCTATTTTGAATAAAAATTGCCCTCATGCATAAAAATGTATTTTTCAAACCCCAGGAATGTGCACTATAGTTAAAATCTTGTTATCTTAAATTCTTAATAAGGAAACTTGAATTTATTAAGTTAGCTGATTCCTATCTCCAGTTCATTGGGATTCCCAATTGAATTTAAAATATATGTATTAGTTAACTTGTTTTTGTGCTTCCTAGAAATCACCTATAAACTTATTTATCTTCTCCCTTTAGCTTTCCTGTCTTCCACTAGAAGCTTTCACCAACCCATCTTAATTCTAGTGTCTCCCTTCTCTTATTTAGTTCCTATTTATCCTGTATACAGCTTGTTTGTATGTTTTTATTTAGTTCCTATTTATCATGTATACAGTTGTTTATATTTGTGTGTTGGTTTATTGTCCTTTCTTAGATTTTAAGCTTCTTGGGGGGGAAAGACTCTTTAAAAAAAATGTTTTATTTTTTTAAAAGAAATTGGGGTTAAATAACTTGCTCAAGGTTACACGGCCAGTTATTTCTGGGTGTGGTGCTAAGTATCTGAGCCCAGATTTGATCCCCAGGTCAATATAACACTGGGGCCGGTGCTCTTACTCACTGTGCTACCTGGCTGCCCCGCAAAGACTCTTTTAACCCTTTTTGTATGTACTTATAATAAACCCAAAAAATAGTAGGTGCTTAATAAATGTTCATTGGCTGAGCAAATTTCTCATTTTACAGAACTACTGCAATTTATATGCTTTTTTCCTCTATTAGTATACTTTTTTTGCCTATATGGAGTAAAATTCTAGTCAGCAACAAGTATTTTTACAAAAAGACAGCACTCTCAGAATATGTCTACAATGGAAAAACCAAGGATTACGCTGGAGGTGCAAATGTGATTTTTCAAATCCTTTTCTTAACTGACAGGAAGTTTTGAGAAACAAAATAAAAATAAACTTTTAGAGTGTCCTAACTGCCCATGTATTTCAGCACATTCTTTCAATAAGCAGCTGCAGAAATTCATAGAGTTTCTGCCAGTAACATATCTTGAAGGCTGAACATGAACAGCAGACAGTATATATAAATGCTTCAAATGTGCCTGCACTATCTTAAATACTATAAAATGTTAGTTTTGCTGAAAAAAGGCATAGAAGAGACTTTTGATCTTGTCAAAGAAAAAGAAAAAAAATGTACTCCCTCCATATTAACATATATATCCACTATATTTCAAAACATGTTTTATTTTGAAATTTTTTGATAATATTGTGTGTGGGGGGGACTGATTTTTCTTTTTTTTTATTTTTCAAATGCTTCATTAACTTCTAATTTGCATGATTTCCTCCAGATTTTGAGTTACAAATTTTCTCCCCGCTTTTCCCCTACCCACCACCCCAAAATAGCAGTACCACAGGATATCCCCTCCTCCAATCTGCTCTCTCCCATATCTTCTCCCATACCCCTTTCGACTTTTCCAGTAAGGCATGGTGGATCTATATGCACCAGTGCCTGTATCCTTTATTTCATAATTACATGTAAAATAGTATTAATAATAGTGTATATATTAAACATTTGATTTTGAAACCTTGAATTCCAGATTCATTCCCTTCCTCCCTTGTCACCCACCATTATTGGGAAGATAAGCAATTCAGCATAGGTTGTACATGTATATCCAATGCAAAACATTACCATAGTAGATATATTGAAAAAGGCTGACTATATTTCTCTCCCTCTTATCCCACCTCCCACTTGTTCCATTCTCTATTTTGATCCCGTCCCTTTTCAAAAGTGGGTGCTTCCAACTTCCCTACCCCGCAGCCTGCCCTCCCTTCCATCATCCCCCCTCTCATCCCCTTCCTGCCTACTCTCCCGTAGGGTGAGATACCCTATTTAGTGGTATTTCATTCCCAACCCGAGCCAAATTCAATGAGAATAAGGTTCACCCATTCCCTTTTGCCTTCCTATTCTTCCCTTCCATTGTAGCCATTTTCCCTTGCCTCTTTTACATGAGATAGTTTACCCCATTCTGTCTCTCCCCATCTTCATTATATTCCTCTCTCACCTCTTAATTTCACTTTTTAAGTATCATTCCTTCACATTAAATTGGCCCTGTGCCCTCTATCTATGTATACCTGTACACACATATACACACATTCACATATGTATTCATACACCCACATACCCTCCGATATAGACATATATATATATATATATACATATATGTTTCTATTCCCTTCAACTATTTTCATACTGAGAAAAGTTTCATCAGTTATAATTACCATTTTTCCATGTAGGAATGTTAATAGTTCAACTTTGATAAGTTCCTTATGATTTCTTTTCCCTGTTTAGCTTCTCATGCTTCTTGTATCTGATTGTCAAATTTTCTATTCAATTCTGGTTTTTTCATCAAGAATGCTTGAAAGTCCTCTATTCCACTGAATGACCATATTTTCCCCTGAAACATGACACTCAGTTTTTCTGGGTGGGTGATTCTTGGTTTCAATCCCAGCTCCTCTGACCTCTGGATTATCATATTCCAAGTCCTTCAATCCCTCAGTGTAGAAGCTGCCCAATCCTGAGTTATCCTGATTGTGTTTCCACAATATTCAAATTGTTTCTTCCTGGCTGTTTGTAATATTCTCTCCTTGATCTGGGAATTTTGGGACTTGGCTATAATATTCCTAGGAGTTTTCTTTTTGGGATCTTTTTTAAGGGGTGATCAGTGGATTCTTTCAATCTCTATTTTGCCTTCTGGTTTCAGGACAGTTTTCTTTGAGAATTTCTTGGAGGATGATTTCCAGGTTCTTTCTTTGGTCATGGCTTTCAGGTAGTCTAATAACTTTTAAATCATCTCTCCTGGATCTATTTTCCAGGTCAGTGGTTTTTCCCATGAGATATTTCACATTGCCTTCTATTCTTTCATTTGTTTGGATCTGTTTGACAGCATTGATTTCTCATAAAGTCATTAGCTTCAATTTGCTCCAATCTAATTCTGAAGTAATGATTCTCCTTAGTGAGCTTTTAAGATTCCTTTTCCATCTGGCAAATTCAGCTTTTTAAGGCATTCTTCTCCTCATTGCCTTTTTGAGCCTCTTTTTCCATTTGAGTTAGTCTATTTTTTAAGGTGTTATTTTCCTCAGTCAGGCTGTTGACTCTCATTTCATAATTTTCTTGCATCCTTCTTATTTCTCTTCCCAATTTTTCTTCCACTTCTCTTATCTGCTTCTTAAGATTCTCTATGGCCTATAACCAGCTCGTATTTTTCTTGGAATGTTTTGGTGCAGGAGTTCTGACTTCACTGTCTTCCTCCTGTTCCTTGCTTTGATCCTTTCTGTCCCCAAAATAGGAGTGTAATGTTGGATTCCTCTGTTTGCTTTACTTCCCTCATGTACTCATGTGTCCACTCAATTACTTGAATTTTGGGCTTTTTGCCACAGTAGGTGTCTGCCACCAGACAGGGGAGCTTCGTTCCAAATGCTGGGGTTTTTTATCAGCTGCCAGAGGTATTAGTTGGGTGCCCTCTCTGAAGCCTCCACATGCTCTGGTATGTTGGTCACACACCCCAGGACCTCCACCATTGACTACAATCCAGGTCCAAACAGGTTACAGTAAGAGCGATTACCTCTCAGACTGGTCGCCTGTTCACCCTACACTCTGCAGGCTGGGAGCTGAAGCTGCCACATGGAGGGGGCTGTGCTGCAGAGGCTTCTTGCCCTGGGGGCAAAAGCCGAAGCACTCCCAACTATTGGGTTCCAAAGTCCACACCCCACTGACCTCTCACTATGTGTTGATAATTCTGGACCACCACAGCTGCTGGTGATCTGGAGTCCCTCCAGCTGATGGCTGTTCAGGCCCGCCCTGGGGCTAAAACCTCTGGGTGGAGCTGGGCTCTACTCTGGCTCCCAGAGAGCTGTGCTGGCTGATTCCTGCTGGCCTGCCAGACTGTCCTCAGGGAAAGGTTAGCTTCTCTGTGTCATTTTGTCGGTTCTGTTGCTCCAAAGTTTGTTTAGGGTCCCCTTTTACATGAATTGGAGGGGGTGGGAGCCAGCGCTGCCAGGAGGTCCTGTTTCTACTCTGCCATCTAGATTCCGCCCCCCACGTGGACTGACTTTTCTGTTGTTGCAAAGAGAAATCTGTACATCTGGACTTTAAATGTGGCAGTTTCAAACTTGGCTAACCTTCTGCACAGGTGTAGTAGTGATCTGGAGGAAAGTAAAGCCCAGAGAGTTTAAAAGTATCATATATTAAAGAAGGGGATTAATTTTGTAGTAAGACTTCCAAACCCAAATCTAATATACTGACAGGCTGCTTTATATACTTGTCCAAATATGATCATCAAAATAGCACCTTACCTGCCACCCACCTCCTGCCTATCCTGTAGGCATATGGAGGTAACACCCTTCCCCTTCCCACTTCTCAGTATCTCTAGGGAAAACAACAACTAGATACAGTGATAGATAGCTGAAAGGAGAGGAATTTCCATGATAGTTAAGTAATTCTGTATCAATAATTAATGATAAAAGTTTGTGTTCAGACCATTGTAGCAGCAAGCACCCCAAGCGTCCTCAGGGTTTGCAGCTACCACAGGTTCTTGGATCTGCTTTGTCAAAGGAAAGCAACTCAAAATGGGTTAAAAGGCTTACTTTAATCAGTCAGACATATATCGTTTACCTTGTTCAGGAGAAAAGGTCAGCACCCCGAACCTCAAAGCATACAGGCAGAATTATCAAGACAGAAACAGATCAAGTAGACAGATTTCCAAACTGTCCAACCATTACATCCACACCCAGTCAACATCTGGGTTTCCACATCTGGGTTTTTCAAAGCTGGGGGACTCTCAACAACGGTTTCCCAGAATTCAGATCAAATCACAGAACACTTCTCAAAGTGAGTCCCAAAACAAAGCTACACATCAGGGCTTATATAGCCTTCTCCTGGCTCAGAGAATGTAACAACCTTATTGACTCACTGGCCAATCAAGAAGTATCTACTGAAAAACAAGCCTCCCACCCCAGGCTTCAGGTGCACTTTAGCCTAGGGGCAGGGAAGATCTTTAAAATTTACATTCGCATTACATTTGGCCCCAAGATCTTTCATGCCCATAGCATAGACAATTTACTTTTGAATTAGCACTAAACATCTCTTAGGTCACATTTTCAAGGTACAGAACTAAAGTTACCAAAGTGGCCACTGGGCCTTAAACAAATACAAAGTACATATTCAGTTCAAAACAAGAGTTCAAATAAAGTTGGGGGGGGGTGTCCTTCCCCTCACACAGCTCCAGCCCCTGCTTCCAAGTACAGAGAGGGGGCTGGGCAACAAAACCAACAAGGTGGGGTCCTTGGGGGTCCAAGGCACTTCAGCCCACCCACCATAGTTACAAGTCCATCCTCCCCCTGGGTCCCAAACTGTGGGATGCAGCCAGGAAACACATTCAGTGCCCCTGCTTTGCTGCTCAGTTCTTATCTTTTCCTGTGGCTGAATTCCGAACTCCTGGGTTCCTTCTCCTCCCGCAGGCGGCAGCCGCTCCTGGCTTCTGCCCAGGTCCCAATGTAGGCAGCTCACCATTCCTGCTCTCAGCTCAGCGAAGTCTGCATGTAGGCAATTCTTCTCTCCTGGTCCATGGCTCCACAGAGTCACAGCTACCACAACTGGGAAACAAACAATTATCCCAGCCCCCATACTTTCCTTTTACTCGGCAGATCCTGTTCATGATGCCATTTAGAAGCAGCAAGCACCCCAAGTGTCCTCAGGGTTTGCAGCTACCACAGGTTCTTGGATCTGCTTTGTCAAAGGAAAGCAACTCAAAATGGGTTAACAAGCTTACTTTAATCAGTCAGACATATATCGTTTACCTTGTTCAGGAGAAAAGGTCAGCACCCCGAACCTCAAAGCATACAGGCAGAATTATTAAGACAGAAACAGATCAAGTAGACAGATTTCCAAACTGTCCAACCATTACATCCATACCCAGTCAACATCTGGTTTCCACATCTGGGTTTTAAACAACGGCTTCCCAGAATTCAGATCAAATCACAGAACACTTCTCAAAGTGAGTCCCAAAACAAAGCTACACATCAGGGCTTATATAGCCTTCTCCTGGCTCAGAGAATGTAACAACCTTATTGACTCACTGGCCAATCAAGAAGTATCTACTGAAAAACAAGCCTCCCACCCCAGGCTTCAGGTGCACTTTAGCCTAGGGGCAGGGAAGATCTTTAAAATTTACATT
>NW_027186473.1:18722052-18801561 GCF_028583685.1 Petaurus breviceps papuanus
AGGTGCACTTTAGCCTAGGGGCAGGGAAGATCTTTAAAATTTACATTAGCATTACAACCATGTTTTGAACTTTTGAGGAATATTAATGACCAATATATTATTTTCATTGAAAGTAACAATATTTGAATTATCTTTAAGGATGAATAGTTTGTTACACCATTTTTTAAAAGGCACACATCTAGGCATTTATACAATTTATATTTCAGGCAGCATTTTCATCAGGGTCTGAAAAGATGGAATTTTTAAAGATCAAATGAGCTAATCTCAGTACAATTAACTATCTGTGGGGTTAAAGAGACATGACTGGTGCTATAAATAGTTCAGTTGATTGTACATACCACATTATAATATTTTTAAACTAAACAGATATGGTTCTTTTTAATTGTATTGTCTATGAATAATGTACACAGTATCTGAAATATTTACCTAAAATATGTGAGATTGTTTTGGTTAGAAGTGTGATTTCATTAGTGCACAGAGCTTTATCAGTAAAATAAAGTATGTAAGAACTGAAAAGACTCATACTTTAAAAAAATGAATGAGGTTAAAATGGAACATGAACAGGGTCCAACTTTTAGTATGTTAGCTCATGGCAGATAGCTTGGGTGTAGTATTTGTTTTGGTTTGGTTTGGTTTTTTGTTTTTGTTTTTGTTTTTCAAAAGTGAGGTGCACTTCTTTCACTGACTAGGGTAGCAGCTGTGGTTGCTGTGCACAGATGCAAGACACTCCAGGTAAATGAGAAATGAAATGTTGTTTGTGTAGCAACTGCTGATGATTGTGGAATATTTGTGAAATAGCCCTCCTACCTGACTTCAGTGCAGTCTGAGAGGGAGAGACTTAAGTTATGTGAATTAGTTTTCCCTTCAGGTAACTGATTTGTCCCTTGTTTCTCATTTTGTAGTGAAATGTATTTGATTTTAATTCATCAGTCCTTGCAGTTCTCAAGACAATGCCCATTGTCCATGAAACAGCTCCCTGCCCAGTACAGGAATAGGAGTCATCTAGTTTCTTGCTTATATTCCTGGGTACTGTGACTAACACCACAGCCATCTGGGGGTGTTGCTGTAGAAAACAAGCTTTTGGGTATCAGTTGGCCAGCAAGAGACATGTTTCACTTTCACACAGGACTCTTTGTGGTTTATTAGGAGTCATGCAATGTAGTGGGATTGTTTTTTTTTTTCCTTTAATTATCCAACATATCTCTTTTCCCAAATTATCTTCTCAGGATGAAAAGCATACAATTCAATAGGTGAAAAAGAGGAGGAAGGCAATTTTAGGTAGAATTATTTTAGAAATATGTCTCTTTGTTTAAATATAGGAATAAAAATAGCATTTATAAATAGGCAATATAAATAAAGGACACAAAAATATTTACATTTTTCACTTTTCTTTGCTTTTCTCTTCAACTTATAGTGCTTTCCCCTCCAAGATTACCTGATCTACTTTATAAGTATAATAATAATAATAAGTATAACCGTTTATGTACATGTTGATTCTCCCCTTTGAATGTAAGCTCTTTAAGGACAGAGATTGTTTCTCTAAACCCAGGGCCTAAAACTGTGACTTTTGCTTAAAATGTGCAATTGTTTAATTGATTGATCATCTTCTCCTACCTCCCCAGTAAGTTATAGTGAGTGAATGCTTAGTGAAAACCAGAACTGTTACAGATGAGAATTCTATCACCACATCAACTGGCTATGACAACCCTTAGAATGAATCCAGTAAAACTCACTGGTGCCTTCCTAAGATTTGTTTGTCATTGGATATTAAGGCTCTAGCTTCACCAAAGACAGGACCATAACCTTAGTTCATTAAAAGGAGAAACTAGTATTTATTATAAAAAAGCAAAGATATATCTTATTTGTTTTTATCACATTCTTTAATTTAAAAAATAAAACATTTTTAGGAAATGCAGAAATGGTTAACATTGGAAGGCAGCCCATTGTAGTAGAAAAAGCACTGGTTTAGGAGTCAAGTTCAAATTCAGACTTTGTTACTTAATTGTTTGTAACCATTGGCTGGACATTCACTTGATCTTCATGGGCCTATTTGCTGAACTCCACAAAAAGGAGGTTCCAGTAGATGGTTTGTCAAGTCCTGTCCATATTTAAATGTTGTAATCCTACACTTAGAGCCTAAGCTAAAATGGTTTTGGAAAGAAAAGGTTGATAAAATATATTTTTTCATGGATTTAAAAAATTATTTTATAGTTAATCTACATGTTTTATATATTTAATGTTTTATATTCAAATTCAAACTTAGTTCAGAAGCCATAGATTTTCTTCAGGAGAAAAATCTATACTCCAAAAGTCAGGCATATCTAAGACTCCTTTGTAAACACCAAGATAAAAGGAATAGCATAAGAGAAAAGAATTTTGAAACAAAAATAAATTATCCAGATATTTTAATCTTGTGGAGGGGGAAAGAGCAGTTTGAATGAAAGTTACAAAACTACTGTTTGCTGTGCTCAGGGTGGAATTTGGGCATTTCAAGATAAGACTAATAACATATCAGTCATTAGGCAAACTACTGGGCCTGTCTAGGCCTCAGTTCTTCATATCATTGCTTACATTATGTCCTATCCTATGATTATTTATCTATCATTTCCATACACACTGAAATCTTTTTGTCCTTGTATGACATGGACGAATTTGCATATTCATAAGTTCATCATTTTAATACTTCCACATGAGACTCTGACCTGTGCTTAGTCTGTTTATCCTCTTCAGTCTTAGCTGTTAGAGGATTATTGTTATTCTTGTTTTCAACTTGACATTACAAATATCTCTGAATTTCACTGGGAAATAGTGTTAGTGATGACAGGTTTTGTAATAAAGATCAAGACCTCTAAAAAGTTTATGCTTATGTCTTCATTTATGCAAAGGCAGGCATTCAAAATGATAGCAACATAATTGACTGATAAAATGAGATTATGAAATGTATAAGCAAAATGGTGAGAAGAGTGTTCATACATGTTCTAACATGTCTGTAACTTTGGACTATCAGCTTCCTCTGACTTCAAGATGGTGAATGTGAAGGGAATTCACAGAACTTCAGCATAGATGCTGTTTTCCAGTAGTCATGGTAGTTACAGGCTTCCTAATAATAATGGCGTGCCTTTTTAAAAATAATTAAACCCTTCTGGAAACATACAAAATTGACTTCTATTATTTTTCACAAGGAGAGGTAGTATGGTGTAGTGAATAGAGAGTCTTGAAGTCAGGAAAAACTGGTTTCAAATGCCATCTCTGACACATAGTGACTGTATTATTCTGCGTGAGTCACTTAAAATCTCAATTCTCTAGGCACTAGAGACTAAGATTACCTATAAGACTAGAGGGTAGAAGTACCAACTTCTACTGAGGGATATTCTTTAGCTGGGAGTTCCCTATGCCAGTGAAATAAAAGGACCATCTCTATTGCCTTAGTAAAATGATACCAGACTCTTTTGAAAGATTTTCTGGGGCGGCTAGGTGGCGCAGTGAGTAAAGCTCCGGCCCTGGAGCCAGGAGGACCCAAGTTCTGTTTGGGCCTCAGACACTTAACACCAACACAAAAACACTATCCGTGTAACCTTGGGCAATTTACTTAACCCCAATTGCCCTCCAAAAGGCAAAAAAAAAAAACAAAAAACTCTGTCCCTTATGTATTTTACAATTACACTCTACAAGTTGTTTGAATCATAGATTTTTCAAGATAGAGGTTCCTAGCTGAATTTTAAAGAATCAGTATTAGTCTTGAGAGGGAGAAGTGCTCAAACCTAAAACAATATTTAACTTTAATTGATTTTGTAAAAAAACAGAGTGATATACTAGGGGAGGTATTGCATTTTCAAAGAACTTTCATTGAAGTTCTTGGTTTTAGCTCAGTAACAAAAGGTAGTGGTATCCACTAGACCAGATGGACAGATACCTGATGTCAGGATCTCTCTGTTCTAAATTTGGCTCTGTCTCTGATTTATCGTGAAATGTTGGACAACATCAATTAACTGGTTTTGGCTTGGAATTTCTCTTCCTGTCTCTACCATGCTCCAGTTAACCTCAAAGGGTTTTCCCATGTGGAAAGGATATAGAGAGGGTAGAGTGCAAAACCAGAGTCTCAGGTCCCACCTCAATGGTATAGGCAATGTTCAGCAGTCACATTTTACACTTTTTGGTTGATATTCCACATGAATGTAACTTTTAAAGTAGTCCATTTATAGAATAGTAGTAGTTTGCAGGTGAAAGTAGTGGAGACTATTGCTTATGAAGAAAAGGGTTTTTGTTGTCTAGTCATTAGCCCAGGATTTGGATGGAGATTTGCCTCTCATTTTTCCCCAGTGAATGCACATAGTTCTTACAATCTAGCTGGACATGCTCGGAAGAAGGATGGGTTTTCCTTGTACTACACTATGCCCAACAAATCCTTTTCCAAGAAAGAGAGCTGTTCTTACCCTAGGCTGGCAGATGGAGTAGCTGACTAGCAGTGGGGGTCCCAGCTTTTCCCTTCCAGGGATTTTGAGGGAAGAAGAGGTGATGTTACTTTCTCTATATTTTACCCTGTTCAAGGAGCTGCACAAATCCTGAGAAACTCAATTGTTTATTCAGGATAAAGCCATTTAATTTTATAGCAATCCCCAGAAGCACTGGTCTTTGGGTTGTGTCTATTTCGTTGAGCACCAAGAAAGTTGTTAACATTTAACACATATTTTAAGAAAAAAAATTAAACATTGACAAGATACTGTTAAAGGGCAGACTTTAAAAAAATTGAAGGGTTTGGGAAACAAATCTAGCCTCTTCTCTTTTTCCCTCCAGACCAGGAGAATGAAAAACAAAACAAAAGAAAAACCCTCATGGTATTCATGAAATCCAAAAGGGAAATTACAGATTATGTAACTGAACTCCTCATCTCTACAGAAGAGGAAGTGAGTACCAAAAAGTTATTTCAAATTAATCAGTAAGTCAGCAAACATTTATCATGTACCTACTATGTGCCACGAATTGTGGTAAGCATTGGGAAAAAGAAGGAAGGCCAAAAGATTAATCTTTAGAATGATAACCAAATTTACATAGTAAGTAGAGTATGTTACTATTTCATATATGCTATCTCGTTTTGAATTCTGAAATCAATTTATAGCTTGTGTCTGGTAGAAGAGCTGGATGTTTCTCAGTAGACTCTTGGTGAGTCAGAGAAGGGCCACACCTATTGTCAACTGAGGAAGCCTGGGGCACAGGTGTAGCCAAGTGCTCAGTCCATCTGGGGGTATAACTCTATCTGGAGCTTTGCTACCACAGGAGCAGGATATTTTGCTACAATTAGTGGTTTTTCTCATGCAGTCAGACTAAATTGCAGGATCAAATCCAATACCCTTGGAGGTTTTTAGAATAAAAGCACTCTAAGAAAACAATGGGTATCCTCATTATTCTTATCTTTGAAGAAACACTTTTTTTTTTCCTGCACTGCAGGATCAGCTATTTTCCAAGACATTTTTGTTCCCTTTGTTTGGGGGAAGATAATTTAAGTATCTCTAGTTACTAAATCTAAGTCATCCATATTAAGGTCTTCAAATTTAATTGTTGTTGTTAGATCACTTCAGCCTCATCCATGACTCCATTTGGGGGTTTTTAGTTTGTTTTTTGGCAAAGGTACTGGAGTGGTTTGTCATTTTACAGATGAGGAAACACAGACAAATCGGGTTAAGTAATTTGTCCAGGGTCCAGGGTCGCAAAGCTACCGTAGTAGGGGTCTGAAACTGGATTTGCACTCAGGTCTTCCTGACTCCAGGCCTAGTGCTCTATCCACTGTTCCAACTAGTAACCTGAGGGAAGTAAGAAAGGTAAAAAGGATGTAAACCTGTGACCTGGAACAAAACTGGATTGTTTATTGCTGAGCAACTTCTGGCCCTTCTGACCTAAGCTGAGTGTTTGCTGAATCCTGGACCAGCATCTAGTCCACTGGGCTCCCTATACCAAGAACAAACTCAAGATTTGGAAAGAAAGAAAACTCTAACACCATTTCATAACACCTTCCTTCTTTTGTTCCCACAATTTATAGTAATTTAAAGCCGAGGGGCGATGGAGTTGGGGGAAAGGGAAATTAAAGTTCTTAATTCTATAGCAGAGTCTGAAAAGAAAGAGTTCACATAATAATCATGATTCAGGTCCCTGGGATTTAGGCTTATGAGTGCCCCTTCTATGGATGAAGGCCTCCGGTGAACTGTTTATGATTACTGAGTGTGTGCACCCCAAAAACTGTGTGCAACATAAATCCTTACCCAAATAATACTTGGAGGTTTCTCAAGGTAGGAAGCAGAAAAGAATGCTTTAATATGATCTTGAGAAAGGGCTACGCTCCTGACAAATGGTCAGAAAAGAGAAACAATTTACAAAAGGAAATGGTGAAGTTATCAAGCCCTAAGGACGAATTCTCTCCCACTCCCCTCCTGACCCTTTTCTTCCATTGGCTGGAAGTTAGGTGTACAATCTAAGTGCGGCAATGTACCTCAAGTACTGGAACAAGGAACCAGTATACCACCTGATGTACATTTGAAAAAGCATTTCTGTCCTTATTTGGCATATCTTGTGCTGAGGTGGCACTGGGGAGGGTCTCCATTGTTCTAAGTCCCAGATTCCTGCAAGGTCAGGTGACTTCTAAACTTAGGCCTAGCGGATGCTGAAGCCACTCTAGATTTGATTTTTTCAGAATGGGCAAACTTCACTTGGGGTGGCTAGGTGGCGCAGTAAGAGGGCCAACCCTGGAGTCAGGAGGACCCGGGATGGGTTCCAGCCTCTGACACTTAACACCCACACCAAAAAACTGGCGTTGTAACCTTGAGCAAGTTACTTAACCCAAATTGCTTTAAAAAAAAAATATCCCTCACAGTCAGCAATGAAGCCTTGTTAAGGGAAAGAGTGGATGTTTCAAAACAAGAAAGCCAAAAGAACAGTGATTCCTAGGCATCAGAGCAACATGGAAAACCAGGTGAAAATGATTGAACCAAGTAAGCAAACAAATTAATAAAAACCAAAAAAAAAAAAAAAGATTGAACCCTGAAAATAAAAGAACCTGAAATGACTGTTTTGTCTTTGAATCATTTTTAATGTAGTTTCCTCTATCCTTTATGCTGTCCATCCACTCGGTCATTCCCTGTAAGATGATCACATTTGGAAATCTGTGTTCTCTCTAGGAAATAACTATGCTTGTTGAGGAACTAGGGAGTTTCATGATTTTTATTTTACATTTATTCTGTAATGAATAAATGGGTAGCCTCCTGAAAATGATGACAAAGGATCAGACAAAAGCAAGCCCTTTTTCTGCTTGTTTCATTTGACTTTCCCTGCCATTCCTCCCTTCAGAGCTGGGATTGGCTCTAGCTCTTCTGGGTTACAACTCTCCAGTGTTAATGAAGTCAGTGACCATCGCCCAACTGGTCTGAGCCAGCCTAGCTCAGGCTCCTATTTACAGATTTATGCCTTCCTGCATGTAAACACCCTTTGTTCCTATAGAATCTGTGGAAACCAAACTGCCAGCATTTCTCACAGGTTCCTGTTGTTGTTATTGTTTTGGTTTGTTGGTTTGTTTTTTGTGTGTGGGGGGGTGGGGGGGGATTTCAATCTTCACTTGCTAGTAACCACAGAGTTAATTGAAGTGATTTCACAGGCCTTTGTTAAGGATAGGGCTCTATCACCCTAATACTCTATTGCAGCACACTTTAAAAAAAAAACAAAATAAAGCATAACAACTATATATTCATTTTGTTCACAATTTTTGCAGTCATCAAAGTTTTTTCCTTTGGAATTGTGATCTCTTTTAAGCCACATGCCTTTACCTCAACTGATTTTCTATAATACCTTGTTTGTACAGTGATTTCATGACCTTTCCCCCATTAGACAGTGAGTTTCTGGAGGGCAGGGACTGTCTTTTTTCTTTCTTTGTATCCCCAATGCTCAGCATAGCTTCTGACATTATTTTTGTTTGTTTTTGCCTTTTTGGAGGGCAATTGGGGTTAAGTAACTTGCCCAAGGTTACACTGCTATCTTTTTTTGTGTGGGTGTTAAGTGCCTGAGGTCGGAACCAAACTCAGGTCCTCCTGACTTGGGACTGGGGCTTTACTCACTGCGCCACCTAGCCGCCCCTTAGCTTCTGACTTTAAATAAATGCTTATTGATTATTACAGACCCTGGGCAAGTCACTCAATGTCTTGTTGTGCTAGAAAGTCCTTTATGATGAAAAATTGCAAAAAGATACCTACTTAAATTGGTAGATAAAGCATCCTCACCTGAGAGTGCCTTTTACTGCAGAAATCACAGATGGAAACCTCTATCCCTATAGCAGAGTTCCAAGTTCTTACAACAATGAAATGCCTTTTATAGTTGCCACAAGCAATTTTTAATGATGAGAATGAGGGTAACATTTTTGAAATCCTAGGGAATTTCAAAGTAGCTATTGCCAATAGTGCTTTGAGAAATACTTCTATATTTGGACATTAATTTTGTTATTTATGCTTAACCCTTGAAGAAAACGAATCTTCACTTCTAACAACATCCACTTGGAATGGTCACCATATATAGACACCCTGGTGCAAGCTTTTAAACCAGTGTAAGGTTGTAGAGTAAGTACCCAATATGGTAATTTTCTATTTTGGAAGTTACTTGAAGAAGTATGGGAAGTTTAGTAATAAAGCAGGAATTACTCTTTTAGTAATAAGAATATTTTCATAATTATGGGACATGTCTTTTCTAATGTAATATTCTTCATGTTGATCAACTGAGTTGATATAAAAACATTATTGATACTTAAGAGTTGGTAAAGTCAAATATTGTTTTCTAGCTGGTTTATTTAAAAATGGGCATAAAATGCAGACCACATCAAAAGGTTTAAATATACTTTGCAAAGTTGTCACATCTTTAGGATGATGCTTGAAGATATTCATGAATCATTAGAACCAATAATAAGCTAGTTTCTTCTCTTAAGGGAAGAGGCAAAGTGTGTGTGTGTGTATGTATTTTTATTTGTTTGAAATCCTGAATAAGTTCTTCAGTTCGGAGTAATCAAGGGAATGAAAAGAAGTAAAGATATGTTCAATTTATTAATGACATTGTTCTAATGCTTTGCTTTCTAGTTTTTTAGGAGGAAAAAAGAGAATTATAGTCATGAAAGTGTCTCAAAAAACAATGTTAAGCCTTTTTTAAGGTTTTACATATTTTAGGGTGATTCACTTTGTTGGTTTTCATCCTTTTCAATGTTAAAGATTGTGAGAAGATGGGATCTGTGCTATTTTCTGGATATCTTTAGATACCTACTTAATACAAAGGTTTAAAATCTCAGAAAGATTGAGTCTGGGAATGGAACCAGATAACTAGATAAGACTATAAAAATGCCTGCCACCTCTGTAGGATTAATGACTATGTTTTAAAAGTTTATTTGGGTGAGTTTTTGACTTGTCCTGATAGTAAGACTTATTCTAACAATAATGGGTGCATTTCAGGTTAGAAGAAGAAATCTTCTATAAGAGGTGACACTTAATGGTTTTTTGGTTATTTCAGTTTGTACCTCATTATCATAAGCTTAGGGTAAGACATGTAAATTTATGTATATGACCCTCAGATATATAGGATAAAGCTCTTTGATTTTAAGCAAGATTAATTTTTACCAGGTTTCATCTAGTGTTACCTAGTATTGGCAATCAAAAACAAAAGGTAAACTGCCAGTTTGGGGCCCAATTTTGTTGGCATGATGGGGAAAAAAAGTCCCAGATAAAATAAGAAAAATACAATGTTAATACTAAATTTTAAAATCATGTCAGAATATTTATTATGACTCTAGGGCCTAATACTGGTGGGTGGATTATGACTAACATTTGTATTCTCATGCAACACCTTGCAACTAGACATTGAAATACTTGTTAATTTTATTTGATTTTGCCATATCAAAGATTCTTCACAAAAAAAAATTCACAGAGGAAATGAACTGGAAGAAAAAGAAACTTGATTATATTACTGCGTCTTACTGGATTAATCTAGATGACAACTTGTAAAGTCTTATTAGTTGAATTTATTAAGTTGGATTGCTATCTGAAAGAAGTCAAAGGAAATTTCAAAACAAATATCACCTTCATATTTTAGTGATTCGAATTTGTAATATTGCATATTTTCAGATTATTTTACTTAGGATGGTTTGGAAAGGGTATTTTGAATAGAGAGTTAATCTTGAAGCCTAGAAAACTTAGGTTTAACTCCTGGCACTGAGCTATTTTCTTTGAGAAAGTCACTTAACATACCACTCCTCTAGGTCACTTTGAAAACATAAGTTTTAGAGAAGGGGTTAGATTATTTGCTTCAGGAGAAGGAGTTCCTCAACTGGGACTTCTCTTTACCACTGAAATCACAGATCTAATTCTATTCCTATAGTTACAAAGTATTGTATTTTTAAGCTTTCAATATTTAAAAACAAATTTCTAGCATATTAGGGAGTTCAATATTTACATATTAGCATATAGTTTGTCTATCTGATAAAGTGGTTAAAGACAGATCTGTTATGGATGTAATGCATATTGTTTTTCCTCTTTCATTTATTTCATACCACATCAATTTATGTAGGTGTTCCCAAATTTCTCTGAATTCTTAGTTATTCTTTATAATAAGATAAAATTCCATTATATTTAGTCATTCCCTAATAAATATCTTTTTATTTTGTGTTTTTGAATACCATTAAAAGTACTTCTGTGAATATTTTGGTATATTTTGGGTCTTTCTGGGCTTGATTTCATTAGGATATTATGTCTATTAGTGGACTTACTGTGTAAAAGTATATGAAGAATTTAGTGATGTTTCTAGCATAATTCCAAATTGTTTTCTAAAAGTTTGAACTAATTCATAGTTCTGTCCAAAGTATATTAATGGACCAATCTTTCCAACATTCCTCTTTTTTTATTTTTACCATCTTTGTCGATTGGCTGAATGTGAGAAGTAATGTTAGTTATTTTAATTTGCATTTCTCTTAGTGATTTAAGTCATTTTTCAAGTATTTGTTGATGGTTTGTAATTTTTAAGTGCTTGTTTTATATGAGTCATTGTGCTAAGGAAAAGGGATAAAAAGATCAAACTGAAAAAGTCCCTGTCTTCAAGGAGCTTAGGGAGGGACATATACATATACATACACACACACACACATACACAGATACACATACATATGTATGTATGTATATGTATAAAATATTTTCAAATTCTTCAGGGTAGTTTTAGAAGGGAGATAACTAAGGGAGTGAAAGGGGAGATTCATGGTCAGAATAAGGTTCTGTAGCAGCAAGCACCCTAGCATACCCAGGATGGCTGCCAGCACAGGTCCTTTGATCTGCTTTTCTAAAGGAAAGCAACTCAAAATGGCTTAACAATCTTACTTTAATCAAACATATATCATTCACCTAGTTCAGGGGAAAAAGTCAGCACCCTGAACTTCAGAGAATATAAACAGAAGTTATAAGCAGAAGTTGCAAGCAGACAGAAAAACATGTTAGCAGACAGGGCTTCCAACTGTCTGACCATTACATCCATACCTAGTTAGTTACCAGGGAGGGAAACACCAACATCTGGGTTTTCAAAGGGGTGAAGAAGAGGGGCTCAATGGCTGCCTAGAGTTTCATCTGGCCAAATCACACAACTCTTCCCAAAGTGAGCCCCCAAGCAAAACCTCACATCAGGGTATATATAGCCTTCTGCATCAGAGAATGTCACAACCCTTTTGACCCACTGCCCAATCACAAAGTTGCAAGGTGTGGGCATTCCTGAAAAACAAGCCTCCTGCCACAGGCTCCATGTAACCACAGGCTCCATGTAACCACATTCAGCCTGTTAGGGGGCAGAGTATATTTTCAAATCAGGGATGGTTCTCAGAGTCACTTAAGCCTATCAAAGGGCCCAGGGGCAGGGAGGATCTTCAGATTCCCATTACAGGTACTTGACCTTACACTTGAAGGGAACCAAGGATTTCAAGAGGCCAAGGCAAGGGATGCACATGAGCAATCAGTGTCAAGGAATGGTAGACTGAAAATGTAATAGCATGAATATAAAACATCAAATAGGCCACTTTGACTAGACTGCAGAATTTGAGGAGGCTAGTGACATATAAAAAAGAAACAACATGTAGAATGGGAGCAGATGAGGAAATTTAAAATACCTCACAGTGGAGTTTATAGTCGATCTTGGAGGCTATAGAGAGCCAGGGGATTTTTTTTTTTTTGAGCAAAAGGAGGTGATATGTTTAACTTTGAGCTTCAAAAAAAAATCCTTTTGTTGACTCTGTGGAGGATAGATTGTAGTGGTGAGAGTCTTGAGACTAAGAGACCGAACAAAAGGCTATTGCAATAGCCAATGTGAAATGTGATGGGACCCTAGAATAAAGTGGTAGTCATGCTAATGGAGAGGAAAGGACATTAGAGAAAGAACATGGAGACAAAAAAACAAAATATGATACATACGATATGATACGATAGATAATGTGGATGAGAAGTGAATGGGACTGAGAGGATGATAGTACCATTGACAATAGGGAAACTCTTAAAAGGGATGTATTTGTGGGGAAGAGAATTATTCATATCCATTGACAACACCTTTTGATGAATGGTCATGATATTATTTTAAATATACACATGTATATGTGTTACATATATAAACATATATGTGTGTGTGTGTGTATATATACATATATATATATTCTGGCCTTGAGACATATCAGAAATACTTGATGCAAAGAGTATTTTTACTTCCTACTTGACTCCTATATTCTTTAGAAGCTTGGTGAATATATCACTGTGGGACTTATACATAAATTCATATCTATTTAGTGGCCTTGGTGCTTTCTTTTTTAAATTTACTGAATTAATCCTTTTATTTTTTTATCTTAACTTTCTAAATTATATTCTATTGGTAATTTTACATAACAAATTAGAAAATGAGAAATAGCTCATTGAAATACATAATAGAGGCATGGTCTTACAATAATAGAATAAGTAACTCACCATGAAAGAGACAGAAGAGTCATCTACTCAACAAACATTAATGGGGTGCATAAATAATATAGCTTTAATTTTAAAAAAGTAGTAGAAGAGAGAAATTAAAAACCATGTTTACAGATATAAAATTAAAGAAAAAAGAATAGTGAGAGGATATTTCTGTAGTTGAAAAATTTACCAATCTACTATGGAAAATCAAAGAATCTAGAAGTAAAAGTCAAAGAACTGTTTTCCTACATCATAACAAATGTAAGAATCACAGGGTAGGTTGTTCATAGTGTACATATAAGCTCATCCTTTGGGTGACATTACCTCAATTTCTCTCTGTCCCTACTAGTAACATAGAATAGCCTTTTTACACCTGGTATCCTGGCAACAAGAGGTACCAAATCCTTGGAATTTCATTGTAAACTTAGGGATGGAATAATAAAGGAACTAGGATGATTTGAAGTTACTTACTTCCTAAAGTCTTGATATCAAAGATGATTGCTTTAAAAATTCCATTATGTTTATATAATACATACTCAAACAGATAATAAACATATATATTGAATATGCAAATAATTTATTATCATGCATTTGGAACTTCAAATCCCAATTGTTGCTGATGTAATTAAATCTTCACTGTCATCCATTTTCTTCATATCTTTATACTTTTTATGAAAAAAACCCTTTCAAATTCAAATACCCTATGCCTTGTCTTAATTAAGGAAAATAAAATGTTTCAGCTTACCTGAGGAATACTGTGATAGGCACTGAGTAATTTATTGGATATGTTATATAAAGAAGATGTAGGAAGTTGTAAATCTGAATGGGACTGAAATAAGATGAAAAAGTTCAGATAAGTTATAGACATTATTATTTCAAAGGAACTTATTTCCATGTCAGATATGTATCACTTGAGTGTACTCTTTTATTAAAAATGATATTGGCTTACTTTCTGAATTTTATATGGTTTTGAAAAGCAAATATTTTCATTACTTTTAGTTCTTTATCTTACAATCAATTCTATTTAAGATTTTCCCTTAATATTATAAAATCCATGAGTTAAACTAAACATTTGATTTTGATAAATAATTTGAAAAGTGAACTCTACCTACAGATTTCAGACCAACTCTCAACCTGGTTACTCTTTGTCAGGTGTTAAAACTTTAAATTTAAAGTTCATTTTGTGACTATAAAGATCTTAAGAGATCAACTTTCATATTCTGAAGCAAAGCACAGAAACAGGATAAGATAAATTACTTTGGATTATAATAATTAATTTCTTTTCTTAGAGCATTCTGATATTTTATTATTGAAACTTATAATTTTAGTTAATTTAAAGTTTAATTAAATTTAAGTTAATTTTAATTTAAACTTTAAATTTTAAATTTTAATTTATCTTTTTCATATCAGTGACATAAAGAACTATGAGGAAAGATATTGTGAGAATAAGCATCTTATTTTCCAAATGTCTATAAGGTGAATCTTTTCAGTTTTCCAGAATGCTTTAAAAATATTTCTATGAGAAACAAATAGTGTGATAAAATTGCTTCTTTTAAAATGTTTTATGTTTTCTTAATTTTTAAGATAACTCTTATTTGCAATGCACTTCCCCATAGAACCCTTCCTTTTATCAAGTAACTAAAATAATTGACATTAATTTTGTATCACTCTGTAATAGTAACCTCTTTGTCAATGAAGCCTTGAAATAAAAATATGTGAGGTTAGCATTAATGGAGAGAACTTCACTTAACATTAATTGGTGAGAATTGCCATTACAAAAAAAAATGGTGTATTTAAATATTAAAGTGTGCCTGCAAGGAGGAGCATTCATTTTAAAATCAGAAACTAGTAATTTTTCTTGTTTATTTCTAGTACCTTAAAGTATAGTAGATAGGTTGTGTTCTCATTCTCTCCGTCTCTCTCTGTCTCTGTTTCTCTCTGTCTCTGTCTCTTTCTGTCTCTGTCTTTGTCTCTCTCTGGCTCTGTCTTTCTGTCTCAGTCTATGTCTCTGTCTCTCTCTATCTCTCTCATATTTCAGAATAAAATATCTCCACCTAAGAAGGGCTCTATCTGGAATTGCATGGATATAACCTTACTTTTAAATTTCCATTCTTGGGGGAGGTTTCACTCAGATGCAATGGGGTAAATTTTTAGCACAGTGTGTGTTAAGATTGAGCCATGTAACTGTCGTTGACGTTAATGGGAATCTCTCAGCTAAATCCTCACATGCTGTGCTGAAAATGTACCCCCTAATGTTTGAGTAGTTTTTAGGCTATCATAGACTCTAAACCAGAGCTATTATGGTCCATGGTATAAATACATATTTAGACGAATTTAAAAACATTGACTTGCTAGTAAGAAATGTGAACAGTTACTAAGATTGTGAACTTAATGCATTGACTTCTTAAAGTATGAACCGAAGAGTATGGACTGTAGGCTCACTTGAAAAGATATGGAAGTGCTTAGCTTCATTTTCTGATCCATTTCCAGCTTTCTGAAAAGAAGCTATATCACAAAATCAGTGTAAGCCCACTAACAAAGCATGGTGTGTTCTAAAAGGAATCACTTTAAATCTCTCCTGTTTTTCTTAGTCTTTATTTTTAAATTTGAGTAAATGCTAAGTTTCAGTGTCCATCCTACATAAAACAAGGTACATCTTGTGCTTTGCTCAATTTTGTATTCTTTTGTACATTTATGCTTTATTGAAAAAAATCTAGAGTTTAGATTCTAAAATTTCTTATAATTCTGCAGTCACTACTTATTTAATTTATATAATTCAATTAATTTTTATTTATTTAAAATGGCTGTTGATTAAGAATTAGTGACTGAATTAACAAATCTAAGCTATACCTGTATCCTAACATATTTCAATATATGTGCTTGATATCATTTAACTCAGAGAAGGAAATAGGGGTAGGCAGAGGAAGTGGTAACATCACAGGAAGGTGTGTGTGTGAGTGTGGGAGGGGGTGGGATGGGTCTAATGAAGGATAATTTTATCAATGCACATATTTCAGTGCCAGAAAATTCTGCTCTCCAGAGCACATAGGTACTTATTTTGAGTAAAGGCTCGGAATGTCTAATGGATGGTAAAATAGGAGCCAGAGCACATTTGGCTTAATATTAAGTCAAACATATGCTTTAATACAGAATGTTGTATTTTTTTTTTTTCTGAGTGCTAGCTTGACAAGGTGACAGAATAGAAAAAGTTCCTTACAATTGGGAACCAACCTATTTTTTTTTGTAATACTTTCTTCAAGTTAAATAATCTTATAAGCAAACTGAACTCTAGCTGTTTCCCAAACTTTACATTCCATTTCCCATTTGTATGACTTTTTCACAGGCTGTCCCTTAAAGCTACAATGACCTCGCTTTTTACTTCTACCTCCTAGCATTATTCAAGGTCCATTTCAGACATTACCTCCTATATACAGCTTTTGCTGGCCTCTTCCAAATGTTAATGTGTTTACCTCTTCAAAATCTATGTATTTTTCTGTGTATCTGTTGTATTCTCTCCCCCATGATACTCCCCACCCCCATAACTACCAAATATAAACTTGTAGACAGTGACTTTATTTTATTTCGATTTTTGTGTTCCTTGTGCTTAGCACACTGTTTTGCAAACAGTTAACATCAAAAATGTCTTTTTTTAAACTGTGGGAACTCTCTCTACCATCTCCTTTTTTTTTTTTTTTTTTTAGCAATTGGGGTTAAGTAACTTGTTCAAGGTTACACGGCCAGTTATTTCTGGGTGTGGTGCTAAGTATCTGAGCCTGGATTTGATCCCCATGTCATCCATATACTGGGGCTCGTGCTCTTACTGGCTGAGCCACCTGGACGCCCCTAAGCAATCAGGGTTAAGTAACATGCTCAAGGTTACAAGGCCAGGTGTTTCTGGGTGGGTGCCAAGTGTCTGAGCCCGGATTCGATTCCCAGATTATCCCTACACTGGTGCTGTCACTTGCTGTGCTACCTGACCGCCCCTCTACCATCTCTTCAGAGTCACCTCCTATATCTCAGAAACATTAAACACATGAGCTGGTTATATAGCTAGCCAGTTAGAACTGGATTTGAACCCAGCATTCCTCACTCCTAGTTTGGTACTTTCTCTACTACCCTACATTTGAACATAGTAGCTACTCAGCAAATGTTGTTACATTAAATCAAAGGAGCACTGGATTTGAATGCAGAATTATGTCCCGGGATGTATCCCAAATTCTGGCATGTATTTACCATATGATTTTAGGTAAATCTCTGGGTTTGTTTTGTTTGTAAGATGGGGTTAGTAATATTTGGAATACTCACATCACAAGGTTGTCCTGAGAATCAAATGAGAAATGGCTAACACAAATTCTAGCTCAGTGTTACCATGTTTTATTTTGTCTTTGCGAGACTAGCTCTGTGGCTTGCTCATAGCAATTGCTTAATTGTTTATGGAATTGAATGATGGTATAAAGAAGTTATGGTTAGTGATGCATATGAGCTAAAATCAATTCTTTCTTTTAATTGTCTCTAAATAAACACGTCTTACAGGTAGATGAATCTGTATCTTTGGGAAACTTTAACCTTCCAAACCCAGAAGGACTATCTACTTTTTTGTGTTGTCCTAGAACTTTTTTTAAGCTTTATTTCTTCCTGTTAGTAGGATTTCTGTGAAGTAGGGAACATGGGAAAATTTGTTTTATGATTTGTTAACAATTTATTTTCAAATTTAGAAGCTCTTTGTCACTTGATTTCAATAGAGATATGTGAAGTGTAATTTGACATAGGACTATTTTTGTGCTTAATTCTATGAGAGACAACATGATTGTAATACATAAACAAGCAAATAAATAAATAGAAATTAAAAAAAAAAACAACAACACTGGTCTGGAGTCAGAAGAGGAGGGTTTAAACTTCACCTCTAATATTTACTACCTGAGTCACCCTGGGCAAGTCATTTAACCTCATGCATAAATTTCCTTGTCCATAAAATGAGGGCATTGGATTAGTTGAGCTCTGAGGCCCATTTTAGCTCTAAATCTTTGATCCTAAGGATAGCATAAGAGAATAAAACAGTTCAAAATAAAGAGGGAGCAAAGCTATCACTGAAGAAAAGAAAGAGCTCTGCATTTTTTGTTAATTTAAAAGCATTGTAGATTTTCAAAGAAGAGCTTGAGGTAGATAGCAATTTGGGGGTAGCATGCAAATTAGATGCTTAATTTAGCAGATGACTAAAGGAAGAGGGCTCCCCCCCAAAAAAAAACCTGAACATGTCAATAAATGATATCCTGAGAATGCTAGGGTGGGATTTTCCTTTTTTTCTTTTAATAGTCTTTCATTTGAATGGTTGGTTACACTATTGAATTCTTCTGCTTCTAAACCAGCTTTCTTGTGCACTGTTCTCCTTAGTACTTCAAGCTAAAAATTGATCTCCAGTCAATAGTGTGCAGGGATTCAACCTATTACATAATCAACATCATTCTGTGAATGAAATTTATCTTGGAAAGCTTGGTGACTGCCTTGTATAAAACTGATGTGATAGAAAGCTTCCGGAAATTTGGATTCTTTAGAGTTTGCCATAGGAATTTCCTTGCTCATATAAAAGGCTAAATTGTATAAAGATGAAGCAATGCTTTTTTATTGTTTTTTTTTCCTTTCTTTCTTCCTGCCCTCATTTTGGTAGAGCATAAAATACAACTTCACCTGGGATGTTCTGGGTATTTAAATAAGCCAGAACACTTCATTCACAATTCAAGATTTCTCATTGTTGGAAAACATGAATGGTAAAATAGCATTAAATAGGATAGTTAAATATTTAAATTCTTCTATTATAGAAAATATATTGGAAGGCAATTTAATTGTTATAATTAAAGTGTATTCATTCAAAGTGAAATCAATTGTTTCTTCTGCCAGAAGGAATATTCTGTGAATATCCCTTTGACTCCATATGGCAAAGCACTGTGACAATAGGTGAAGGAAAGCTCATAGAGTTTTAAAGTTGTTTTTTAATTGGCAAGCAAGATTGAATATTTCTTCTTAAATATTTTTTCATTCCTACTGTGGAGCACTTGAACAACATAACCCTGTTACTGCTATTTTTAAAAAGTGGAGTGTGGAAGAAATTCCATGTCTTAATTTTCCTGAACATCCCCAGTGACAGAGACAACTTTAGAGTGGAAGCAGTCACACAGATAGGAAGTTTATCCTTGTCACCATTTACTTTGTGACCTCATTCTTGTCTGTCATGATGCCTAAACTTAGTAAGAGAATCTCAAGAGAATCTGTAACCTTGAGAGAAGTTTGAGAAAAGTTATATCAAACCACCCTCTTCAAAATAGAGGGCAATTTCCCCCATATCCTATTCACTGAAACTTTTCTATTTTTTTTTTGTTTGTTCATTTTTTGTTCACCTAAAAAGGAAATTTAGAGGCTCCAAATGAATCACCAGGTTTATGAATATAAGATATGATTTTATGATAAATCTTCTTTGATATTTTTATTATAGAATATACTATTAAAGGGATGGTTAGTAAACATCTAAAAAAGATTACAAAGAAGTAAAATGACTTCATTTAGAAGGTCGTGTTATAGAGGCAGAGGAGTAGTAGGGCAGAATGTTGTATTGCTTGTGAGAAGTGATTACTGTTTGAGCTACTTTTGCTTATTTGTTTTTATTTGTTACAAGGAAGGCTTCAGGCTATCAGAGGGAAGGTTAGCAAAACATTTGATGAGTCATATTTTATTCTTTTGGCAAAGGTAAAGAGTTATGTATACAATTAGATATATTTGCCACTTTTTGGACTGTTGGATTCAGGTGTCTTTAGTGATTACAAAACACCTTTGAAGTTGGAGTAAGTCATTCCAGGAATATATTAAAAAATGAATGCAGTTGGTTCTAAGGCAGTTCATAGTGAGACTCTTATTTCCTTTGAAGGCACTAAATATCTATTAATGCAGCTTACTAACTTATTAGCTTAAAAAATGACTGTTCACGTTGCTGAAAATTGAATCTATAGCCCCCTAGAGCCCACCCCCATATCTTTTCTATATCAACTTTATCTAGCCATATCTCCCCTGGTATGTATTTATGTAGTTGATTTCTGAACACAGGACCTCCCAATTATCCCTAAAAGATGGCATTTAATTAGTTTCTATCCATTAGTTTTGTATACTGAAACCTATCTGAATTTGTCTGCTATTCAACATATTGGCTCCCCACCAAGCTTAAATGTCATCTGTAAATCTGATAAATCTATTTCCTATGCCTTCAGGTCATTGATTGAAAGTGTTGTACAGGATGGAAAAAGGACAGAGGCCTGTTTCAGGCTATCAGCTATGTTCCTCTAAGCTGATATGGTTCTAGCATGACTCTATGGAACATGGGTCCTTGGGGCCAGATCAACTGTTTCTAAATCCACTTCCCTAAGTTATCAACCACTTGGCATGACTCATTTTCAAAGGTTTGTGAAATACTTTGATAAATGACTAAAAAAAATTCTAAGCATATTTACTTTATGAAATAGTGGTACTCTTTTTTATGACATGTGCAATCATGTTAAACATATTTCTACATTAGTCATGCTGTGAAAGAAGACTCAGAACAAAAGGGATAAATGAGAAATAAAAAATAATAATAACAAAAACAGAAAAGTAAAAATGTATCCTTTCAGCCATTTTCAGACTCCATAGTTCCTTCTCTGAATGTGGTGAGCATATTCCATCACAATTCCATTGGAAATGTCTTGGATCATTGCATTGCTGGGAAGCACTAAGTCTATCAAAACAGGTCAATGCACAATGTTGCTGTTTCTTTATACAATGTTCTCCTGGTTCTGCTCACTTCACTTACCATCAGGATATATGTCTTTCCAGGTTTTACTCTAAAGTCTTCCTACTCATCATTTCTTATAGAACAATGGTATTCTATAACATTCATATGCTCCAACTTGTTCAGTCATTCCACAATGGATGAGCATCCCTTCAATTTTCAATTCTTTGCCACTAAAAAAAAGAACTGTTATAAATATTTTTGTACATGTAGGTCCTTTTCCCTTTTTTAATAATCTCTTTGGGATACAGACTGGTATTGTTGGATCAAAGGGTAGGCACAGTTTCAGAGCCCTTTAGGCGTAGTTCCAAACTACTTTCCAGAATGACTCAATAAGTTCACAACTCCACCAGCAATGCATTAGGATTCAAATTTTCCCACATCTTTTCCATTTATTATTTTCTTTTCTGTCATTTTAGTTAATCTTATAGGTGTGAGTTGGTACTCAAATTTGCTTTAATTTGCATTTCTCTAATCAATAGTGATTTAGAGCATTTTTATATGACTATGGCTTTAATTTCTTCATCTGAAAACTGCCTGCAAAATCCTTTGACCATTTATCAAATGGGGAGTGACTTATATTCTTATAAATTTGATTCAGTTTTCTATATATATATATATATATATATTAGAAATGAGGCCTTTATCAGAAACACTAGCTGTAAAAATTGTTTCCCAGCTTTCTGCTTTCCTTCTAATCTTGGTTACAATTTTTGTACAAAAACTTTTTTTTTAAATTTAATGTAACCTAAATGATCATTTTTATACTTCATAATGTTCTCTATCTCTTGTTTGGTTATAAATTCTTCCCTTCTCCATAGATCTGAAAGGGAAACTCTTCCTTGCTTTCCTAATTTGCTTAATAGTATCACCTCTTAAATGTGAATCATTTCCCTGTTTCTGCCTTATTTTGGTATACCATGTGAAATGTTGGTCTGTGTCAGTTTCTGCCATTCAATTTTCAAGTTTTACTAGAAGTTTTGTCAAATACTAAGTTCTTATCCCAGAAATTGAAGTCTTTGGGTTTATCAAACAGTAGATTACTGTATTTATTTATTATTGTATTTTGAATACTTAATATATTCTACCACTCTATTTCTTGTAGCAAATAGTTTTGATGATTGCTGCTTTATAATATGGTTTTAGATCTGATACAGCTAGGCTACCTTCTTTTACATTTTTTCATTAATTCCCTTGATATTCTTGATATTTTGTTCTTCCAGATGAATTTTATTATTTTTCTAACTATAAAATAATTTTTGATAGTGTGATTGGTATAGGACAGAATAAGTAAATTAATTTAGGTAGAATTATCATTTTTTATTTTATTGGCTCAGCCTACCCATGAAAAATTGATATTTTCCCAATTGTTTAGATCTGACTTGATTTGTGTGAAAACTGTTTTGTAATTGTGTTCATATAGTTCTTGGGTTTGTCTTGGCAGGTAGACTCCCAAATGTTTTATACTGTCTACAGTTACTTTAAATGCAATTTCTCTGTCTCTTGCTACAGGACTTTGTTAGTAATATATAGAAATCCTGATGATTTATGTGGGTTCATTTTATATCCTGCAACTTTCTAGAATTGTTGTTTCAAGTAGTTTTTTTTAGTTGATTCCCTAAGATTCTCTAAGTATGCCATCATATCATCTGCAAAGTATGATAGTTTTTGTTTCCTAATTGCCTATTCGAATTTCTTTTTCTTCTCTTATTGCTAAACCTAACATTTCTAGTACAATGTTGCCTAACAAAGGTGATAATGAGCATCCTTATTACCTGATCTTATAGGGAAGGTTTCTAGGTTATCTCCAGTCCTTATAATGCTTGCTGACAGTTTTAGATGGATACTGCTTATCATTTGACGGAAAACTCCATTGATTCCTATGCTTTCTGGTGTTTTTAGTAGGAATGGGTGCTGTATTCTGTTAAAAGCTTTTTCTGAATCTATTGAGATAATCATATGATTTCTGTTAGTTTTGTTATTGACATGGTCAGTTATGCTGATATTTGTCCTAATATTGAACTAGCCTTGCATTTGCGGCATAAATCCCACTTGGGTCTTAGTAGTGTATACTCTTGTTGATAAATTGCTGTAATTTCTTTGCTACTATTTTATTTATATTTTTGCATTAATAATTATTAGAAAAATCGTTCTATAATTTCTTTTTTTGGCTCTTCCTCATTTAGGTATCAGCAAATGGTATACTCTTAATATACTTTTCCTTCTCAGTCTCAATTTATTCTGTAAAGTTGAAATAATAAAAATAAATAGCAATACTGATAGCAATACCTATATTACAGTATTATCAAGAAAGCACCTTGTAAACTGTATAATGTGATATAAATGTGGATTATGATTTCTCTGATTTCCTCTTTTGACATTGGCAAAAATTGGAAAAGATATTAATCTGATATCATTTCTTGAAGAACTGATGCTACCTCTTAGTGCCAATGTCCCTTTTGCAATACACCAATTAGCTATTTGGTAATGCTTTCTAGAAGTATAACAGGACAATTTCTGGAACATGGTAAGGGCTTATTGAATGCTTCTTGAATAAATCCTTGTCGACCAGGAATTGAAACAAACTTACTGGTACATCTTGACTGATTCAAAGTCACACAACTAGGAAGTATTTGGGCTGCAAATTAAGCACAATAGTCTTGACTTCTTGCTTGTGTACTAGTCTATAATACCAAGCAACATCTCACTTTTCTTATGTATATTTGTCATCTTTACCTTATAATTGAAAGAAATAGGATGCTTGGGGCAGAGTGGCTTATTGGAAAAGAACAATGGAATCAGAGGAAATATGTTCAAATCTTTACTCTGCCTCTTAGTCTTACATCTCTGACTACAAATCCTTCCACTTTTTCATGTCTTAGTTAGGGGATTGGGGCAGATACTTGGTAGAGAAGGCACTATGTACTTTTTTTTACTTAAATTTTTTTGTTGTACCCCATTTCTTCCAAACATGGCCTTGGAAGTACCTTAATTATAGTAGTTACTCCCTCTTAACCAAAGACAGAATCTCTAGGTTGTGGGTGACTGGATAGTGTTTCTTGCATCCTCTTTCAATTGTGAAACAGTAAGTTTAATTTACTTGGAGAATATTATGCATATAACAATTGTTAAGTTAAAATATTCAGGAAACCTAGGTGTTGTCACCTCTTCCCATCATCCCATGAAATTTCTATCCACATAAAAATGTTTATTTTGTTCCATGGCATTTGAAAATCTTCCTAAAATGTATTGAGTACTCTTTAATGCCATAGTAAGTTGAGTATAGTAAAAATAAGTTTTTTTATGATTAAGAATCTTATGATGCCTTGGGGTTCATCCTTCAAAATAAAAATTGTCATTATACAGTACCATATATGATTTGCCTGAAGGCATAATCAGTTGAAAGCATACACTGAAAGTTTATTTTTGTTATTTGAAAATCAATTCTTGATACAAATTTGTTTTTTGCTCATTTCTCTCTTACTCATAAAAGTGAAATAGAAGAAAAAATAAAGATGCCATACTAATATGGTTTAATTAAGATTTTACAGCACTTGTGAAATTCAAGCACTCTTGTGATAAGAACTAATGGTCAAAATGAACTCAAGAAACCTCATTTCAAAGAAATGACAAGTTTTATAATGGAAGTGCAAACTTAATGCAATTCAGTGCATTTTCTAATAGTTTGTCCTTCCTCATGGGAAGAGCTAGTATTGATACATATGATCTATCATCCTATTAAAAAAGGGAATGCTGCTGTGATTCTGTTTTCCTATGCTAGCCATTTACAGATTATGTAACCCAGACTGCTGAATAGTATCAGAGGAACAGGAAATTCAACAGTAAGAGTTTTGAAGATTTTATTCTCTAGGAAATGCCCTATCATGTGTTAGATCAAGGTTAAAGGATTTATTGCATTGGAAGGCTGAAACAATTGGATGTCTAATATACTCTGTAGTTCAAGAATCTGTATTACATTAATGGGTGAACTCCTCACCAATGAGATACATAGTATACTTTCCAAACATTGAAAATGACAGGGTTTATTTCCTTTTCTAGGGCTAGATGAGACAAGCTTTATTGTTTTTTATTATTTTTTTAAAATCTGCTTTACAGAGTACTAGAAAGGAAGTAAAATTACTATACATATATATTTTTGCTCTAAATATTAGGGATGCTTTAAGAATAACAGACTTCTTTATTAACATAATCTGTTAGCTTCTGAAAATTTAAAAAATAAAAAAAATACATTTAAATGCTGCTGTGGTGTTCTGTATTTGAAATAAGATCTGGGTTATGAACTTTGAGACCTTGTTTGAGTCAATTAAACTTTTCTAGGCCTCAACTTCCTACAGTATAAAATGAGCATGAATGGATTAGATGATCTCTAAAATCCCTTCCTATTCTAAGTCTATGAACCTAATGCTAGTCATTATGATTCTGAGGGCATTAATTTTTTTTAAACCTGTGGTATTTGGAAATCCTGTGTATTATAATAATAAGGAATAATAAAGAAATTCTGTGTGTAATAAGGCATGTAGGTTATAATGGAATTCTATTGTATTAAATATGTCAGTGTTTGATTCAAGGCTTGGGGAAGAGCAGTTTTAAATGTATAAAATGTTTTTAGAAAATTATTTAAACACGATCACTGCTTAGCCTTATTTTACACAGAGTTTATGTATTTAAAAGTATTTAAAATGCTTGATTTATGTTAGTAATCATTGGGCTCTTAAAAATAATGTTATTAAGGGTTCACTGATTGTTCTTTTTCTTGGTAGTATTCCTCCATGATATCTGCAGAGTTTAGAATTGTTGTTATAAACAAAGTTCCAAATCTATTTTAATGGAACACTTCCCACTTGAGAGGGATTTTGAAAAAATGAAGCCCTGAAGGAATCTTTGGAAGTAGGTGAATATGGAATTACTGCCCTTGGAAGTTGTCTTGATAACTGTGCCATCTTCAGCCCTGAAAAGAGATTTGGGTAGAGTGATGTGTGCGGGTGAGACAAATTTTTATGAGATATTAAAAAGATCCTGTTTGATCACAAAAAAACAATAAATCGCATACATTAGTGATGGCTATATTTTCTACTAGGTGTAAAAGATTCTTCTAAGAGGCCCCTGGAATAAACTTGTCTGATGTAAATCAGCAGTTATTTCTTGAGGCACTGAAAATAATGACAAGAAGTAGCCATTATGTCACTATTTAGAAGTCATTGGGCAAGTTTATTATAATCTGGCCTTTTAGCTACCTGCCTATCCATTTACCCATTGTTCCCCTCTAGGAAGAGGTATAGTCCAATATGCTTAGTTTCATAGATAAGAAAACTGAGGACCAGAGTAAGTTAAGTGATTTACCCAGAGTCATTCAGAAGTCTTTAGAAGGGCTAGGATTGGAATTTAAGTCCTAGGACCACAACTCTAGTCCTTTTTGCTTTGCCCCACACCACCTTCCTTTATTATATATGGTTATGATATTGTATACTGTTCCAAATTTTATTTTCAATCAATACCTCATACATTGCAAATGTGTAATAAAGACAGTAAAGTATATCCACTTGGGAAACAATTCTGGGTTATCTTTTTCCATTGCAAATTTTTGATTAAGATGATTTTCCCCCCATATCCTTATTCATTATGAAATTTATGAATACTGACATGAAAGATCTTCATATCAGGCTCATTATTACCCAAAATGACTTGAGAATTTTGTGTTAGGCCCACTGGGTGTACCTAGGATTTGATCACTTAAATACTGATGGAGCTTTAAAAATGTTGCCCATTTAAATTATATATGTGTGTGTGTGTGTTTATACATACATATATGTATATATGTGCATATATATTACAATCAGAGTCTCTGAAAATCTGCTTCAAAAGGAGTTGACAACTTCTACATTATGAAAAAAATAGTCCTTTTGGAAATTTGTATTTCTGAAAGAAATAAAATTCAGGTGAAATGTAGTAAAAAATGGTAATTTTAATTATGAATTGGGATATCTATGGAGCTTTTTTCTTTCAAATACACTTTTTATTAAAATTGTCATGCACCTCTAACATGTTTCAGTATTTCTAGAGTCCACAGTTTCATCTGTGTGGAATGCCTTCTTAACCAGTTTTGATGACCATGCCTCTGTGACTTAGTGGATGTCCTCAGTAAGGTGGTAAACTTAGTGATTAATCAGGAACTTCTCTACTATTTTTTTCTAATGGCAGATACACAAGCCATGATAGCATCAATCCTCACTGACTTTCTAATCTGACGTAAGACCTGACAGAGCTTATGTGCTGTTGTCCTAGTCTTTGAGAAAATCAGGTCAACTTTATGATGAGATGAAGCAACAACACAGAACTTCAGTAGAGGGAAGACAATTCTATGAATAGCAAATGATTTATATTCACAAGATGAACTGGGCAGAAAACAGCTCATTTTTGAAGATGAATAAAAAGCATTGCTTTGAGATGTTGGAAAAGAAAGCCATCCAAGAATCTTGGCCTATGTTTTGAGTTATTAGACAGCGAGAAAGAGAAGTAAGATGGCCCTTAAGAAAGGAGTGGTCAGTTCTAGTTTGTTGTGGGTGCTTTGGTTAAACTGCAGCATCCCTTGATCTTAGTTTTAGATGCAGAAAATACCTATAGGCCTTCTAGTCCAATCCCCTGCCCACTTTCACACATGAAAAACACAAGGGAAGCAAAAAGTCTCCAAAAAGTCACACAGGCAATAAGTGGCAGAGTGAAGATTTGAACAGCATTAGAATCCTGATTTTGAATCCACCTCTTTTTCCTCTTCACTATCTGCTTGTTTTCCCCATTTTTCCCACTGACCAAAGTTACTTCATTAAAAGCTGGTGGAATCTCAATCCAATTTCAACATTGAGTATAGGTAGGACTAAATCAGAAGTCACAGAGCAGTCAGCTCACTTTATCCAAATGCCTGACAAGATCTGGCAAAGCCATATCTTGCATGTAATGGTGTAACTATGTCACTGAACTGTTATCTCAATATCCTTTAGGTATTAACTACATTAGTTTCAAGGAAGCTACACAGGCACCACGAAATCTAAGTTGTTTTCCTTTTGTCTTGTTTTGTTTTGAGCTATAGTTTACTCTTGAAGTTCATGATACAAAGTCTTACTTCCCTTTTCCCAGAATCAGTTTGGCCTGATTAGATAATTAATTGTGAAAATAACTTTCACTTTTTTTGCTAACAATACTGTCTTGTTTTTTTTCTATGAAGATTTTATCCTTGTAAAAGTGGAAGTCAAGAAAACAGGTTCTTTACTATTGCTTGTAATGGGGGGGAAAGCATCTTAAATATTTAAAGCTTGCCAAAATGCTTCTCTGACTTATAAAATTAGTTTTCAGAAAGAATTGTTTTTTTTTCTCATAAGAATCAATCAAAAACATTTTTAACATTGGGTGCTCATAAACCTATATTTTGACATTGCCACTGAAAACCTCCTCATATGTCATATGTATGTAGGCGACTCAGGGCTCTAGAAGCCTATGTCAGTAGACATTTCTGGTAGAAATGATGGGCTCAGTAATAGCCTGTGTTCCTGTCTTTCAAGGACAAGCCTCACTAAAATTAGAGAAGGATATCACCAGATTGACTGTAAGGTTATGCGTTTTTCATCCGTAACAGCTCTTGAACAAATTTGCTACCAAAATGTGCAATCTGCATAGTAAATAATAGCTCACATTCACATAGCAGACACACAGCTTTTTAGTGATCTCATTTGCTCTTCACAGCAACCTAGTGTTATGATAAATATTTTCAGATGATTAAACTGAGGCTCATAGAGGTTAAGTAACTTGCCCAGGTTCACAGAGTTCATAAGTATTGGGTGTGTGATCTGAACCCTCATCTGCTTGACTCCAAGTCTAGAGCCTAAATCACAGTTGACTTTCAGCTGTAACAGCAGAGGGAGTATCCTCACTGACGAAATTATAGGTCATTGGTGTATTGAAGTATCATTATTTCTTGTTAATGGCTATTATGGCTAGCTAATTGAGAAATCAAGGCGTAAGAGGAAACAAATTAATTTCATAATCTCAGATGCTGATCTGGAAATAGAATATTAGCCTACCTTTAAGTATATGTAAACTGTTATGTAAAACAATTGATCGAGTACTTAATAGTTTTACATGGAATTGGGAACAATGTGTTCATCATCTGTAATGAAAGTCAAGCATTTATTACCAAGGCTGCTTATGTTTTCCCAATTCATAAATAAGGTATTTGCCACTGGGAAGTCTTTTGGAAAAAAAAGAATACTTCATACAAGTCTCCATGATTTCAATATAGATTACAGAATGGTATATTTATGAACACTTAAAAAAGAAAGATAGAAATACCAGCTTTCTCATGGGCTCACTGTGAATGAATTAAGTCTATCCAACCTTGCTTTCCTTTTAGGAAGTTATACAACCAGTAGTTAAGGAAAATGCTATTGATGAAGTATATTTGAATTCCAATGAGACATTTGACAATGACTCTCATGAATGACTCTCATGAATCCGGATTGGTTACTAGTATTAGGAAATAGATGATTGAATGACCATATCCTCAAATTATTGACTAATGATTAAAGTGGATCTAGAAGAAGTTTCCCAATGGGAGACTATTTAAAAAAAATCCTTCACTTTGTTCTGTTTTCTTTTTTTTTTAATAGGAATTCCCTTCTTTTTAATTCTGTACTTAAACACCAAAATTTAGAATTTCATATGCCTAGTAGGGAAAGATAAAAGATCATATGATCAAAGATAAAATATATATGAATCAAAATCTATTTTGTACAATTGTTTTAAATAAGTAATGAATTCAGCAGGTTACATTCAATGCTGTCCTTCTGCTCTATTTCCTTCTGTTCTTTTCTATGTAATTTTAAAAAGTTTTCAATGACCCTCTTTTCTTTATTTCTTTTTTTCTTCCTTGTTAACATTATTACTAACTGTATATTGTCACCCCACCTCTATTGGAGGATGGGAGAAGGGAAGGAAGCAAAAGCAAAATCATTCTATCAAATAAGCACAGTAACACAAACCAAATCAAATTGGTCAAGTCCAAAAATGTATGTTTCATTCTGTATCTTGAGTCTGTAACTTCTCTGTCAAGAGGTGGATATGACCTCTTCTTTTTAAAAATTTTTTATTGATCCCTAGATGGGAATAGAGTGAAGTTAAAGGATGAAAACTACTAAAGCACTAAAGAAGAAAACAAAGTAGAAAAAGTATTTAGATTATAATTTTAGCTAGATCACATGAAAGATACTAGAAATAATTGTAGCATCCTGATATAAAGCTAAAGCATTTTGTATAACTTCAGAGTAAAGGATTAAAATGACATCAACAGAAGTTTATGGGTGGAAGATTTAGAGGTGTCATCTGAATACAAACTCACTGTGAATAAGAAGTGTCATGTAGCTACTAAAAAAATCATGGTTGGATGAATTAATAGACATGTATGGTCCAAGATGAGGAAGACAACAATCTCATTATATTCAGTGTTGCTAAGCTCATATATCTAATATGGCATTCAATATTTCATTCAAAATCTAGGAGCTTGATTTTTTAGAGGAATTTTGGTTAAGGTGGATCATTTTCAGAGGACAACCAATATGTTTCTTGGTTCACTCCATCTCCTTAATATGGTCATTGCTTTATATTAGTTAATTTTTATAGGAAATAGTAGTAACAACATTTGATATTTTGGTTCCCCCCCCCCTTTCTCCTTTATGTCATCAATAGCTTGTGTAAAAATCTGAGCTTCCCCCTTCTTATCCTGTATCTCAGAACCATCTGATGTCTCACTCTGACTCATTCTACATATTTATTCACATTCTAAATCATACTTCCATCACATCTCTCATATCTCACTACCCTCATAACTTGTCACCTAGATTATTACTACAATATTCCAGTTGCTCTTCCTGCCTCCAATTTCTCCCCACTCTTATATTCCATCTTCCACACTGCAGCCAAAGTTTTTTTTTCCTTAATTAAACACAGATTCTCACCATGTCACTCCTCTATTCAATAAATCCGAGTTGCTCCCTATTATCTCAAGAATCAAATGTATGAACTTTGAGAGCCCTTTGCAATCTGACCTCCAGTTATGTTTCCATCTTCAATGGACATTACTCATCTTCTTGGAATAGTGAGATCTAGGTAAACTGGCCTTCTGACTATTTACACATTACTTTCTGTACCCTATCTCTTCGCTTTTGTATTGGTGTTTCTTTGCATTAGTGTACTGCCTTCTCAGTTTCACCTCACAGAATCACTTTCCTCATTCAAGATGTTGCTCAAGTACCTCCTTCTATCCTTCTATTCTTTATCCATCCCTTTCAACTGCCAGGGACTGGCTATTGTATCTTTATTAGCATTTATTCTCTATATACTTATATAGGTCTTTGTTATTTCCCCTATAAGAATTGAAGCCCCCTATTAATAGTAATTATTTGATTGATCACATTGGTATTTCAAGTGCCTAGCAACGTGTCTGACATAAAATTTAATATTTACTAATTAATCATCCCTTATTATTTGCTTTATTTGCAATAGACTATAGAGATGGTCTTTTTTCCTTAAAGTAAAACCCTCTACATCTGCCAGTGATGTCTATACATCTACTCTATAGTCTTCTCTGTCAGCTTGCCCCATCTCCCCCAATGCCATTCTTTAATTTCCCTGAACTGGAACCCTTGCATTTGACTTGACAATCCCTTCACGCTTTCGTTTATTTTCTGTTCTCTCTTTCAAAACTGATCTCCTTTTAAAAAATTGCTTATACTCATCACTTCTACTTACTCTCCTTTTACTTCCTTTGTCTCAACCCGTTGTGGTTGACCATACAACCTCATTATTCAACTGAAACAAAACTTTTTAGGTTTACCAATGACCTTTTAGTTTCCAAATGCAACTCCCTGTTTCTTGACCTTTCTTCAACATTTGATACCATTGATCAATCCCTCCTCCTGATTATTGGGCATAATTGCCCTGGTGAGAACAAATGAAAAATAACGTCTTAATCTTGCTTCAAGTCTTTGGGCTAATTTGGAAGAATGCATCTTTAAATAAAGTAAGACATTTCCTTTTCATAAGTAGGAGCAAGTAACATGTGAGTATATATGTATGCGTGTATGTATATGAGTATGTGTATATGTATATGTGTATGACATGATGTATAAACTTTGTCTCAATGTGGTGAGAAGAGGCATGTGTTGTGTAATAGGCAATCTGTACCACTTCTTTGGCTTCTATAAACCAGATGCATGATGGATAAAGAAAATGATGGTCAAAAAGACAATGTTTAGGAGAATTGAAGATAAACAAGAGTGCTCCTTATTTAAGTGAATAATGTAGGTATAAAACCATGCCCATTAGCCGAGAGCAATTTATGTTATAAAATTGGTTCCTGACATATTGTTGAACTTAGGAAAGACCTCCTGGATTATGGCAGTGAATAACATACTTCATCCATTATCATACAAAAGAAGATGCTTTCCACATGTCTATATTTGTCTTACATTAACAACTCCTCCTTACTCAAATATATCTAGAACTTTTTGTTTATGAGGCAAAAAAGGGCAGGAGTATAAATATATTGTCTGGGAAATTATGTTCAAATAAATAAAATTGACATGAATATATCATTCTTCTAAATGACTTATTTTAACCCAAACAAACAAGCCAAAAAGGACACAAATTACCATCCCCCACAAACATTTTTAAAAATTCTTTCACTTTCATAACATTGAAATCAGTGGACAGAGCACTGAACTTGCAGTCAGAATGACCTGAGTTTGAATCATCTCAGATAACTTACCTATTGCTCACATAACCTTCAAAAGGCAAGTCATTTAAACTTTTTCAGTTCCAGTCTTCCTATCTGTAAAAAGGGCACCTCCCTCACAGGGTGACTGTGAGGATCCATAGAAAAAGAATTTGCAGGACTCTGATAAATTGTAGCTATTTTATACACAGTATATACACAGACTAGCTTCATATAAAATGCATGCAAAAAGCTCCGGAAATTAGGTTAATGTAAAATGTGGCCTTTTCATTTTACAAAGACATATTCCTATTTTTTTTTATTCCTGGAATTGTCCAGGTCTTTTTTTTTCTGGTTAGTGTTATCCCAGTATGAAAAAGTCACACCGTGCATATTTTTAAATAGTTCTACTTTATCCTTTCTCTTCTACTTGCCAATTTAATTGCAAATATATGAGATGAATATTTGGCTATTCATACCAAATTTCATTTCATAACTGAGGGGTTTTTTATGCTGTTTATTCATCAATAAATATCCTGAAATGCTGAATACTCCTTTTGGGAGAGATGAGGAGAAAGTGAGTAATGAATCCATTTCTTTCTCAGTTACATAGAGCAGTAACAGCTAACACAAAAGTGAAGAGCTTTGGTAGTAATAGCAGTTGGAGCAAAAATTGGGCAACGATCTGAGAATATGAAAACAGTTTTATTTTTAAAAAAGGCAAGATCAAGAAAAATCACAAGAAATAAGCATTTGGAAAAAAAACAGCTTAGTCAAAAGGGAGATAGAAAGACTTATGAAGTTGCAAGCTCAACTTAGCACATTTAAAATTGAATCAAGGGAATAAAAAACTTACAAAGATGACTGTAGGTATTTTAAACACACTGCACCCCATTCCCAGATTCCATTTTAAGAAAAGATGATTCATTCAATATGTATGGTGTATATATAGTCATGTAGCACTTAAAAATTCTCTCTCAATTGTATTGCCACACAGTCTTTACTTCTTTTAGGCAAAGGAGAAGATGTTAGTTTCTGCTGCTTATTTATTTTTCTCCATTTAATTTGATAAAATGAAATCATGGAAGTTTATAATATGGATCAAAATGCAAACATCCTTGAGAAAAATTCTATTGTCTTAATAATAACTTGAAGTTGCTTGAATGTTTGATATATATATATATATATATATATTATTTGAGCCTCATAATCCACAAATACATGCTATTTTGACCATCAGATTAACCAGTCATTCTCACGTAATGAATGGTCAAAGGGTATAAGCAGGCAGTTTTCAGGAAAAGAAATTAAGCCTATTTATTAATAATCATAGAAAATGCACCCAATCACTAATAATTAGAAAAACAAATATAAATCAACTCTGGGGTACCACCTCATACCTATCATATTGGCTGACATGCCAATAAATGAAAATGACAAATGCTGGGGGGAATTTGGAAAAATAGGAACATTAATGCACTGTTGGTAGAATTGTGAGCAGGTTCAGTCTTTAAATTTAGGACTCTACCTGAAGTGTTACAAAACTGTTCATACCCTTTGTTCCAACAATACCACTGTTAGGTCTATAAACCAAAGAGGTCAAAGAAAAAGGGAAAGGACCTATATACACAAAATACTTATGGATAATCCTTCTGTGGTGACAAATTGAAGAGAAGAGAGATAATTGGGAGCTTTTTTTTTTTAAAGCAATCAGGGTTAAGTAACTTGCTCAAGGTTACATGGCCAGTTATTTCTGGCTATGGTGCTAAGTATCTGAGCCCGGATTTGATCCCCAGGTCATCTGGACACTGGAGCCCGTACTCTTACTTGCTGAGCCACCTGGCTGCCCCTGAAGACAGATAATTGAGACAGATAATTGTGATAATTCTATTTCCTTATTTTCTATTTTATTCCTCAATTCCCTTTTTTTCTTATTGCTTTAGCTAGCATTTTTAGTTCAATATTGAATAAAAGTGGTGATAATGGATATTCCTGCTTCATTGCTGATCTTATTGGGAAGGTTACAAGTGTATTCCCATTATAGATAATGCTTACTCTTGGTTTTAGACAGATATTACCTATCATTTTAAGAAAGACTCCATGTATTCCTATGTTTTGTAGTCTATTTAAGAGGGATGGGTATTGTATTTTGTCAGAAGTTTTATTTTTATATGTATTGATATAAATTTATATGGTTTTTGTTTTTCTGAATATTAATATGACCAATATGCTCATATTTTTTTTCCTGATATTGAACCAGCTTTGCATTCCTGGTCTAAATCTCACTGGATCACAAGGCATGATCTTTGTGATGTATTGCTATTATCTCCTTGCTAGTATTTTATTTAATTTTTTGCATCAGTATTCAGTAGGGAAATTGATCTATATTTTTTCTGTGTTATGCTCTCCTTGATTTAAATATCAAAACCATATTTGTATTATAGAAGGAATTTGGTAAAACTTTAATCAATTTTTTTTCAAATAGTTTATACAGTATTGTAATAAATTATTTGGTAGAATTCGCTTATTCATAAATCCGTCTAGTCCTGGAGAATTTTTTATTTCTGAAGGAACTCATGTATGTCTTCTTCAGGTTCTTTTTTCTAAGGATGATTGAAGCATTTTATTTCCTCTTCCCTCTACTTTTGAAGAAAAAAAAATCATCAAAAGTTCTTTTGGGGAAGTGGGTGGGGAGTGAGATATTATGTTTGGTGAAGATAATTCTTTAGTTTATCATTTTTAAGTTGGTTGTATATGGAGACCTATTTAGTTGCTTTCACTTCTACCTAGGTTGGAAAGTTCTTTTCCTATGCTAATTGTGGGGAGAACTAAGGCAAAATTGTGTTCACTGTAAGTACTCTGAATCTGCTAGGTTCTTCACTTCCTTGTGCCAGACTATACCATGTAAGTAAAATTGTGTTATACTGGAAATGTGATGAGATTCTGGTTGTATACATTTATCCAGAAATTAAAATAAAAGGCCATTGAAGTTGTTCTTCATTTCTGGTGATCTCTTTGTCCCATAATGTGTTCCAGTGGCAGGTGGAGGTAGGAATCAAAGGTATTCAATCATTCAGTTTATTAGTTGGTTTCTTGTCAGTATGCCAGTCTTACCAAAGGGTATACTTAGATTTTGGACAGTGATTTTCCAACATTTGTGGTGACTCCATTCCATATGTACCTATTCTGCTGCAGAAATCCATTACTACTTAGTTATATATGCAAAGACATATGATTTGAATATGCATGGTGGATCATAGACAATATTTTCCTTTTTAATCTTATCTTTCAAGAAAGTATTATTTTTAAACTGGTGATGAAAAAATGATTTGCTGGAGATGGTATAAAAATATTGTCTTTTCATTTCTTCCATATATATTTTAGGCATTATTTGGAAAAAAAAAATTAACTGCAAACTTTGAGAGTTGATTTGTCCTTATGGGCAGGAGCACTCATGTTTAGGCTAATTCCCTAACAGAAGAGCTGTGAACCATTTAGCTTTTGTTTTATTGCAGTTAAGTTGATGGATGGCCAAATTCTATATACTTGATAGATGGTATTCTAGAAATGTCTTTGATACTTATATGTCTAGAGTAGTTGTCCCTTTCTTCACTCTAAACTCCTTGTTGACAAAAAAAAAAATGTATTTCATCTGATTCTGTCCCCTACCACCTTCTTGCTTTTTCTGTTTATGTGTATTCTTTTGGGGGGGGGGAGGGGAGTAGTGGTGAGTTTTTCTTCATTTTTGGTAATAATTTCAGTAATGATTTAGAATGTATTTGATAATGAGGTTGAATGATTTTATTTAAATTATTCAAAATCATAGCTGCAAATTAAGTAATGGGGATTTGTTTATTTTGATTTTCCCTTCGCAAAATATTCTAGAGCACTGAAAACTATTTTGGAGGATTAAAAGAAAGCAGTAGACAAGCTGTGATATTCTAGGGAATGTGAATAAAACTTAGGAGCCTTTGTAATGCTTTTCTGTCATGTCCCATTCTTTCTTATATTTGGACTCTAAGGGCTTAGAGAAGGGTCAAGAAAGGCACTGACTGGACCTTCTTCTTCCCTCCCTTCCTCCCTTCCTTCATTCCTCCCTCCCTCCTTCCCTCCCTCCTTCCTTCCTTCCTTCCTTCCTTCCTTCCTTCCTTCCTTCCTTCCTTTTTCTTTCCATCAAACTATAGAAAAGAGGTTTATGTTTGAGTCCCACCCCTACACATCAACTACTTGTGTGACTGGGCAAGTTTCAACCTCTCAGTTCTCCAGGCAACTCTCTAAGATGATAAAGTGCAGAGAAGGTGTCAAACTATATCTGTTTATCTGTTGGAAAGGTGATTTATTTTTGGCCTGAAAACTGTACAAACTAATGAGCTTTGGAAGGTCCACAGTCATTTATGTAGGTCATTGCTTCTTTGGAAAATACATTTAATTAAGTACATATCAGTACAATGTACACATCTGTGACCATGGCAATAGGTCATATGGATGTTCATTAGAAGCTTATAGTCTCTAGAAGAGTTAAAAGTAAGAGACAGTTAGCAATTTATCAGGAGAAACTTTTAAGGAAATAGTCTTAACTATGAAATTATTCTATAGCAAAGACTAACTTGCCTGTAATGCATATTTTGGGAACTGGAATTTTTCTTTTATAAGCTGGATGACTTGTAGAAGATTCTGAGGCTCCAACAGGGCACATAGTGAGTGGTCTGGGGGTCAGTAAGCTGGGGTCCATCTTTCATTTCTGTTCCCTGTCAGTCACACTGCTGTGTGATATATCTGTGGCTACATCAGAGGGTTGAAAGAAGGACCCTGGACAAGACAGGTAAACTTTGTTTTTAATCATATTTCTCACAGCTGAGAGCCAGTCTGAGGTAATGAACATGCCTTAGAAAAGAAGAGACCTGGGTTCAAGTTCTGAATTTCACTAGTACTGGCATAGATACCCTGAGCAACTCAAATTATCTCTTGGCTTCACAGGCAACTCTCTAAGACTGGAATTTGCAAAAAAAATTATTAGTAGATTCCTCCCTGGGAGCTACACATACCAATGAAATCATAGACCTGCCTCCCTTCCCAAAAAAAGGTCTCAGCTAACTGGATTCTGAGGTGAATTCTGCATATAGAAGCACAACTTTGAGTGTTACCATATTTGCACTCCAATCTGAAAACTTCATCTTCCTTTAAAGGTATGTTTCTGTGAGACCTAAGAACTATGTGAATGCTGACATTAAGCCTCAGTGTCAGAAGAAGTCAAATTCTGCTGCATATTGCTCTTATTTCATACTTCCATCGCAAGTACTGCCTTGGAACTCCAGCTCCCCATCTTTGCTTTGAGTTTTCTTAATGTTTTATATGCTGAGGAGGTGAGTTATCAGCATTTTGTCTCTTTTCTCAATCTATTTCTCAGAATCTTTGTGTATTAAAAATCAGTTGAAGAAATGAAAAATGGGGCTGGTAATGCAGGCTATGACTGATCTTGCAAGTATAGTGGTGCATAATACACATGGCATCCTGCTTATGTGACCTTAGCTATTAACTATTAAGTGGGCAGAGCCAAGATGGCAGATTAGAAGCAGGAAATTCTGTGACCTTCCCCCACAGCCACCTCAAATACCTATAAAATATGACTCTAAACAAATTTCAGTGCTACAGAATTCACAAGTGACAGAGAGAAACAAATCTCTCACTGAAGTCAGTTTGGAAGGCCAACATGAAGGGTTCATCACAGCATGCTGGGAGCTGAGCGCAGTCTCCCATGAGCTTCATGTTTTTGCCTCTAGGGAGGCAGCTGTGGCCAGAGCAGACTTCAGGAGAATGTATCACCAGCAGCTGTGGCGGTTTCCAGACTTTTCAAACATAAATACCAAAAAGAAAGTAAAAGGTCAGTTGGGAACTCTGTTGGAAAGGAAGGGCATGGTCTGGGCCCCTACCCTGGGGTCAAAAGATATCAGAGGCATGGTGGTGGCTGCAGCATCTGGCGCATGGCTGCCTCAGGAGCTCCTGGCCTACAGATCATAGGGGAGACCAAGAAACAATTCAGAGGGTAATACTCTTGCTTTTACCTGCTTATATCTGGGCCACTTTCTTGGGTAGTGGTCCTGGGGTGAGAAATGCCAGTTTGTCAGTGTGGTGTCTCCTCCTCAAATGTCTGACAACATTTGTGAAAACCCCAGCTATTTGGGATGAAGCTGTCCTCTCTGGAAGCAGAGTTCTACCTTGGCAGAGAGCTCAAAAGTCAAGTAATTGACTGGCAATATGATCAAGCAGAGGAAGCACAAATAGACCATACAATTCTTTTTGGGGGACAAAAAGGATCAAAGCATGCAATGGGAGGAAGACAACAAAGTCAGAACTCCTGCATCAAAAACTTCCAAGAAAAATATGAATTGGTTACAGGCCATGGAGGAGCTCAAGAAGGATTTTGAAAATCAAGTGAGAGAAGCGGAGTAAAAACTGGGAAGAGAAATGAGAATGATGCAAGAAAATCATGAAAAGAGAGTCAACAACCTGACTGAAGAAAATAATACATTAAAAGACAGATTAACTCAAATGGCAAAAGAGGCCCAAAAACCAATAAGGAGAAGAATGCCTTAAAAAGTCAAATTTGCCAGATGGAAAAGGAATTTTATTAACTATTAAGAGAGGAGGCCTTGACCTTGAAGGCATTAAGAAAACTCTGATAAAGTAGTATAACCCTATTAATCTATGCTATTAAACATTTAAAGAGCCAATAAAATTGGATATTGCCATCTATTTTGAACTTATCTATCTTTACTTGAAATGTGCTTGTTTTTATTTAGGCTAAGTCCTTTTTAGAATTAAATGAAACCCTGTACCCAGAGCATTATAATGTAATCTAATCAATTTATTGGGGGGCAGCTGGGTGGTACAGTAAATAGAGTGCTGATCCTAGAGTCAGGAAGACTCATGTTTATGAGTTTAAATGTGGCCTCAGCCACTTACTAGCTATGTGACCCTGGGTAAGTCATTTAACCTTGTTTGTCTCAGTTTTAAAATGAGCTGAAGTAGAAAATGTCAAGTCACTTGAGTATCTTTGCCAAGAAAACACCAAAAGTTACATCAAAGATTCAGACACAAGTGACATAACTAAACAATAACCAACAAACATCTTATTAAGTCCTGTACTTGCACAAAACAGTCTTATTATGAACTCAGCCCTAGGGGATGGAGTTGAGTGAGGGCACTATGGTATAGAGGATAGAACTTTGGGTGTGGCATTAGAGAAAATTGGATACTCATCCTGCCAAAGATACTTCTTAGATGTATAACCATAGGCAATATGTTTAACTTTCCATTTAATACACATACATATATTCACATGCATTTATATTTTTATACACACATATGTGTGTGTATATTGTATGTGTGTATATTCAAGTTGGCATGTCACAACTGTTTTTTGACATGATTCCCTTCCCATTTGAACATTTATTTGCAACAAATAAGAATAGTGAAATAAAACTCATTGACATAAGCATCCACATTTGCCTATATATACATTTCCACATCTCTTGTCTCTGCCCCTTACTTCTACTGAGAGTAGGAATGTGTGTTTAATCTCTTCTTATCTGGAACCAGACTGTTCATTGCAATTAATCTGAATTTAATTGCCTTTTAGTGTTGGTTTCATTTGCATTCTTCTAATTATTTTGCCCATTTTTCTCTTTGTTTTTCTTATATTATTCTTCTTGGCACTTCACTAAAGTCTATTGATACTTCTCTGAATTTTACATACTTGCCATTTCTTTTTTTCTTTTTTTTTGGGGGGGGGAGGTAGGGCAATTGAGGTTAAGTGACTTTCCCAAGGTCACACAGGTAGTATTTTTGTGTTAAGTGTCTGAGGTTGGATTTGAACTCAGCTCCTCTTGACTCCAGGGCCAGTTCTCTATTCACTGCACCACCTAGCCACCCCTATACTTGCCATTTCTTATGGCACGATACTATTTCCTTGTAGCCATATCTCCATATTTGATCAGGCTTTCTCTAATTAATTTCCACTTTTTGCTACCAAAAAGTGTACCACTATGAATATTTTGTTACATGTGTGACTTTTTTTTTTCAATGACCTCGTTAGAGCATGCTCTTAATAGTTTGTTTGCTGGGTCAGAAAATACAAGCAATTTATAGACTTTTCTCACAAAATTCCAAATTGCTCTCCAGAACTCTGGGACCACTTCACAGCTCTACTGACAATGTACTCATTTGCCTGTCTTCTCACAGCCTTGTTTCTGTCTGTTGTTAGTTTTAGTAATTATGATGGTAAATACTCAGAATTGTTTGAATATGCATTTCCCTTATTAATGATTTGGAACCTGAGTATTTTTTTAAAATCTCAATAATTCTGCTTTCTGTATTGGAATGAATTGGTGATAGGTTTTCAGATACAGGTCACAGGCAAGTTTAGCAAATGATAATTTGCTATGCAATTGATAATTTTATTATTCATCCAGAGGTTCCCAAAATGGGCAATACCTCCCCCTGTGGAGAGTGCTGGAATGATCCAAAGGGGTGGTAATAGCCTCAGTTGCAATTGCGGAGCATTAAACAAAAATAAGGGGTCAGTGGAAGCATAAGGAAAGAAGAGAAGAGAATTTTGAAAGACCATCCATACAAATTTCACCTGTTGTGTAATAGAGGTAAAGATGTCATGATTACATTATTTTCCAAATAAACATACACAATGAAAGTTATAACCAATCAGTGGTCAAGTCCACTGACAGGTCTTAACAAGCAAGTGTTGGCAGGCAAGCATGTTCACATATTGTTGGGAAGTCCAGCATGCAGTGGCAGGAGTATGTGCATGTAAGGGCTTATTTACAATATGATAATATATGGGTATATGATACAATGCAGGAAAAAATGTACACATTTATATTAAATTATTAAATTTTAGATGAATATTTTAAAAATATTTTATTTTTTGAAATGATGCACATTTAAAAAAGACAAAGGGTTAAATATTTCCTCAGGGTTGCTAAGTAATTTTTTTTAAGTGAGAGGTAGGTCAAATAAGTTTGGGAACCTGCATTCTAAACAAACAAATTCCACAGTTTTATTGAATAATATATTCATTTTGAGCAATATTCCATACAATAAAATGTATGTACTGGATAATAAGTACCTTCCCTGGAGTTTCATTATGATAGTATTTGATCAATATAAGTTGTTTTAGAGTAAATTCATTTTGTATTAAATAAAAACCTCCAATTAATTGCTGAGCACAGAAATCAAAATCATCAGTCATAAAAATTATGACATTCTGAAAACAGTGTGGTTCTTACAATTCCTTTTCTATTTTTCTATGATCACAGAAGTAGCAATAGGTTTCAAAAAACTGAGGAAAATTCAATCTTTTTTTTTCTTTCATGGATTACAGTGGTCAACTTATTGACTATGCATAATTAAGTAGATTGGTCCTCAGAAAATTGTCAGTCTACTAGAGCTTTATATTTTTTTTTTGACATGGAGAACTTGATAGACCTTATTATGTTCCTGTGGCATAACATTCTGGAACCTAGAGCCTAGCATTATCCCCATGCCACAAAAAAATCATCAGAGTAAAGTACTCTGGAGATATATTGGAATTTTAAAGACAAAACTTGTATTAGTGAAATATTTTGAATGCCCTCTTGTAATGGGAATGTAAATTTTGAAGATCTTCCCTGCCCCTAGGCTAAAGTGCACCTGGAGCCTGGGGTGGGAGGCTTGTTTTTCAGTAAATACTTATTGATTGGTCAGTGAGTCAATAAGGTTGTTACATTCTCTGAGCCAGGAGAAGGCTATATAAGCTGTGATGTGTAGCTTTGTTCTGGGGCTCACTTTGAGAAGTGTTCTGTGATTTGATCAGATGAAACTCCGGAAAGCCTTTGTCCAGAGTCCCCCCAGCTTTGAAACCCAGATGTTGTTTGGTATGGATGTAATGGTTGCACAGTTTGGAAAACTGTGTACTTGATCTGTTTTTCTGTCTTGATAATTCTGTCTGTATATTCTGAAGTTCCGGTGCTGACCTCTTTCCCCTGAACTAGGTAAACGATACATGTTTGACTGATTAAAGTAAGCTTGTTAACCCATTTTGAGTTGCTTTCCTTTATCAAAGCAGATCCAAGAACCTGTGTTGGCAGACACCCTAGGGATGCTGGGGTGCTTGCTGCTACACCTCTCCATCTTAAAATATTTTAAACAGTTTTTTTTCTGTTGTATTCCATTTGTTCCACTAATGACTTATATGTTGCACAACAGTTGACTCAGTCTCCTAACAAAAATGATCTTACCATCTGTATATTAGCATAGTGATATTAATTGGGAAAGATGACTCTGTAGCTTGGCATTAGTAGTGTTCTGCATGATGAAGTGTAGCTAGGGGAAACCTGAGGGAATAATCTTAAGCCTCTGGTTCCTTGAGTTTGTGTAGCTGAGGTGTTTTCTATGCTTTGTCTGCTGCCAGTTGACTTATTCTCAAAGGTGTGTGGCCACTAGCTCTTCAGGAAGAAATTAACAGTGACTTCTGTTAATGACTTGTGGATGGGAGAGAGTAGGGAAAAGGAAAAACCCTAAAACCAGTTGGAACAAATCATTACAATGAATATTCTTGATGTGAATTTGGCTACAATAAATTGAGGAGCTGTAGAGTCTTATTTGATGGCTAGGAAGCACATCTGGTTTCTTATCCTGTGAATCTTTTAATTTAGAAATAGAAATTTCACATTGGCAAGCCTACATTGGTCTATTTTTCTTTGGTTTTATGCTAAACTTGAATGCACTTGATGTCTTAGACTGAATTGTGCTGATTACTGTCGAACCATTTGGTTATGTCTTTGTATAGACTTTAGTATAAGGTTGATATTAAGTAGCCAAAAGTTAAAGGTAAGCTCTATCCACAGTGCTTGCAACCAGTAAATAATAGCACCAAGAACCAAGGGAACTTATAGTCTTTCTGGTGAGTGAAAGTGTGTGTGTGTGTGTGTGTGTGTTTGTACCATTTGTATGTCTAGCAGTTGATGGGAGATAGGCATTCAACAAACTTGAGAGGAAGATTATTAAATTATAGAGAAAGCACTTACTTTAAAATGTCCATGTGTTGTCCTTAATAAGTATTTTAGTGAAAGATTGTGAGAATAAAACCTTAAAAATTAAAGTATAACAAAATAGTTTACTATATTCAAAATAGGTATGCATATTTATTCTTTGTTGTGATTAGTTCTAAAGTGTGAGATATACACTTAGAAAAAACAACTTAAGGCAATCTTTAATGAATATGTAACTGACAAGAATATTATCTTTCTTATATTCAGGGGTCCCAAAACCAACTCCTGAAGGGAATTATTTAATTTTCTTTGAATAAATTTTATTATTAACTGATAATACTGCCCCCTTTGTTATCTAACTCAGGTCTAAATCATTTATGCTCTGTTTATCCTGATTATTTGAAAGATGGGTTCCTGCTGCTGTAGAATTTTTGTAATCACTAGGAGACTATAATTCTGTAAACATATTCATTAACTAAAATTGTCTCATCTCTTTGTCCTAAACAGAGTTGTGCAACTTGATCACAGATGTGAATAGCCATGTATGTTAGCTCTTTAGTGCTTGACTTGTTCTCCAATCATTAGTTTTTTGAGTGCTGTTAGTGTAAATCTCTTCTAGAAACACAAAAAAGTAGAGCTAGAACTTTATAGAGACAATCTAGTTTAACATCCTTTCACTCTTAAAATTTGAAAAGATGTGAAATTGAGGACCAGAGAAGTGAAATTATTTCTCCAAGGTCACACAGTAATTGGCAAAGTCAGGACTCTTAACAAAAGGAATTATGGCCATTTACATGGGGTTTTAAACTTTACAAAGCCTTGTAATCCTGTTAGGTAGGTAGTCAAAATATCACCTCCATCTTGTAAATAAGAAAATGGAGTTAGGTATAATTATTTGCTTAAGATTACACATAACCACTAAGATCAGGATTTGAATCTAAGTCTTATGACTACAAGTTTCAGGATTTTTTTTTCAGGGTCTCCTATGAGTGTAACATTAAAACCTTTTGATCATAGCAACAATTCTGCTCATTACTACCTTGTGACCCCGATTAACAAGTCACTTGTGTCACAGTTTCTTCATCTGCTATATGAAGGAGGCTGGACTAGATGGCCATCTGTCTCCAAATCTTTGATCTTCATCTGTAATATGAAGGAGCTTAACCAGATGACCTAAAGGGTCTCTCACTTCCATATCTCATCTAACCAAAGTCTCCATAGCATAGGCAAATATTCTGTGCTCACAGCTTTGAAAATTACAGAAGAGAATGGCCTCCGACCACAGCAAGCAGTGAGGGAAAAGGTTAGACAAGTAGAGTGGAGGCAGATTATAGAAATCCTTAAAATCCAACAAGTGGAATTTAGACCTGGTAATGTGGAAAATAAGGCACCATTAAACATTGTAGGGTAAGTCACTAACTGGAAAAGTAGATCATATAAATAATATTTAGGTCAGATTAGTCTTCTGGTATGCAGCAATGATTGAAAAGGAGAACATATGTCACAAAATATATTTGAAGATCGGATAAGTAATTGAAAATTTAAAGATAGGGACAAATAGCCAGAGATTTAATGAAAACATCAACAGGACTTAAGGCTAAAACCCCAGAGGTCACTGGGAGGATAGCAGTGCTCTGAATCTCTTTTGGAAGGACAATGTTTATATTCCCAGAGTTTAGAGCAATGCTTTGAATGTTGTAGGTGTTGAATAAATATTTGAATTAAATAAAAATTAAATGAAATATGAGAAGTGAAAAAAATCTATAGATGTGGATTGATATGGGTGAAGGGCAGGAATGAGTAGTATTTGAGATAATTAGAGAGGAATGATTAGTTAAATCATGATGTTCTTAAGTTCTACAAAGAAGAGAGCATAAAGATATGAGAGTCAAAGGCCAAGGTCAGGGCCTAAGGGGAATGCCCTTGTTCATAGATTAAAAACAATAAAACTCTTTTTTTCCCATAAATATTTTGTTTATTTGTTTTTAGTTTTTCAAATGTTTTATTAACTTCTAATTTACATCATTCATTTCTGCCAGATTTTGAGTTACAAATTTTCTCCCTGTTTTTCCCCTACCCACCGCCCCAAAATAGCAGTCCCACAGGACATCCCTCCTCCAATCTGCTCTCTCCCCTATTTTCTCCCATACCCCTTTCAACTTTTCCAGTGAATCTCTATGCCCCAGTGGCTATATATCTTATTTCCCAATTACGTTTAAAATAGTATTAATAACAGTATATATATATATATATATATATATATATATATGTATACACACGCGCACACACACACACACACACACACATATATATATTTATTTATTTATTTAAGTACTTAGTTTTACAACTTTGAATTCCAGATTCATTCCCTTCCTCCCTTGTCACTCACCCTTACTGGGAAGATAAACTGTTCAGCATAGGTTGTACATGTATGGCTAATGCAAAACAATAACACAGTAGATATATTGTAAAAGACTGACTATATTTCCCTCTCTCTTATACCACCTCCCACTTGTTATATTCTCTACTTTGATCCCATAACTTTTCAAAAGTGGGTGCTTCCAACTTCCCTCCACCACAGCCTGCCCTCCTTTCTATCATCCCCCCTGTCATCCCATTCCCTCCCCTACTCTTCTGGAGGGTGAGATACCCTATTTATTGTTTATTTAATTCCCTCCCTAAGCCAAATTCAGTGGGAATAAGGTTGATCCATTCCCTTTTGCCTTCCTATTCTTCCCCTCCATTTTAACCATTTTCCCTTGCCTCTTCTATATGAGATAGTTTACCCCATTCTGGCCCTTCCCATCTCCTGTCATTATATTCCTCTCTCACCTCTTAATTTCACCTTTTAAGTATCATCCCTTCCTGATAAATTGGTCCTGTACCCTCTATGTATACCTGTAAACATATATACACACATTCACATATGTATTAATATGCCCATATATATGCATATATATATGTATATCCTTCAACTACTGAGAAAAGTTTCATCAGTTTCAATTATTGTTTTTCCATGTAGGAATGTTAATAGTTGAACTTTGATAAGTTCCTTATGATTTCTTTTTTCTGTTTACCTTCTCATGCTTCTCTTGTTTCTTGTATCTGAATGTCAAATTTTCTATTCAACTCTGGTTTTTTCAGCAAGAATGCTTGAAAGTCCTCTATTCCACTGAATGACCATATTTTCCCCTGAAACATGATACTCAGTTTTGCTGGGGAGGTTACTCTTGGTTTTAATCTCAGCTCCTTTGACCTCCAGAATATCATATTCCAAGCCCTTCGATCCCTCATGTAGAAGCTGCCAAATCCTGGGTTATCCTGATTGTGTTTCCACAATATTCAAATTGTTTCTTCCTGGCTGCTTGTAATATTCTCTCCTTAAACTGGGAATTCCAGAACTTGGCTATAATATTCCTAGGAGTTTTCTTTTTGGGATCTTTTTCAGACGTTGATCGGTGGATTCTTTCAACCTCTATTTTGCCCTCTGGTTCTAAAACATCAGGGCAGTTTTCTTTGAGAACTTCCTGGAGGATAATTTCTAGGTTCTTCCTTTGATCATGGCTTTCAAGTAGTTCAATAATTTTAAAATTATCTCTCCTGGGATCTATTTTCCAGGTCAGTGGTTTTTCCCATGAGATATTTCACATTGCCTTCTATTCTTTCATTTGTTCGAATATGTTTAACAGCATCTTGATTTCTCATAAAGTCATTAGCTTCCATTTGCTCCAATCTAATTCTGAAGCAACGATTCTCCTCATCGAGCTTTTGAGATTCTTTTTCCTTCTGGAAAATTTGGTTTTTTAAGGCATTATTCTCCTCATTGGCTTTTTGACCCTCTTTTGCCATTTGAGTTAGTCTGTTATTTAAGGTATGATTTTCCTCACTCAGACTGTTGAATTTCATTTCACAATTTTCTTGCATTGTTCTCATTTCTCTTCCCAATTTTTCCTCCACTTCTCTTATCTGCTTCTACAGGCCAAGGTCCCCTTTGGCCTGTAACCAGCTCATATTTTCCTTTGAAGCTTTTGGTACAGGAGTTATCACTTCACTGTCTTTCTCCTGTTCCATGTTTTGTTCCTTTTTGTCTCCAAAATAGGAATCTAATGTTGGAATCTTCTGTCTGCTTTGTTTCCTTTTCCTGGTCATGTCGCCCCTCAAAAGCCCCACTTGATCCCTGGGGTTTGGCCACAGTAGGACTCTGCCACCAGACAAGGGAGCTTTCCTCCCAAATGCTGGGGTTTTCTCAGCTGCCAGAGGTATTAGATGGGTGCCCTCTCTTGAGGTCTCCACATGCTCTGGCAATCTGGTCACACACCCCAGGACCTCTACCCTAGACTGCAATCCAGATCCAAGCAGGTTAAAGCAAGAGCGATTACCCCTCAGACTGGTCCTTGGTCCCCCCTACACTCTGCAGGCCAGCAGCTGAAGCTACCACGTGGCGCTGGCTGGCTGTGCTGGCATCTCAATGGCTTCTTGCCCCTGGGGCAAAAGCCATGCTCTCCCACTTACTGGGTCCCAAAGTCCAGACTGCACTGACCTCTCACTTTGTCCTTAGCATCTGTGTGTTGATAAATCTGGAAACATCCACAACTGCTGCTGATCTGGAGTCTCTCTGGCCGGCTGCTGGTCAGGCCTGCCCTGGGGCTGAAGCTTTAGCATGGGGCTGGGCTCGGTTCCCAAAGCACCGTGCTGGCCAATTCCTGCCCCCTGCCGGGATGTCCTCAGCGGGAGGTTAGCTTCTCTGCATCATTTTGTGGGTTCTGCAGCTCCAAAGTTTGTTCAGAGTCCCCTTTTTATGTGGATTGGGAAAGGTGGAAGCTGGAGCAGAGGGAAGGCCCTGCATCTATTCCGCCATCTTGACTCCGCCCCCCATAAGACTCTTTATATCTTTGCTTTCATGCATTAAAATATAGAAGTATGTATAATATTGTTTTTTTCTATAGAAAAGATTCTAAATAAGAGCAGAAAATAAAGATGAAGTTTTCTGGAGATTATAGTGTAGTGTATAATTGAGGGCTAATGGCCTTTAGCATCAGGAAACCTGAATTCAGGCCCTGGCTCTGCCATGGAATAACATGACCTTGCGTAAATTAGGTACTTTATGTGTGTTTCAGTTACCTCGTATGAAATTGTTCTTTTTTACCAGTGTCTTAAAAAGTGCAAAAGACATTATTAAAAAAAAAAAAGATAAATCTTTTAAATTGAATGACCTATTAGGAACACCTAAATACCTCAGTGAAACTAGGTATTTAAACTGGATGAGCCCTAAGGTCCATTGTGATTCTAGCTTATTCTCTCATTGTTTAGATTGTCTCAGACCATGTAAGTCAGAGTAATTTTAGGAAATCTAGAAGTGTGTTCATTAGCGGTGATGGGTTTCTATAATATAGACACAATAATCAGTGATCAGTGGAAAAGGTGCGTTATTTTTTTCGTTTTTGGAGCAGGGTAAGGCAGGTCAATTGGGGTTAAGTGACTTGCCCAAGGTCACACAAACTCACATCCATTTGACTCCAGGGCTGGTGCTTTATTCACTGCACCACCTAGATACTTTCTTTAAGGAGGATTTTGTTGTATTTAGGACTGAGAAGCAATGTAGCATAACGCAGTATCCAAAGTGGAGTCCTGGGCCTCTGGGGTGCATGTCATTATAATAGTGTTTCTGTGTTTAGTCAATCAGAGGTTGGAGTTTTGTTGTTATAGTCCCCTTTTCCTTCATAGTCAATCATTGGATTTGTCTCCAGGATAACCAGACCTGTTTTTGCTTATTTATTTGCCTGCCACTCCCTTAGTCTACCATTGCCCCCTTCTGCTCTCATATTGATACCTCAGGGCAGTTCTAACCTGTCACCTAGTGGAATGTAATATTTTCTGCTTGCCAGTGCCTTTGGCAAAGGTTCCACCTTCTGTTCCCTGGACCACCTCTTATCTTCTGCTATCTCTCTGTTCAGGAATGGTGACTGATGAGCAACAGACTAAAGATTTCTGACTTTTCATTTTGTGTGGGAGAGATTGAGTCTCACAGGGTAAGAGGGCATGGATAGATTTTGACAGATTATTCCCTTGCATATCTCATTGAATTACCTCCTGCCCCCACCCCCCAAAAAAAATCCTTCTTCCAAATTTCCCTATTTCTGTCAAGGATATCATCATTCTTCTAGTCATCCAGGACACCATTGTCATCCATTAACTTCTGACACATTCAGCATACAATACAATCAGATGCAAAATCTTGCCATTTGTATGTACCCAAAATTTCTAAATGTGTCCCCTTTTCCCCTCTCACAAGGCCTCTACAATTCTTGCTTTCTTGTAATAATTCCTAATTGATCCCCTTGCTTCAAGTCTTCCCTCTCCAATTTATACTCTATATAGTTAAGAAACTTAATTTTTTCCCCCTAAAAAGCAGGTCACATTCTTATTTTGTAAAGTCCACTGGCTCCCTATTGTCTCAAATATTTTATCTTTATCTCAGTTCTTAATTTGTTTTTGCAGGTTTTATGCATGCATATATGTTTTATAATGTACAGAGTAATTAATCCAAAATTACATGTATGTAATTTACAAATATGTAAATTATAAATATATTGAGCTTTTACCCATTAAAAAACAAACCTGAAAGGAGTGATCCATTAAAAAACCTGGATATTGCTGGTCTAATAGTTCCAAGAGTGCTAGATTTGAAGGTAGGAAGACTTGGGTTTTATTCAGATACTTATTAGTAAGGGAACCCTAAGTAGGTCACTTAAAGTCACCAGGCCTTTGTTACTTCATAAGGAAAATTGAGGGTGTTGGGCTTAATGACTCTTACGGTCCTTTCCAGCTCTAAATCTTTGTTCTTATGAATAATAATATCTTCTGTTAACATAAAGTTAGTTTTTGATAACCGTTCTAGGTCATATACTTTGAATCCAGTATTCTTTTTTTTAATGCTTTATTAACTAATGATTTACATCATTCGTTTCCATCAGATTTTGAGTTACAAATTTTCTCCCCGTTTTTCCCCTACCCACTGCCCCAAAATAGCAGTCCCACAGGACATCCCCTCCTCCAATCTGCTCTCTCCCATATTTTCTCCCATACCCCTTTCTACTTTTCCAGTGGATCTCTATGCCTCAGTGCCTGTATATCTTATTTCCCAATTACATGTAAGATGGTATTAATAATAGTATACACACACACAAACACACACATATATATATATATACACATATATAATTGAATATTTGATTTTAAAACTCAATTCCAGATTCATTTCCTTCCTTCCTTGTCACCCACCCTTACTGGGAAGATAAGCAGTTCGGTATAGGTTGTACATGTGTGGCTAATGCAAAACAATAACATAGTAGATATATTGTAAAAGACTGACTATATTTCCCTCCCTCCTATCCCACCTCCCACTTGTTCTATTCTCCACTTTGATCCTGTCTATTTTTAAAGGTGAGTGCTTCCAATTTCCCTCCCCCCCCCCAGCCTACCCTCCCTTCTATCATTCCCCCTCTCATCCTCTTCCCCCGCTATTCTCCTGGAGGGTGAGATACCCTATTTAGTGTGTATTTCACTCCCTCCTCAAGCCAAATTCAATGGGAATAAGGTTGACCCATTCCCTTTTGCCTTCCTATCCTTCCCCTCCATTGTAATCATTTTCCCTTGCCTCTTCTGTATGAGATAGTTTACACCAATCTGTCTCTCCCCATCTCCTCTCATCATATTCCTCTCACCTATTAATTTCACCATTTAAGTATCATTCCTTCCTGTTAAATTTGTCCTGTGCCCTCTATGTACACCTGTAAATGCACACATTCACATATGTATTCATATGCACATATACCCTCATATATAGACAAATATATATATATATATATATATATTTCTAATCCCTTCAACTACTGAGAAGTTTCATAAGTTACAATTATTGTTTTTCCATGTAGGAATGTTAATAGTTCAACTTTGATAAATTCCTTATGATTTCTTTTTCCTGTTTAGCTTCTCATGCTTCTCTTGCTTCTTGTATCTGAATGTCAGATTTTCTATTCAACTCTGTTTTTTTCAGCAAGAATGCTTGAAAGTCCTCTATTCCACTGAATGACCATATTTTCCCCTGAAACATGATAGTTTTGCTGGGGAGGTGACTCTTGGTTTTAATCTCAGCTCCTTTGCCCTCCGAATATCATACTCCAAGCCCTTGGATCCCTCAGTGTAGAAACTGCCAGATCCTGGGTTATCCTGATTGTGTTTCCACAATATTCAAATTGTTTCTTCCTGGCTGCTTGTAATATTCTCTCCTTAAACTGGGAATTCCAGAACCTGGCTATAATATTCCTAGGAGTTTTCTTTTTGGGATCTTTTTCAGACGTTGATCGGTGGATTCTTTCAACCTCTATTTTGCCCTCTTGTTCTAAAACATCAGGGCAGTTTTCTTTGAGAACTTCCTGGAGGATGATTTCTAGGTTCTTTCTTTTGTCATGGCTTTCAGGTAGTCCAATAATTTTTAAATTCTCTCTCCTGGATCTATTTTCCAGGTCAGTGGTTTTTCTCATGAGATATTTCACATTGCCTTCTATTCTTTCATTTGTTTGGATCTGTTTAACAGTATCTTGATTTCTCATAAAGTCATTAGCTTCCATTTGCTCCAATCTAACTCTGAAGCAATGATTCTCCTCATTGAGTTTTTGAGATTCTTTTTCCATCTGGCAAATTCGACTTTTTAAGTCATTCTTCTTCTCATTGCCTTTTTTGGCCTCCTTTGCCATTTGTGTCAGTCTGTTTTTTAAGGTATTATTTTCCTCAGTCAGGCTGTTGACTCTCATTTCATAATTTTCTTGCATTGTTCTCATTTCTCTTCCCAATTTTTCCTCCACTTCTCTTATTTGGTTTTCAAAATCTTTCTTAAGGTCCTCTATGGCCTGTAACTAGATTGTATTTTCCTTTGAAGCTTTTGGTGCAGGAGTTCTGACTTCACTGTTTTCCTCCTGTTCTATGCTTTGCTCTTTTTTGTCCCCAAAATAAAAGTGTATTGTTGGAATCTTCTGTCTGCTCTTTTTCCTTTGCCTGCTCATTTTGCCACTGAATTACTTGACTTTTGGGCTTTTTGCCACAGTAGGACTCTGCCACCAGACAGGGGAGCTTTCGTCCAAAACGCTGGGGTTTACTCAGCTGCCAGAGGTATGAGATGGGTGCCCTCCCTGAGGTCTCCACACATGCAGGCAATCTGGTCACACACCCCAGAACCTCCATCCTAGACTGCAATCCAGATCCAAGCATGTTAAAGCAAGAGCGATTATCCCTCAGACTGGTGCTTGGTCCCCCTACACTCTGCAGGCCAGGAGCTGAAGCCCACAAGTGGAGCTGTCTGGCTGTGTCTCAGAGGCTTTTTGCCCTGGGGGTAAAAGCCACGCACTCCCCACTTACTGGTCCCAAAGTCCTGACTGTACTGACCTCTCACTTTGTCCTTTGTGCCTACGTGTTAATAAATCTGGAAATGGCCACCGCTGCTGCTGATCTGGAGTCCCTCTGCCTGTGGCTGGTCAGGCCCGCCCTGGGGCTAAAGCTTTGGCATGGGGCTGGGCTTGGCTCCCAGAGTGCTGTGCTGGATTCCTGCAGGCCTGCTGGGCTGTCCTCAGTGGGAGGTTAGCTTCTCTGTGTCATTTTGTGGGTTCTGCAGCTCCAAAGTTTGTTTAGAGTCCCCTTTTTACATGGATTGGGGAGGGTGGAAGCTGGAGCTGCTGGAAGGTTGTGCTTCTACTCTGCCATCTTGGCTCTGCCCCCTGAACCCAGTATTCTTTACACTGACCTTTTTAAGCAATGAGCAACCAATAAAGGCCTCTAATTTAGGGCCTATCTTTTATCCAGTACAGCATGAGAAGAACCTGAATATCTTTTTGTTGTCACGTAAACAAGACTAAATTATGTTTTAGTGATTCTACAAAGTTACAAAAATGGCCAATTATAAGCTAAGCTAAGACCAATGATAATAATACTCCAAGAAGACATAAATAGCGTATTGTCAATTGTTGCTTTTGTGATTTACAGATTTTAATTGTTTACTGTATGTAGATAAGAAAGATATGTGAGTAAAACATGGTAAATTTCAAATAAAATGCAAATATTGTATTAATAGAATTCACTGTCACAGTATTATAAATTAATTTTAATTTGGAAGTACATGTATAATTGTGAAATGTCTCTTTTTAATGGTCACCCAAAAGCCCTCCTTCTATCTACTGGTACCAAGAAGAAAGCTTTCAAATTTCTACATTTTTTGACAGAACAAGGTAAAAGGATTTTGTTTTTTTAATAGAAATCATGTTCAGGATGCTCATGTTCAAGGAATTCCAGTCCATGTAATAAACATTTGTTAAGTGCCTCTTTTGTTCTAGCCACTGTACTTCCTGCTGTGGATGAAAATAAGAAAAAGATTCTCTGGAGGAGCTTACAACATAATAGGGGATGGGGGTGGGGGCAGCGACCTGGTCTTTGGAGTATAAACCAAGCAGAGCTGTTGATAGAAAACAATTTCTATGGCTTTATCAGTATTTTAACATGCAATTTTTGTTGTTTAAGTTTAGAGGGAGAAAAGTGTATTAAACACAGTAATAGTAATTTAATCTTGAGGAATTATTTTCCACTCAATCTATCTATTACTTCCCCTGCAATCCCCCAAGGGTAGTAATGCCCCCAAGTTGGTTACCTGAAACCATCAAAGAGACCCTATTCCTCTGATCAGTATCCCAGTCCCTTCAGGATATCCCAGAAAGAGAATCTTATGCTTAGGTAGATCATGCTAGAGACACTTGACCTTGTTCATGTCTAATCAACTCTCTAATTACTTCAGGAGAGGAATCCTGCCATGACTGATCACAAAGAGGGGAGAAGGATATTGTCTCATAATTGATTGTTATCAAAAGATTGATATGAATTTCTCTTTCAGATTAATCCAAAGATGTCAGGATGGGATAATTTTTAAATGATTTCTTAATATTTCTAAAAAGGAAGAAAAAGAGTCCTAATCTTCTTCCACAGTAGCATTCCATGAACTAGACAGATTGAATGTAGTCTTTATAAATACGATTTTATCATTTTTCAGTGTTGATGCTACTAAGAGTTTGTGAAGTATGCACATTACTATTGATTTATGATTAATTTTTTTTGTTTTGTTTCATGAAAAATTGATTCATAAAGTCTCTAAGTGTTGCCATTTTGTGGATTTATTAAACTCCATTATCATTTGACATTGATAGAATAGACCCCCTGAAATATCAAAATTGACCAATTTTTGTTTGCCGCTTTATTCTTGTCCAACAGTTGGACTGTGGCTCATCCAAGTTTGTTTTTTGGCATCTGGCATGGCTATTTATGGTGTAATAGGATCCAGAATGTAAAGAGAGTGGTCCATCTGTTGTCTATCATCCTTGCTATATGACCTCTCTAATGTCCCTGAATATAGTGAAAATTTATTATAATGAAAAAAGTTTTTAAATCTCTTTCTATTTTCTCCATAAAGCTATGATTTTTAAGGACACCACCAATTTTATTATTTACATATTTAAATATAATTGAATTAGTTTATTCTAAATAGTACAATGTCATTGCCTAAGAAAAGTAGCAGAAATAATGAATTAAATAGATTTTTCTAACCATAATGATTAAATAATTGCTTTAATAATGTAATTTTTCTACTCTGCATATTTAATGACACAAAGCAATTAAATCCTGTTTGCTTTAGCTAACTTATGATTAAATGATTATTTTGTTATTTCTTAAATATTAATTGTTTTATTTAATGTAATATAGTGGAAATTAATTGATTTTTATTTTATAGATAAAATTCCAAAGTCAAATAGCTCCTCCTAGCTTAATAATAGACAGGATACAGTTTGAAACACCTTTATTTTTTTTAAAATATGCATTATTGAACATTTTTGCCTTTACAATATCATTTCCCAGCTATTCTTCTTCAAATTGTAGCTTCCCTTCTGCCAAAGAAAAATAATGCATTACATATAGTTACCAAATCTGGTAATGTATGTATTATTTTGTCTCCCACCACCACTCACTCCCTTTACTCTCCTGTGATGGAGGAAGTAGCTTTCATTATCTCTGCTCAGCAACATTCATTGGTTTTCCTGTCACTCAAGAGATCATGTACCCATTAAACAGTGAATTCAGGTCTCCTTTGCCTTTCTTTTATATCCCCACCTAATATTTAGCAAATTACCTGGCACTTAGTAGGTCCTCCTTGTAATAATCTTTTCATTTGTACTATTGTTGTATATATTGTTCTTTTGATTTGACCTATTTTGCTCTATACTGTTTATACAAATATTGCCATATTTTTCTGAATTACTCATATTTATCGTTTCTCATTGCAAAATACTGTTTCATTCATAAAATGATAGACTTTTCAGTCATTTCCTAGACAATGGATTACCCACATTGTTTACAGTTTTTTGCTACCACAAAGAGTATTGCTATGAATATTTTGGTGTGGGGGGGCATTTTTTTTATTTAGTTACCTCCTTGTGGTATATGCCTATTATACATCTTTACTGATATGTTGGTTTAAAAGGATTGTTGTGTGATTATCAATTTGTTTCTCTCAATTTCATACATTAAAAGTATAAAAGTCTTTCTGGCAGTGACTGTACTTAAAAAAAAAGATTCTAAATGTGAATTTAATACAATTCCTAATGGACTATACCACCTTGACAAATATCTTACTACCCTAAGCTTAACCTTTGCCCTGAGGTTTTGCTCTCTTGATTGGTGGCGTTTCTTTTGAAGTTCTTTTTTTAAGTATTGATTTTATTATGAACTTAAGAAATAAAACAAGCATTTCCATAACATAGTAGAATAGAAAAAAATGTGAAATTGCAAATATATTATGTACAGCTTGCTATTCCTTTTTAATATGTAACAAATTTATCATGTAACTTTCTTCTTTTTTTTTCTTTCCACCATCCCTTCCCACCCTAGAGATGGGATTGGTGACTTTTATCAACCTGAACTGCCATTTCAGGAGGGGGCCCAACCACACTTACACTTTATTCTTCACTATCTAAGAGTATAGGCTGTGTCACCATACTTGTTCATCATTGTCTTATCTAAATTCAAATTTATAAGCCTTACTTTCAAAGCTTTAAATAATATGGTTCCAACCAATCTGTCTAGTCTTATGTCACTTTAAATCCCTTCTCATATCTTACTGAAATATCTCATTTGTCTAAGATACAACATGGTGTAGTGGTTGGAAAGCATTCAGGAGCCAGGAAAACATGTTCAAGTCCACCACCCATTCAATCTTATTGTGTGACCTTGGCCAAGTCACTTAACTTCTAAGAGCTCTAGGTCACTCTCTAAGAATAACCTGGACAGAAAGGGTTTGTGCTTATTTGCCTTAGTAGGAGTTTCCTCACCCAGTAGTTCCCTGTACCAATGAAATTATAGGTCTGGATCATATCTTTGTCCTCATATCCTACACTGTATTTTTTCCCATCCTAGAATAAAATCTAACCTTGTTAAAATGCATTTCCTACTTCTATTTCACTGTAAGATAGTGTAAAGTTTACTTTCATTATTGTTTCACATCAGATCCATTTTCTCTTCATCAATACAAATTTTAGAAAATTCTTCCCCACCAAATTTAAAGAGAAAAGATAGTGTGCGTGTGCGCACGCGCGCGCGCACACACACATACACACACACACACACAATGGATAGAATGTGAGATTTGGTGTCAGGAAGATGTAGGTTCAAACCCTTCTCCTGACTACTTCTAGAACTTCCTGTCTCATTTCCTAATTCACAACTCGGTCACAAGATGCTTCGTTAAAAGGAGATTTAATACAAATGCCCTGTGCTGAAGAAATCACAGATCCTTCCTGGCATATAAATCTCCTGAAGAGTAGTCTGATTTCTATGACTTGAAAGCAAAGAACAGAAAGAAAGTCAATGCTGTCCAGTTCATCCAATTTAGAGTATTCCTCAGGCATTCTGAAGAGAATGAGGGCAATACCAGACAATTCATGAGAACCTACAACTCTCATATCTCAAATGAGACACACAGTTCTAGTGTAAAAGTTAGTTGAACTTTTCAAAAAATACTCATATTTACAGTGACATCCTTATACATAAGTGCAGTACAAATAAAATACAAAAGTAGAAAGTGCAGATGATCAAATACTGCTCATCAAAGAATTCTATGAAATAAACTGTCAGGAATTAGAGATGATAGGTTCTGTCTTTCATTTTTCACTATACGGTTAAGCTAATCCAACATGAGTTTCATCTTGAAGCCTCTAGTAGAATGGCACTTAAGTAGCTTCTTGTGGACTGGGAAAGACGGTGAAATTATTATTTTTCAAGTTAATGTATCTCCCACTACCCCAATGCAGTAAAAGGTCTTTATAAAATTTGATTACTCCTGTTGTATAGCCTGAGAATTGCAGATCCACAGAGGTCAAATGACCTTCTTATTATTTTAAAGAGAGCTAGTGATTTATTTTTTTTTTTTGGAGTGGGGAAGGCAGGGCAATTGGAGTTAAGTGACTTGCCCAAGGTCACACAGCTAAAATGTGTTAAGTGTCTGAGGCCCAATTTGAACTCAGGTCCTCCTGACTCTAGGACTGGTGCTCTATTCACTGTGCTACTTGGCCACCCCTGAAAGCTAATGTTTAAGTTTTTAAAATTAAATTAAAAATTATAAATCAAATAACCTGATTTATAAGCCTTCACAGTAAGTTACTATTAACTATGTTTAGAAGGAGAAATATGCAAAATATAGACATTATGTATATTTTACCCGAATTATATGAACTCCCAATGCATACTGCTGTGAATTACAGTCATGGTTTTCATTTTGGGTAACTTGGGAGGGGAAGAGAAAGGAATAACCATGTAGATAGGGCCTAATCTGTGCCAGGAATTATGCTGAGTGATATGCATATTACTTCATTTAATCTTCATTTTATATTAAGAACAACCATGTGAGATAGGTGCTGTTATCATCCCCATTTTATATTTTAGAATATTCAGGCAAATAATGATTAAATGACTTACCCAGGGTTATGCAATTATCTGAGGTTGGATTTGAATTCAGCTGTTCCAGATGTCAGGTTCAAAACTCTCTGTTACACCACCAGCTGATAGGATTTTCCCATTCTCGACATTGACTTTGGTTTTAGTATGTAGTATACAGTATACTTCATTTCTGTCTTTCTTAGTGAATCTAGCTAACAAATAGGTCATTCTTTCGAATGTCGTTATCAATATAGTTTAAATGCCCAAAGCACTTGAAAGAGTTAATGTAGTTTCCATGGTACCAAACTTTTTTTTTGGCAGAAAAGAGGTTAGGCAGTGGGTGAATCCACTTTGGTATGTGTAACTTACATTGAATTGTTAATTAAGAGAGTCCTTTTAAACCTTTTATGTCCCTTTCATTATATGAAAGTGAATATTTCCAGTGCCAGGCCAAAGAAAAGAAATGGAGTCTTGTATTTCCTTTTTCAACTCCCAGCTGTGGAGGTATATTAAACCTAATTCTCCCCAGTGACTGTCACTTCCTATAGCTATGTAGGAAGGTGCATTAGCCCTTTCAGGCCAGCAGGTACCATTTAATGCATTACTTCCATAATAGAGCCCATTGTGTTATTAACACAGAATTCTGGTGTTCAATATATAACCCACAACCAGTTAGAATGATATTTTGAGCCATGGTCCATTTACTGTAATACCTGAATTCAGCAAATTAAAGATAGGTAATATGAGGTGTGCTTACATTAATCCTCTCAATCAGTTTTAAAGGAATGGATCTAACAATGACTCCATTCAAATAGGTGAAGCTGTCAAAGGTGTCTTGGTAGGCCCTAGGAGAATATGACTTGTTCAGTGATAGAACTTTGAAGTTGTGGGTTATATTGAAAATGAGAATAAAAAGGGGGAGCTGTTGGGTATTATTGACAATACTTTTCTGACCTAGCCTTCATTTGTAAGAATAATATGTAGCGTTCTAGAACAATAATTGCAGGGTTTTACAACGCTATTCAAGGTGGTTATTGTATGTAACTATACATGCCTTTAAAAAGCATTATAAATTGATAGGTGTCTGTTATATTCAAAGTTCTTTCTCCTCATCAATAAGCATTAATTAAGAACTTACAATAGGCCAGGCACTAAATAATAAAGGAGACTTAGTTTCTGGCTATGATTCTGACATGACTTGACTACTTATGTAGTCTCTTGTTCAATCTTTTTAAGGCCTTTGAAGCACTGAGCTGGTTCCCTTTGATTTTAACACTTTCCTAAAACTAGAGAATACCTTTTGTGGGTCCAAGAGAACAGACACAAATCCAATCTATTTTTACTGCCAAAGGAAGGATATAGCCATTCATTGCAAAGCACCAGGATCTAGAAAGGGGATTATCTTTTAGGGTAAAAAAAAAAGATAAGGGAAATATATAGTTACTGAGCATTCATTGTGGTTTTTAAAAATTTGCCTTGATTTTTATTTCGTTTTATCTCATCTGCGTTTGATAATATAGTGTTCCTCAGTTAAATTAGAATTATTTTTATAGTTGATTTTTTTTAAAAAAAGTTCAGCACTGTCAGGTTTTCCTGGGAGAAGTTTGAGAGTGCTGAACTGTTTTTTGTTTGTTTTTTTTTTTTACTGGATTTTTTTTCTGAAAACATTCAGATACATTCTGTATTGTTCTATGCCAGTACTCCACCTCTACAAAGAAGAAGATACCTGTCCATAAATCTTCTTTAGGACAATTCTTGGTCATTATAATTACACAGCATTGTTTCTTTTTTTCTTTAAAATTATTGCAGTCAATCCTCAACATTTGTGTTTTTAACTTTCACAATTTTAAGAATTCTAATGATTTTATTAGTAATTTAATTTTCACTTTTGGATTTACAACTACACATTCTTGATTTTATGGAGAAGAGAGAGACAGAGAGAGAGAGAGACAGAGAGAGAGAGACAGAGACAGAGAGAGACAGAAACAGAGAGACAGAGACAGAGACAGACAGAGAGACAGAGACAGAGAGAGAGACAGAGACAGAGAGATGATTTAGGCAAATTGATGGAGTGGCAGGTAGCTTACTAGGTGCTATATTGGTCTTGTTCATTGTACCATTGTAAAGAGTTACATTTTTTTTTACATATTTTCATTGTTTACCTTCAAGTCTCAAGTTTTCTCTTGAAATTATGCCCACAAAGTTTAGTGAAAATTCTTTGGGTTGTAAACCTAAATGTGCAAAGTCAATGATAAAGCTTAGCAAGAAAATGAAGGTATTAGATAAACTTCTGACCAGAATGTCTGTAGCCACTGTTGACTGGGAGACCGTTAAGGATCTCAAACTCCCCACAAAGCAGACATGTGATTATTTCAGTCTGGTGAGTCCTTCAAGATCAACAATGCTATCCACCATCAGTGAAGGACAGTCTTAGAGGTGATGTCGAGACCTCCTTGGTCTTGGTGCATCTTCTAACAAGTAACAACTGAGGTCCCAGTAACCTCTCCTTGGTTTTCAAAGGGTGGTCAAGGTAGTGACATTTACTTCATTATAGTATACAATACAACACCCTCACCCTGCCATCTGAGACAGTGGAAAGTCAAATTCATGTAAAAGGGTATATGAAGGAAGATACTATCTGCATGTGAGAAAGAATTGATGAAAAGAAGAATGAATAGAATGGTTTTACAGATGTGTGTGTGTGTGCGCACGCATACACATATTGGGCTTAATGGTAGCTATCTCTGGGTGGCCATCCCTCTGTGGAGGGAGAGACAAAAAGAAAAAAAAAGAAAGTTACATGATAACTTTATTATATCTTTAAAAGTAATAGCAAGTTGTACACAATGTATTTGCAGTTTCATGTACATCATATGGAAATACTTGCTTTATTTAATTTCAGAATAAAATATATATACATATATTAATAATTTTAAGAATTATATATAATTATACCCTACAGTACTCTATATTACTATAGGTTTCATGTGTTATAAAAAGCAAATATTGTATGAAATCTATTTTTTTATTTAAATGTTACCATAAAAAGTCACAGAATTATAGGGAATTACTAGTGAAAAAAGTGTTCTTGCATGTTACCAATTTTATTTTGTATATTGCATTTTATGTGTTATTTCATGGTTACTTGTTAGGAACAGTACTTATTATCAGAATTAATGTTTTGTTATAAAGAATTGAATTCATAAAAGTGTATTTTCAGAAATTTCTAGAGAAAGTTTATGTTTTTGGGCACTCACTGGAATCCCCATATTACCCCTGGGTCCAGTGCATCAAAATTTCTATTTTTTTTATTTTCCTGGCACATTATAAGAATCTTACCCCGATGAAAGTGATGCTTGATTATATTGTTTTCCTGGTTCTGCTTACTTCACTTTGCATTAGTTCACCAAAAATATTACCAAGCTTTCCTGTATTCATCATTTCTTAGAGGGGAATGATATTTTATTACTTTCATAACACAACTTGTTTGGTCTTTCCCCAATTAATTTGTATCTAATTAATTTCTAGTTCTTTGCAACTAAATAGGTGACAACTACATTCTTATAGACATAGTCTTCCTTTCAATGTGTTTTCTAATGATGTCATTTGTGGTGAAAGATCTATTTTTCCATCCTTATGCAAAGTTATATGAAGTGTCTGTCTTTCTGTTTATATCACATCTACACCTACACTTAAGTTACCAGCAAGGGCAGTTTGTAATGATGACATTTGTGGTTGCAGTAAATTATACTGCCTAAGCCACTGTGCATAGGATTAGCTCAATTAGTATTTGTTGAATTTAATTAGAAGAATATTACAGCGATAGCTACAGAAATAGTCAGCACAGCTATATAGATAGAATTTGGAGATTTTCACCCAAGCCTGCTATAACAAATTATATAATGGCCATAGATAAGGTAGAACTCAAATTTTTTTCATCAAAAGCTAAAAAAAAATTATCAGTGCTAATAATACAGGTAGTGTCAGAAGTATGATTCAAGTTAGATGTGTTCTGGTTCCATGACCAATTCTCTTACCACTAAAACAAATTGCCTTTTACAATAATATAATTCATAATATATGTATTCATGTACACATGTATATGTATGGTACATATATTATTACATGGATTATATCTTACATATATTATAATATATTCTATTGCACTACATTCTAATACACACATTACAAAATATCAGACAAAGGCACTTTTGCCTTTTACATTTGATACAGAATCAGAGGCAAATTCCACCTTGGTGATTACTGAACCCTGTAGGAAGGTAGGGGTGTTAAAGAAAGGTGAAGACAGAGTGCATCCTAGGAATGAAGGAAAAGCTTGTGCAAAGATGCAGAGACTGAATATTGTGTACACTTTTTTTTAGTGGTCGTGTAAGCTCCTTGGGATTCAATTATCATCTTTATGCAGACTGCTAGATTTATCTATTCTGCCCCAGTTTATCTATTTTCCTACACCCTGCCCCAGTTCCTCATCAACAACTGCCTTTAGATATCTTCAATTGTATACTTACTGGCATCTCAAGTCTGTTGTATTGCTAAATCCTCTTCTCCAATTTCCCCTATTTCTACTGAGGCCACTTACATCCTTCCATTATTCAAGTCTACAACCACAGCATTATGCTTGACTTTTTTTATCCTTCATACACTAATACTATTCTCCCCATTCCTAATATTTAATCAATTATAAAGTTTTGTCAATTCTACATCCACTTCTCTCTTGGCTGTCTTTCCTTCCATTTCCAATTTGTCATCCTAGGCAAGGTCCTCATAATTTTCCCCCTCATTTATAGCAATATTATCTTGAAGTCAGTCTCCATTTTCTCTCCCTCTCCCATCCATACTCCTCACGGTTGCCATGAAAATTTTGTCAAGTACCATTTGACCAGATCTCTCCCCTTGCTCATGAATTTGCAATGGCTTCCTCTTGTCTCTAGGAAAAAATAAAAACTTCTCAGCTTAATTTATGACCCTTCCCTATTTGACTATAACCCCTTAACAGTTTTCTTTCACATTATTCCTCTTTTAATGACTCTACATCATATCTAAATTGCTCTCTTCATTTTCTCCAAATTTGATATTCCTTCCTTACTCTGCCCTTGTTCCTTGGCATAGGCTCTCTCATATGACTGGAATGTACTGTCTTCTCCTGTCCACTGCTTAGAAGACTCAGATTATGTGCCAATTTATACCAAAATTTGTTTAAATGTATTCCCCCGACCACAGCTTTTACTTCTAATGTTATCTCTTTGAAGGCAGGGACTATTTTTGTATTTTCATTGTCACTTAGCACTTAGCACAGGACTTGGCACATAGTCCATTTATGACAAATGATTGCTAGATCGTATTATAAATTCCTTAAGGAGTGTTCTATAAATTTTTGATCCCCATAGTTTCTAGCACACCTAACATTTCTAACATTGCATATGCATAGTTAGCACTTGGATATTAAATTATAAACAGCAATTTTTTTGTTGTTATTTACTGTAAAACTGAGTCTAGATAACAAAATCTGTCTCGAAATACATACTTATCTCTATCCCAAAACATGGTTATCAATCAACTTTGATGAAAAATCAGAGGCAGTTCAAGGACACTAGTACTCATACTAGGTTAGATGTGCAGTCTAAAGAATATGAAGTGATTTTGAATTCCTTGCTAAAGCACAGCTATCAAATTAAATTTTATAAGGAGTTATTAAAATTATTTAATATTTGAAAGTAAATTAGAATTAAAGGAAAAACCTATGAATGTGTAGAAAAGACCTCATCTAAAATATGAAATATGCTAGATATAACAGTGAAATTAAACACCTTGGTAAATCACAGCTCTTCCACTTTGTTAAGTATTTCATTAACTATAAAAATTCTGACAATCAAATAAATCTGTCCTTTCGTAGTTAGTGGGGATTTTTTTGGTTAAATCATTTCCTACCTATATTACTATCACACTTGGTAAAATCTCCTTTCTTCAATTTGCTACAGTTGCCCTACAGGAGCAATACTAATGTAAGGACTCCAAAGCCACCAACAGTTGTGAAGCAACAAAATGAAAGCCATAGCACCAGCAATGAACTTCTTCAAAGTCAACATTCCATCATGTATGTTTTATAAACATCCTTCAGGGTTTGGGAAACCATCTTTAGAAACACATGGAATCTGGCTCTCTCTTAAATCACTTCTCTTATTTAAGTCTTAAGGAACTGTAATTATAATTTTACACTAGACACTGGGAAATTATGTTTCTGTAAGAATCATATGATCTTATCCTGTATCCTGTTGACAAGACTCCTGTTTCTGACTATAGACCTAGAGATGGGCTATTGGATTTCAGATTACTGGTGGCTAATCATAAGTCCAGGTGCTAAGTTAAAACAGCTTATTGTTGCATGTACTTCACATAAAGATTAAAAGTCATCATTAAAATAGAAATATTACTTAGCACACATTTGGAAAATTTTACTACCTACAGGTGGCTGCCTTTTTGTTTCTATCCCATTTCTCCTTTACCATGTTAAATTATCTAATTATTTTTTCCTAGTATTTGCCTAAAACTTCTTATGAAAAGAAGTGTATTTTTCACAAACAGCATTGTAGTTGAATCAGAAGATGAGTCTTACCTCTATTCCTGAGTGACCATGTAAAGTTGGATTAAATCACTGACTTCAGTTTCCTGACTTCATAGTGCTATTTTGAGAATCAAATGAGCTAATATATATGAGAGTGCTTTGTAAACTTTATATGCTCTGCAAGTCACATATAACTATAAGAGCTTCCATACAATGTATTTTTCTTTTCTTTTTCCTTTTTTTTTTTTTTCATTTTTTGGAGGTGGGAAGATAGAGCAATTGGAGTTAAGTGACTTGCCCAAGGTCAGAAGGCTAGATTTTTTTGTGGTAAGTGTCTGAGTCCGGATTTGAACTCAGGTCCTCCTGACTCCCGGGCTGGTGCTCTATTTACTATGCCACCTAGCCGGCCCCAATGTATTTTTCTATACCAAATAAGAAATAATCATTCATATAAGGAGGCGTTTTGGTTAGAAAAGTTGACTATCATCCACATTTTCTGTTGGAATAATTGAATATAGTAACCTAAAAAGAGTAAAGAGATGCTTTACCAGGAGTAATACAAAAGCCAGAATTTTATATTTGTATTTCTGAGTAATGGATCATTAGCAATCCCAGCATATTTTTTGTTGACTGATAACTGTTTTTTATGCTCTCCTATGGAATGTACTAATTATGGCCTGGCACTTGTAAGGGGTTGCTAAATATCCTTCAGACTTTCTTTAGTTATTCTTTCTTTGATATATATCAAAGAGAAATTATGTAGGATATATATACTCCTTTCTCCATAATACAGAAAATAATACTTTGTGAAAGCCTTACCACTACTTTCTTAGACTGTTTCTCAACTGATATTCCCATTGGTGTATGACAAAAATATTTGTATGGATTATTCTTAAGTCTAAAGGAATAAATTGCAAAGATATTAGCATATCCTTTTAAAAATATTTAGGACAATAGCAAAATCAGTGTATGGGTGTATCATGAAGGAACAAACTGGGGATTTTTGCTAATGCAGAACAACAACAACAAAGCCAACTCCACATTTTCCAAGAAGTTTCTAAGGTTTAGATTGAATATGCTCTGAAAATGAAAAAAAAAATCAAATATGGGAATAGTTACCACCGATGAAGTATTGCATGTGATTATTAGGTACATTTCTCATTTCAACAATGCTGTTTGGAGATTTCTACTTCTTTATGCGTTGTCCTTAACACTTTGGTGAAGCAAACTCAATTTTATCTATACCAAATAATTTAGGTAGAGTTAACCTAGCTTTTTGCTGTTTAAAAAAAGCTGAATCTATATTTGTCTCACATTCTGTTGCTTAGTTTCATTTTAAAATTAAAAATAAACTCTGAATTTTTCCTTTCAGTTAGTCAACATAAACAAAATATCTTGCAAATATATGCTATTGTTTTTCATAGAGAGGAGGAAGATATGTTGTAATAACTAGCTAAAATAACCATAACCAAAACATCCTGCCATAGAAAGGTTGAACTTTTCATATAAGGATGTGATCAAATGACAGGCTGAAATTAGTTGGGGAGGGGTAGGTGGTGAAAGACAAGAGGAATAGGAATTACATTTCAGGATACCTGACTATTCCTGCCATTTACCACTATTCAGCAACTTGCTGATGCATTTGACTTGCAAAACATAGCCTTGTATATATTTTTTTTGCAATAACATGTTGATCACATTTAATGTGCAAAGATGATTAGATTAGTCAATTAAAATGGAATTTATTTTAAATCCTGCACTCAACTATCCAGTTCATTATCTATTGTCATTAGAGAGTCTGAAATTAATTTTTTTAATGTTGATCAAGAAAAAAAAATGTTAATCTGCCAAATAATTTAACTTTTGTGGTTTCTCATATGTGTGTACATGCACATATGTAAGTGTACACAAATATGTGTATATGTGCTATATCAATTCATAAACATTGCACTTGATAAGTTAAAGATTAAAAAATAGCACAATTTCCCATAAAAAGGAATAAGTGAATACAAATTTACTATATGCCTACTATGTGGCAATTCATAGATTTTTGTTTCACATCCAACATGAATAGAAGGATATTTAGGGTGTTTTGAATTTATGAATTGAATAATGGGAACAAGTTCATTTTCTTCACAGATCAGCACTTTCTTTTTCCTACAGAATGAAGCTAATAAGTTTTAGGCCTTATTGCACTTAAGATATTCAAATGAATCTGTGACTATCAATGCACATTTCCTTGGAATGACCTGCTTGCCCATTCTTTAAAAATCTGTTGTCTGAGGTCTTTCCAGAAATTCAGTACATGAGGCTGACCCTACCTGGTAAGGGTGTTTCTGACTTCCTATTGCATCCTCAAGTACCAATGGAGCAAGCTGCCTATTGGTTTTACTTTGCCTTTACCAGGGAGCAGCCCATATTATTTTTCTGTCTTAAACTTCCTTGTTTTTTTTTAAGCAATTGGGGTTAAGTAACTTGCTCAAGGTTACATGGTCAGTTATTTCTGGGTGTGGTGCTGTGTCTGAGCCTGGGATTCGATCCCCAGGTCATCCTGACACTGGAGCTAGTGCTCTTACTCACTATGCTACCTGGCCGCCCCAATACACTTCCTTGTTAACACCTTCTATACTGTTTCTTCATAAATTCCTTATTTGCTATATGTGTTGAAGCTTTCTCACAACTACCATGCATGTCTCTGTTGCCCTCTGAGTGATCCTTATTTTTAATACTTCAAAGACTATAGTATGCCATTCCTTACATCCATAAAATAACATTTTAAAACTTAACAATGTGAGCTGAAAAGTTAAATTACAAACCAATTCAGCAAATGTTTATTAATCCCCCATTAGGTGAAAAGTTTTTATTTTGGGAGATGCTAAGTAAGTTAGGCAAATAAGGGCTAGTCCTTACTCTTCAAGGTCATTCCATTTAAAAAGTGAGTTAAGCAAGGCACTATGTTAGGAGTTATGAATAGTCAAATGAATCTATTTTGACTGACTTGGAATTTCCCTCTAATGACTCAACTTAAAATCAGTTTATGCTAGCATATGCTTTTTTTTTTTTAAAGCATTCAGGGTTAAGTAATTTGCTCAAGGTTACAAGGCCAGATATTTCTGGGTGGGTGCTAAGTATCTGAGCCCGGATGAGATCGCAGGTCATCCCAACTCTGGGGCCAGTGCTCTTACTCACTGAGCCACCTGGCCACCCCTAAGCAATTGAGGTTAATTAACTTGCTCAAGGTTACACGGTCAGGTGTTTCTGGGTGGGTGCTAAATGTCTGAGCCTGGATTCTATCCTAGGTCATCCCAACTCTGGGGCCAGTGCTCTTACTCGCTGAGCTACCTGGCTGCCCCTAGCATAAGCTTTTTTAACTACAGACAGTGCATCCAGCATACTTGAGGTCTTTTTTCACTTTCTCCCGACATGATAAAGGTGGCAGTAGGAGCATCCTGGATGACTACTGTATTGTCTTTGTCTATTACAATGTCCTGGCCATAGCGTTTACTCCTGCTCTTCTCTGAAATACCTCAATGAATATATGTTGCAGCCTGTTCACCTCTTCATCACCTCAGTGTGAAAGTCACTTCTAATATTTTTGGAGATGGTTGACTTCCAGGCTTGACTGCTATGCAGAAGCTTGAGATCATTACAAAGCTTTGCAGTTTATAGAAGGCAATGGAGTCTGTTCTCTTCCTCTTCTTGAATTCTATGCTCAATTCATCTGACTGTATTGTCTGTTTCAAATATACTGAGTGCTGCACATGATCTATAACTTGTTTTCCCATAAGCATGTTGTTACCTGGACAGTGAAATTTTTTTATCCATTTAATCTTTCACATGAGGATTGTCAGACTAAATATATATATTTGTTAATTACAATTCTCTCTCAGAAGGTTCTCTCCTGTTCCAGGGATTTATGTAATCAGTACAATGTAATTCACAGATAGAATCATATGAAAGGCCTGCACTATTTCTATCCAACTGGGACTCAGCATTAGATCTTCCATTATAGTTGTAAGCACTTTAGCAAGCATAGAGCTTTCCATTTTTATACCTCATCTGGTGTTTATTATCAAAAGTTTGTTAAACAGGGTAATTTTTGTCACCTCTCTCAAGGAATCTTGATTGAGTTTAATGTATTATTGGGAAACATCTAAGATGAAAAAGATTACTAAATTAAATGCTATTTCATAATCACTCCAAAAGCACAGTGGAATCCTGTCTATCTACCTGTCTGGATGGCTGGCTATCTATCCATCATCTATCTATCTTCTACATCTTGCAATGAATTGTGATGTGATAAAGTTTTGATCCACTACTGAATGTTGCTCACAAATGCTTACTTGTTTCCTGCTAATGTCCTCCTGTAGGATGCCTCTAATCAGTGTATTGGTGACTCTCATGAAGAATTTGTTCAGGTGACTAAATAGACATTAAATAGTTATTGATTTTTTTTTGTTATACTTTTCTTTCAGTATAATGAGTTGTTTTTCTTCCTCAAATCGCGCCTCCCCCCTACCCCCCATTGCTTTGGTATCTTCCTTTCCTTCAAATACCTTGTACATCAAATTCTCTCTCTCTCTTTTTTTTTTCTTGCTTTTTGGAGAGCAGTTGGGGTTAAGTGACTTGCCCAAGGTCACATGGCTAGTTTTTATGTTAAGTGTCTGAGGATGAATTTGAACTCAGGTCCTCCTGACTCCAGGGCCAGTGCTCTATTCACTGCACCATCTAGCCGCCCCATTATACATCAAATTCTCAAGAACTTAATACCAGAATAAGGAGGGTTCTTCTCTATGTACTCAGCCCAGTTTGGCTGCTTTTCCCATTTTTTAAAAATTTTCTTTAGTTCCATTTCTATATCCAGTACTATGATATTAAGGTTCTATTGACCTTTATGGAGAAATTAGATTGTTAAAGTGATTTTTCCCAATCTTTTCCATTCTTCTTCACTTTGCTAACTTCTTTTCATTTTTATCCTTTGGATGAACTTTACTCATTCTACCTTTTACACTTAGTTTGATGTTTTGCTGGTATATCTTGAAACTAGTTCTACCCTTAACTGCTTATCTCTTTTATTAGAAGACACTATTCAAAAGTGTCCTATCATCCTCTCCCTAATATTTTATAAATGAATTTATATTCTAATTTGGTTTTGCCTTTGACAAGCTATCTCTTTCCATTTGTCAAATAAGTTAGATGGTTGCTGATTAAAGGCATTTTGATTTCCTTTTTGAGGTAATTTATATTTATTACATTTCCAAATAAAATTATAATTAGTGCATCTCATTTCTATTTTCCATTTTGAATTTTAAATTTCTTGCCTGAATATTATTATTTCAAATGTATGTCATGCCCTTCTCTTTTTGTTCTTTCTTGCTTTTTACTCATTCTGCTCTTAGTTCTGATAAATGGATGATCTGACAATTTAAAGAAAGCTGATTCTTGAATACCTACCACATCAACACAAACTCTTTTTTATATGTTACAATATATCTGTTTCTGTGTGTGTGTGTGATATTTGTTGTTTGTCACATTCAGCTCTTACCAGTTCTTTTCTCCAAAAAAGTGTTAAATATAGAAAGACAGTGGCATCTGTATAATCTAGAAATATGCAGCCATTCTCATTCTTGATTTCTCAACCTTCTTGTCCTTTATGTTTCTATATCTTTATACAGAAGTCTATAAATGGAGATACAAATTAGTAATATCTATTGAATGTAGGGGAAGGTAGTTTTTACTTATAAATTAATAAAAACCATTCTGGAAACTTAATTGGGAATAAGTCTCAAATCATTAATAGTATCATGGTTGCCTAGCCAGGGCAAGAGGAGTCAGGAATGCCTCAGGCTTGACAAATACTTCTGATTGGCATGACACCATTACAAAAAAAAGCTACACCCAACTGCTTAAATATCCTTCCCATGCCATTATTAAACAAACTGGCTTTTGTGAGGTGGTGTACTATTCTCTCTCTCTCTCTCTCTCTCTCTCTCTCTCTCTCTCTCTCTCTCTCTGTCTCTCTGTCTCTGTCTCTCTCTCTTTCTTAATCTAAAACTTTTTAGACACTCTTCAAAGGTCTAGCCCATAATATCAAGGATCACAATGCATGTTAATATAATTTCAAGGGTCTTAGCAAGTTCTTCATGCAATTTCTCTACCTTTTCATCTTTAATACACAGTAACAAAAGTTTCTGCTATTTATTCTTAGAATTTTCTTTAAAGATACTGATAAATACTACCAAATATCACATGAATTATGCTTCTTGTTGCCTTTTGGCATACAATAAAAACTCATACCTCTTGCTCTTTCTATGCCTTTTTAAGAAGTACTGTCTATCATCATTCCATTTATCTATAATTTCCTTCTTTTTTTAGTTTTGCTTATGGTGAGAATGGCAAGGTTGCAATAATTCAGCTGAAATGCTAAGGGCAGATCTGACCAAGTCACTCAACAAGCTTCACTGGCTCCCTGTTATCTTCAGTATTAAATAGGAAATCCTCTACCATTTACAGTCTTCATTTATTTTACTCTTCCCCATGTAATCTACAATTCAGTTGTTCCTTACACATTACACTATCTCTCCTGCAAACCCAGAATGTTCTTCCTCCTCCTCACTGCCACCTGCATTCCCTGGATTCCTTCAGAACAGGTCAAATCCTTCATCTTTAAGGGAGCTGTTCCCACTCTCATCCCTGGTTGCATATGGTTGAGATTATCTTCAACCCACTCAGTTTATTTTTTTAAAGCACCTAGCCTTTTATATATTGTCTCCCCCATTAGAATGTGAACTTCTTGAGAGCAAGGACTCTATTTTTGTTTTTCCTTGTATCCCTAGCACTTAGCACAACGTTTGGTGACAAGTAAGTCCTTACTAAATGCCTGTTGATCCATAAAGATTGGTTAGCATCCTTACCCCCTTTTCTGCTGCTCTAATCAGAAACAAAAGATAGCTAGGTAGGATTGAGGGATTTTTTTCAGGGGTGTGCTGGAGCCAGCTCTAACTGGCTCTCAGGGTTTGATTTATTGTTTTATTGTTTGTCTAGACTTAAGAAAGTGTTAATAGTGCAGATTAAATTTAAGTGTGTACATACATTCTTACTGCCTCCTCCCCCACCTAGCTTGTTAAACATTTATCAGCATAGCTCTGTATTACTCTATAAACTTTGCTTGGGCTAGGCAGGAGTGTGGTATAAGACTCTAGGAATTAAGTCATCACCACAATGGAGGCCTAGGGACTCTAGGTAGATGATGATGATGATGAGGAAGAGGGTAACTGTCATTTGAATAGAGATTTTAGGTTTGCAAAGTGTTGTGTGTGTGTGTGTGTGTGTGTGTGTGTGTGTGTGTGTTATTTCATTTGAGCTTCACAATGTCCCTGGCCATTTTCCATTTTTTTCTGATTCCTGAGGCATCATGGTATTCTGGATATAGAGACAAAACTAAAAAGTACAAGAGCTTTCTAATCCCACTATACAAACTTCTTTTCTAGCATACCCTTGACCACTTCTGAACCCCATTACTTAGAGAACACAAAGAACTTGGAAATAGAGATTAGATCCTCAAAAATGATTGAAGTATCAAAAAATTAGATCTATGAGAAAATTGTCAAGCAACTGAGAATTTTGAATCTAAAGGGGAAAAAAAGAGAAAAATGATGCTGACAATATTCTTCATATCAGAAAAAAGGAAATGAAAAAAATCTTTACCTAGAGAATTATAGGATTTAGGTTAGATGAAAGGATAAATTCTTGAGAAGTCTATATTATTAAACATGAGAATGGGACTCTGATATAATGTGAAATTATAAATTTCTTGAGACTGCAAGCTATGTATTAAAAAAATACCTCTCTTTTTCAATCATAATATTCTGTAAATTGTTAAGTGCTAAAGAAATATTCATTGCATTTTAATTCAAATTTTCATTGAACTTCTTTTCAAATAGTATAGTCTTATATTCCTAAAATGAGTTTTGAGTGGTCTTTCAAGAAAGCAATTGGGTAAGTTAAACAGGACTTCTTGAATAATACAGTGCAGACAATTTTTGTACTTTGAAGTGAAGATTTGTCTACCAAGTTGTATGCTTTTTTATTTAATACTCTAGTAGCAAAACTAAAGGTTGTTTTATGAATTGGGATGTAACAATACTCTGAGAAACAGCACAATGTTTGCTGTTTTATAGGAAATATTAAAAAGTATAAAACAGATGTGACCATAAAAGTTGAGGAAAAAAACACCCTCTATGCAGGAAGGCTGCTTCTAAAATGAGTGGAGTTGTACAAATACATCCATGTCACACAATTATATGAGCTGTGAGATAAAGGTTTTCTTGCATTCTGACTATATTAAAAACATACACCCATTCAACTAAAGCCCAAAACATGAAAATCTATTTTCAAAATTTACATGTGATGTGAATATCTTTTGTAAGAAAAATGACTGTACTCTATTTCCTTCAGGCATAACCACATATTCCATTGTTAATTTGTTTTGCAACCTGTAAGGTAGTAGTCCAATGGGAACCCCAAATCCCTGTATATCATGCAGAGGGAATAAACATTGAAATATGTATCCCATATGGATCCTGTGGATAATACTTGGATTATATTTAACTTCTCAGACTTTAAGCTCTATAATATTGATATAAAGGGCAGGAGTGTAAAGTGTTTAGACAGATATTTTTTCCAGAACTCTCTGTGGGATGTTGTATCCATATTACTGGAATGGTCACTTAGCTGTTTCAGTCATTGGAATGAGAAGCAGATCTAGGGTCATCGACAGCTTAATGTAGACTTCTCCCAGCTCTTTTCCTAGAAATGTGTTTTCTTGCACCCCTGTCACTGAAGCTTTCTATTGCAATTTTAACTAGGCCTATGTCTTATACTTCCCCAGAGCTGGAGCAGATTCTCTGGTTTCTTTTTATAAATAAATAATAGGCTCTCCATGTAATCCTACTGGCAATTCCTTTATCATATACTCCAGATGATATTTTGATGAAAATTTTATTTTAAAATCTTTTGGGTAAGATCCTGTAACATAAACCATTGCTATTTAATTGAACAGTCTCAAAAGGGGTAGCCTTTAAAACTAAGGGGGAAGCTTTCTATTATTTATTTTAAGATCTAGCTTCAAAATTGAATACTGAAGTAGAATCTTGCCGAATATTTCCCTGGTGATTTGAAAGAGTTAAGACAAATTCACAAGGTACCCAGTTTTCAACTAGAGTAGCTTAAAGCTAGTGCTGTTTGGCTAAATGTTTCTTTTTCCTCCTCTTTTTTCATTAGCATATATTTTACTTAACCATCTTAATATTCAGCATTGATTACCACCTACATTGACTACCACACTGATTCACTGAAATTGTGGGTATATGTTGGGAATTCATCATTTAGTCAATATTTATTGAGCCCTTAGCATGTATATCAATGGTACTATGTCAGATAATACAAAAGAAATCTAAGATCTGGCATTGGGCTCTGGGAATTGACGTTCTCTTGGGGAAGCTCAGACATTCACACATCAAAGAAATATACATTATAACAATAGAATAATAAGAATGCCAATATGCTTTAGTAATTGCAAGTTTGCAATGTCATCATCATGTATATAGTACCTACTATGTGTCAGGCACTGTCCTAAGTGCTTTACAGATATCTCATTTGATCCTCACAAAAAAGTTCTGGAAGATATTATTTATTGTCTTCATTTTACAGATGGAAACTAAGGCAAACAGAATTAAAGTAACTTGTCCAGAATCAAACAGCTAGTGTCTGACACCAGATTTAAGTTTAGGTCTTCCTGACTCCAGGCCTGGTTGATGCTTGAAGCTCTTTACATGTTGATCCTCACAACAGATCTGGGAGGTAGGTGTTGTTATCATTCTTGTTTCACAGAGAAGGAAATTGAGTCTAGAGAGAGTATAAGTGACTTTCCTGGAGTCATACAACTAAGTGAATGCTTAAAACCAGATTTAAATTTAGGTCTTTCTCAGTTTTTCACTAGCACTCAGTCCACTGAGTCACCTAGATGCCTTTTTATTACTGTTTTCTTTTCTCATTCCTTTTCTCTCTGGAGATTTAATTAGTCACAGCCCTTTAAGACAAGCCAGAGTGTGGGAGTGAGACAGGAATATCCATATCCTTGAAAGCATGGATTTGGAAAGTGAAATAGTATGTTTGGGGTATAATAAGGAGATCAAATATTTAATGATGATATTCAAAAACAAATGAACAAAAATTCCCTCAACCAAAACAAAGGTGAGCCAATTAGACTTAGTAGATACATTTTAAAGAATTTATTAAAGACAGAGAGGCTATAAAATGGCTTGCCCTGAGTGACAAAGTCAATGTCAGAGATAAGATTTGAACCTAGGTCTTTCTGGCTACAACAAAAAATTCTATTATTCCATGCTACCTATAAATTAGCTAGGATATTGATAATTGTATTCATGATGTTTGAGTGTGTCCTTTCTCAAGAGAAAAAGTTGTTGAAATATCATTATCAATGCAATACATACTTATGGTATAACTAGATCCCACGAGAAGACAATTGTTCGGGTTTCAAAGTCTTAATTTTTTTTTATGTAGTTAGGGAAACACCTAGCCTGAGCTGAATATTTAGAAAGAACATTTGCTAGTATAATATTCTGTATATGAGGTAAATGAATATGTGTATATTTATATGTGTGCGTATGTGTATATATGCATATATATATATATAAGCTTATAGACAAATCAAATATATGAGTATATTTGATCTTTGGTCATAGGAGTACATTGCAGGCTGAAAAGGCAATTTTAGATAACATCCACCTCTCTTGGCATAAAACTATCATCAAGATGTCTCATACCTTAGAAACAGCCTATCACGAACATGCACATTGCAAAATCTTGCTCTGACTTACAATTTCATTTTAAACATTTAATGAAAGTATTGTTTTTTTAAACGGTATGAGCTTAAAACCTTGGATAAGGAACCCATCAATTCTCATATTGTAAAAGTTGGCATCTGAATATATGTGACATATTACCCAGAAATATAGCTTACCTTTGAGAAAGATTATAAATGCCATCAGGTCAATAGACCCCAATGAAGAATGAGAGTAAATGATATAAAATGCCATTCATAGCCCACATGGTAGGGTTAAAAAGTAGGGAAAATATGTATACCTTTCAATAGGAGAAAGCATATAGCTTACTACTGGCCATTGCTAGAGTTGGCAGCACATTAGATGGAATATAGCCTGAAGTCAGGAACACCTGAGTTTAAATCAAGCCTCAGACATGTGCTACGTGTGAGACTCTGGACAAGTCACTTAGCTTCTATTTGCCTCAGTTTCTTCAGTTCTATACTAGGGATGATAATAATAGAACTTTCCTCCCAGGATTGTTTTTAAGATCAAATGAGATAATAATTATGATGCACTTAACACAGATGATGATGATGATGATGATGCAGTGGATGCATCCTCTCACCATTCTTTTAAAGGTAGCACAAGAAAGTTGATTGCTGACTCAGGTCAAGAATTGCAGACAGCATTAGGGAACACCTTGACAGTGGATACAGATCCCAGTCTTGATCCAATGACAAGTGTAGTTCCAGGGACTCTTGTTACTGCCCCTGATTGAAAAATTCTAATGGCAGAAAAGTATATCTATCTAGAATCTATAATTGTGTTTTTGTGGGAACTCTTCACCAATGAAGATAACTCATCTCTGAGAGAATTAAAAAGCCAGAGAGGTTAAATAACTTGACTATGGCATACAAATACTAGGCAGTTAGGTGGAATAGTTAGAGAGCATACCAGGCAGATAAGTAAGACTCAACTTCCTGAGTTCAAATATGGCCTCAGACACTTACTAACTCTGTGACCCTGGACAAATCACTTAAGCCTGTTTACTTCAGGTTCTTCATCTATAAAATTATCTGGAAAGGGAAATGGCAAACCATTCCAGTATCTTTGACAAGAAAGCTCTAAAGAGTCAAGCATGGCTGAAATGGCTCAAAAACACCAACACACAACTACTGCCTATTAGAGGTGGGATATGAACCAAGTTCATCTTTATGCTAGCTCTATCACCCAATCCACCTTTCATGCTGCCAGCATAGAATGGCTAAAAATCTTGGTTCAAAAACAAGAAAAATACATTTTTAAAAATAAGGTGCAAGACCAAGTATGTCTTTGACAGCCATAGTACAATAATAAAGAAGAAAAATCTATTAATTCCCTTAATTTAAAAGGGCAGAAAAAAATAGAAAATATTCTATATTGTTCATCTCTCACTTGCCTCAAATACAAATTTCCAATGGTTAGAGTTTTATAAAATTGTATGAAACCTAGTATTTCCTAAAAGTACAGTAACTGGTAATGATGAAGGAGAAAAGTAAGGTTGATTCTTCCCTTTTCTAATCCTCTGAAGAACTTAACTTTTGATGTCAAACTCATTCCCTCAACAAATATTTGAGGTATTACTGTGGTACTGATAAAGGAAAGCACTTACACCTTTTCAAATGTTCGAATTAGAAAAAAATATTTTAAAAAACAAACCATTAATTTATTTTTTGCCATTTCCTGGAAAAGAATTACTTTACATAAATATATTCAGAAGCTTTTCATATATGCACATATATACATATACACATATATGTGTGATATATGTACAATTTCTAGGGTTGGTGATAAGGTTCTATATTTTTACAAAGCCACATATTTTATGTTACATTTAAGTGTCTATAATTCGGCTAGCTTTACCATCAGCAGGCATTAACGTCAGTCTATTGACACATTATAAAGGCACAAATGGAATGTAGGCCGGCGTTGGTACTAGTGTTGAGATTTAATAGTACATCTGTATCATTTATCCCAGTGGGAAATAACACAGGATGTTGTCTTGTAATTTTTTACTACTGTATAATAAAATATAACTGTAATAAATAGCATCTAAGCAAATAACAAAGCAGATTTGGACTGTATCCAAATATATTGTCTTAACCATGAAGTTTAGCTCAAGTTTTTAAGTAGACATATATTTTAAATTGGTTTAATTGGTTACAAGTTACATTTAACTTTTTTGGTGTGTTAGAAAAGAGAAAGATCTGTTTTTATCTGCTGTTTATTCTTCAGCTAAAATATGCAATAAAATTATTTATACTCTACCTTGTATTGTCCATATATTATTCCAATATTGTGACCTAGTAATAGGCGCCTTTAGAGAATTGGTATCTAGGCCATTTATATTTATTACTGCAATTGTTTTCATTGTTATTACTATTATTTATAATGATCAAAGTAGTTGCTTAAAGTAAGGGACGTTGATCACTATGCAGTACTATTTTGCACGACAGAATTATTTTTGGATAATTTTCTAATGTGATACTTCAATTAGCACAATGTTTTTAAACCCAAATTTAAAATGTGCATTATTTGCAGGGTTTTTTCCTAATCTAGAAGGTGTATTACATAAGAAGGAATAGAGTAATGTTCAGCTGCACATGCACAGTAACAGTGGAAGAAATAGGAATCATTTCTTATTCCTAGTACAGTTTTTTCTCTCACTATGCCATACTTCATCCTCTATTCATGCCCACTTTCTCTTATCACCCTACCTTAAGACTTCTACTGATTTCCAATTCCCAAATTTCTATCCATTCAAATTCATCTTGAATACAAACATCAAAAATCCACATATCTGCCCACCTTACCCCCCCCAAAAAAACAAAGCAGAACAACCCCCCCCCAAATGATTTCATAAGTAATTCTGCTTTACCCACAATATTCATTTCTTTACATTCAGTGCCAAGTGTCACTCTAACATCTTTTAAGGCTTTTCAATTTAGTATTAAATACAAATTCTTTGTCTTAGATTCCTTTCTTTCCTCTCTCTCTCTTTCCTCTCTCTCTCTTCACTCTCTCTTTCTTCAAGGCCTAGCTGAAATCCTGCTTTCTCTATGAAGCTTTTCTGGGAACATTGATCTCTTTTGTCTCAACTCCCTTAACAGTTTGTAACCTTTTTTCTTTTCTTTCTTTTTTTCCTTCTTTTGGCAGTTGATTAGATATTATCATTTATTACTAACTAATGGTTTCATGTGTATTTGACTTATCTTCGCAAAGAGACTCTTTAAGGGCAGGAAGTGTGACTTTCTGTCTGTGTGTGTCTATGTGTGTGTGTAATTGTGTGTGGTGTGTGTGTCTATGTGTGTGTGTAATTGTGTGTGGTGTGTGTGTGTGTGTGTGAGAGAGAGAGAGAGAGAGAGAGAGAGAGAGAGAGAGAGAGAGAGAGAGAGAGAGAGAGAGAGA
>NW_027186473.1:18801571-18877459 GCF_028583685.1 Petaurus breviceps papuanus
AGAGAGAGAGAGAGAGAGAGAGAGAGAGAGAGAGAGAGAGAGAGAGATTGAGATTTAGTGTATCTTGTAAAGGACTGGGGATATACAGTAGCATGTAATATATACTTATTAAATTGAATAGAATCAAAAGCATTTAAAAAATCCATAAATTGGCCTCGTCAGCCTTCAAATAACTAAGAATTATATGCTTTTCCTCTTTTAAACAAACAAGTAAATAGGAGGAAAAGTGACTTAACAAAAGGACCCATCCTCTCCTTCAGTGTTTATGTTAATGTGTTGGACCCTTTTTACCATCCTAAGATTTAAGGGCTAGGGACACAGGGAAAAGTCCAGTTCCTACTAGTGATGCCTTACAGCTTATAGATTGGCAAGAATGACAACCATGACTCCTAATTCTCTCATTTGCCTTCTTCCCTCTACTTTTTAATGTGTAGGAAACCCAAGATGAGTTTTACTTAAAGTGTTTTTAAATGCTTTTTAACATTACAGAAAATACATGGAAGTGTTCATTAGATTTCATAACTACTAAAAAAAGCTTGAGAGTGAAAAGTAAGGTACTGACAGCTGTAGATATGTTTGTTATGTGGCTTCTAAGGAGAAAGAAAAGAAAGATGCATTGTTAATAATACTGTTTCAGGAAGAGTTCTTTTGTAGATGGGCCAGGACCTGCACTCAGATAGCCATTCAGGCAGTTTTGTAATAGCCGAGTCACTTGAAAGTAAAGAAAAGTGCTGTTCACTGCACTTGTAATTTATATGCTTTTCTCTCTAGCCTCCCAAGCTGTATAACAGGACAAGATTGACTGGGAATTGAAGCTAAATTGGGGCTAATGCAAGAAGTGGGTAAAATAAAGAAGGTGCCAGTAGTTATGTTTGGGGTTTGCAAAAATAGGTTAGCAATGGGGTGGTCAAGGGATAGCTATCTAAAAATCAGAATATAAGGAGTATAACTTCAGACAGGTTAAATATACTAAGTTGACCAGTGTCATTTGCTGTTCTGGTCTATGGTGTTAGCCTACAAGCTTCATCTGTGGATAACAACTGGCCTCTGCCAATATTTCCCCAATGGAGAATAGCCATGTCAAAATTGGGCATGTTGTTCTCCAGCATTCATTGTTTCTTGTTTCTTTTTTTTCTTTCATAAGGAAAGTAAGTGAAATCACATTCACTTATATCTAAATGAAGTTACAAGTTAGGATGGCCATACAGTATTATTTTCCCGTACTTCACTTTTAATCAGTCATGATAAGAGAAATAAAGAACAATTGACACGCAAACTTTAATATGAATTTCATTTGACTGTACTTTGATATTGTTAGAAAATACTTTCTATTTCTTAATTGTCCCTCATAAGGAAAAAAATAGACTTAGTGACAAGAGATGATATCAAACAGTAGATAGAGTTCTGGATTTGGATTTAGGAAGATGTGAATTCAAATTAGAAGTCTAAGTCATGACTAGTTTTGCAGCCACAGACAAGTCAGTGAGCCTTTGTTAGCCCCAGTTTCCTCCTCTATAAAAATGGGAATAATACCTGTGGTATTTGCCAAACAGTGCTGTGTAAAACTGTTGCTGAAAATGAGATCAGTCAGTAAGTATTTATTAATCACCTATTATTTTTCAGACACTGTGGTAAGGTGCTGGGGTACAAAGAAAAGCAAAAGATTGTCCTTGCTCATGAAGAATTTACGAACTAATGAGGAAGACAACAAGCAAGGCAGAATAGTAGGGGAAGTTGGTTGTGAAGGGTATTTGAAAAGCAAACCGAGGTTTTTGTATTTGCTAACAGACTCAATAGGGAATAACTGGAGTTTATTGAGTATGGTCATAATAGCCAGAAAAATACTTTAGAAAGATCACTTTAGTTGCTGAATGGAGAATGGACTGGAGTAGGGAGCAGTGAGACAGGCAGACTCATGCAGAGTCCAAGCTTAAGGTGACAAGGGCCTACAACTACAAGGGTAGTAGCAGTATCAGAGGAGAGAAGGGAATATATTATATAAGAGATATTGCAAAAGTGATATCAACAGGTCTTGGTAACACGGTGGTTATGAGATGATGTATGTAAAATATTGTGTAAATTAAAAAGTATTATAATTCTCTAAATTAATTACAAAAGGAATTTTGAGATGGGAAAAAATTGTCGTCAAAGATATAAATATTTTGGTAGTACAAAAATAATTTTGCTATTTTTTTTCAAAAAATAAATTAACTGATGGAAATGGGTTTTATATCAAGAATTTTCTTTGACTGGAATGGAAGGAAAGTGGATATTGGTCAATAAATCAGAATCATATATAGAAAAATCACTCATGAAATGTAGTTTTGAAATTCTCAAGTTAAAGCATCATTAAAAATAACTCATTATATCAGCTTGAATGTACAGATTATTATACTTTTCCATAAAAATAAAATGAGTAGTGTTTCAAATGAAAGACAAGCATAAAAACCTTTAAACTTATCTGCTTGTAAAGTCAGGTCAAAGAACTGATTCTTGATTTCTGTTTTTATAGTCAAGCACTGTGGTTTAGTAAAAAGGAACATGGACTTAAGAAGAGAAGAATTCAAATACTGGCCCTGACATTTACGTACTGGTATGACCATAGGAAAGACACTTTTAGCCTCAGTTTTCTTATTTGTAAAATGGAACTATTTAGTTTCATAACTTCTCTCAAAGGGTTTCTTTAAGGACCAAATGATATCTCCTATGTTCTTTGCAAACCTTTAAGTGCTGTAAAAAATGTGAACTCTTTTTATAACTAAAACTTCTTGAAAGGAGTTTCTTCTTGAAAGAGGTGACTTCTTGGGAGCATTTGAAATTTCAGATAGAATCTGTTTATTGATTTCTTTTTTTTTTTAAATGACTATTGGAATGAGATTTTGAAGGAAAAAAAAAAAAAGATCTCATTTGAGATTCAGTATCTGGGCTGGCCTGCCAAGTAGTTTAACTCCTGGGAATACTTTGTTAGAAGCTAGGTTCTCATATTCAGTAAAAGTGGGGAAATCTGGTATATTGGATTTTTTTTTAATAGAAGTGTCCTGAGAATGTGGCTTTACAAGTAATAGAGAGAAAAATCTTACTTGAGAAACTTCAAAGCTATGAAAAAGGATGTCTTCAGTAACTCCTTTCTTCTACAATCATAACTCTTTGTGGCCCAGGAAAAAGATATTTAGTAGCAGGGGAGTTTTGGTCTCAGATGATTTTTTTAATCTTCATAAGAAAGGAATCTGGTCTAAGTGAAGAGTCTGAGATACAAGTGCTAGAATATGCAGAACTCTTGTGCAAGAAGATTCTTGTACGGTAGGCAAACATTAGAGTTTATATCCCTTATAAAACACATTGTTGTAGGAAGTCTTTACTCAGCTTTGCAATGTGATGAGGGGAAAGCAACTTTGGAGGGTAATCATGGCTATTTTACAAGGTTTTTGATTTTGTTTTATGTTTTTCCAACCAGGAAAGCAAACACCACTAAGTGAAATCTTATTGTCTGTCTCCCAAATTTTCTTAGGACTAGGGAAATGGGTTGCTGAGTACTTGGAATGCAGATGTGTTTAAAAGGCTGTCAGGTAGCACAGCGAGTAAGAGCACCGGCCCCAGTGTCTGGGATGACCTGGGGGATCGAATCCGGGCTCAGACACTTAACATCCACCCAGTAACACCTGGCCATGTAACCTTGAGCAAGTTACTTAACCCCAATAGCTTAGGGGCAGCCAGGTGGCTCAGCGAGCAAGAGCACTGTCCCCAGTGTAGGAATGACCTGGGGGATCGAATCTGGGCTCAGATACTTAGCACCACACCCAGAAATAATTGGCCCTGTAAACTTGAGCAAGTTACTTAACCCCAATTGCTTAAAAAAAAATAAAGGGGGCACTAATCATTCATCTGTTTTGTCTGTACTGGATATTAATTATTGAACTACATCCTTTCCCAGTCTTCTCATGTTGGCAGTAGGCAGTGAGGGTTTTTAGTTTGTTATTTTCTTCCTGCTGCTACTTCCACTTAGCTAGCCTTTCACTTTGGTTCCTATGTTAGAACTATAGAATCTTTGCCTATAAAATGAATGAGGACCTGAAGACACTTGAGTGGCTTTTCTTTATGCCAAAGGACACTAGCTGCCAGCTTCTCTTAGACATAAGGACACACCCACAACTATGCATCTCATGCATAAGCTGTACATTAAGTTTTAAAGAGTAGTTATGTCAAGCTTTGCCTATTATAATGTGTCTGCAATAAGTTAGAGAAAGGGGGTGGCTAGGTGGCGCAGTGAGTAGAACACTGGCCCTGGAGTCAGGAGGACCTGAGTTCAAATTTGGCCTCAGACACTTAACACAAAAACTAGCCGTGTGACCTTGGACAAGTTACTTAACCCCAATTGCCCTCCAAAAAACAAAATATCAATAATCATAAGTTAGAGAAAGAAACATTAGACTAATGAAGGACAACAAAACTGTGCACCCAGCTGCAGTTCTTCCAGTCACGTCCCCTCCCCCTCCCCCCATTCAGCCCCAAAGGTTCTTCTTATGTCTCTGACATCCTCATCAGGGTATTGCCATTTCTTCAGAGGAGGAAGAAGAATATTTCTGTTCCTCTGAGATGTGAACAAGGAAGGAAAGAATTGGGCCTAATCCCATAGTGTTTTTTTAAACCAGGAGCTCAATATACCAAAGAAACAATTTCCTTTTCCTATCACTGCCTGTTTAGGAAATGTTAATTTTAATGTATGTTCAAGCAGGAGAAAGAAAGGCAAATAAAAACTGTTAGAGAGGGCTATTAAAGTGTTGAAAAATGAACTATGGTCTGAATTATCTAGACCACTGTTCCTTCCTCCTCCATTAAAATGGATAATTGACAGATAACTACTCTTTATGTATTTATTCAATTAATACTTAAAATTTATATTGCACTCTAAGGTTTGCGAAGTACTTTACATGTAGTCGCATTTGAGCCTCACAACAGTTTTATAAGGCAGGTCTTATTATGATATCCCTTTTAAAGATGAGGGAAATGAGTTTGATAGATGTTAAATGACTTGCTCTGGGTTACATAGCAAGACAGTGTCTGAGACAGAATATGAGCTTGGGTCTTTCTGAGTTCAAGCCAATATTCTATCTACTATGTCATCTTTCTTCTCAGAACTACACAATGATAAAAATTACTTTTAATGTGCCCAAAACTATGCTGAATTTTAAGGTCATATGAAGGATTTCTATAATCTCAAAAGCAGAATGGAATTTTCAAATAATTTTAATTCAACCTCCTCATTTTATGGATTAAAAATAAAAACAAACCCCGGGGTTTCAAAAAGTAAAGAAGTTTATGCCAAATTGAAATTAGAATCCAGATCCCCTCAAATCCAGGCTGATCCTATCATATTTCTGTTACTATGTGGTAGTAGAAAAAATGCTGTTTGGGCATTTTTAGGAGAAGTGTGTTCTAGTCCTGGAAATGCCAGTAGGCAACTGGGTGATTCTGAGACTCAGTTCCTTTACTACAAAATAAGTATGTTGGCTCAAATGAGCTCTGAACAGGCTCCTTTCACATCTTTAAGTTTGTTCGTTTTAAGTGATCTTTTCTGTTCCCAAGGACTAGGGAAGGGAATTCTAAACTGTGGTAATGAATGAAAGGTTAATGCAAGTTCAAAGATTAGCTTGGGCTAGAAGAGGCAAGGCTGCCTGAAGAAGTGAACCAATCTGATCCATGAAGGAGAAAAGGAAATGTTTTTGGGGGGTAGATTTTAGATTTTATGTTAAGCAGGGAAAATGTGTGTAGAGTCAGTCATGAGTAGCATATATAAATAGGAGAGGTAAGGGCAAGGGTTAGGGAGAGGGGATGGAAACAAGAGGGCATATGTTGCGGGTTGATAGGAAACAAGCTAGATTATCTGTCAGAGAGGAGTAATATTTGGTAGACTCTTAAAAAACTGTTGACAAAAATTGTGCTTGGTAAGATAGGCAAAGGGGAAGACATTTTAAATACTTAAACAATTGAACTAAACAGAACAATTATTTCCTAAATGCCTATGGACCAGGGAAGATGCAAAGATTGAACTAATTGGCATCAGTAATATGATAATTTTCTACCAAAGTCAGGGCAGTTGTAGAGAAGTATAGTAACAGGTGTGATACATAGCATGATGGATATAGGGGGCCAGGAAAGCCTGAATTCAAGTACTGTCTCTGACATGTACTGTGGTTGTGACCCCGATCCAACGATGGTGCTCTTGGCAAATTTCTAAAGCTCTAAAAGTGATGGGAGGCACTTTTTCTGCAATTTAGGGCTTTTGATAGTTTCCTGGTTTGCTTTACCAGTGAAGTTACCTGCATTAAGAGAGTCCCCTAATTTAGGAATTCCCTAAACCAATGAAGTATCAATTTCAGTCTCTGTCTGTCTAGTGACTCCTCAGATTTCAATAGTGAAGTAGAAACCTATGAAATGACAAATGTACTTGTAAATCCAAGTTTGAGGACATTATGTCAATCTCAACTCGGTCAATAAACATTTATTAAGCATCTACTCTGACTCAGGCACTTTGATAAATGTTGGGTATACAAAGTAAGGTAAAAGACAGTACCCACTATCAAGGATATCATGGTCAACTGGAGGAGAAAAAATACCTAGCCTATTAAAATGTGCCTGCTATTAAATGGCATGCATATCAGAGGCTATAGTGGATAGAGAGCTGTCCTCAAAGCCAGGTAGACCGGGGTTCAAATCGCACCTTTGACACATATAGACTGTGTGATACTGCATAAGGTGGAACTTGCCCTCTAGGTAGCTCTCCTGTTTGGTTTTCAAAACCCTTCATAAGCAGGGTTCTTCCAAATTTTCAAGCTTTGTTTCACAAACCAGTGACATTGGCCTTTTTGAAACTTGTACATGATACTCCATTTCTACTCCAGCCACTTTAACTGACTGCCCCCCATTTCTGGAACACCCCTCCTTTTCATCTCTGCTGCCTACGTTCCCTAGACACCCTCAGGTTTTGGCTAAATCATACTTTCTGATGGAAATCTTTCTCACTCCTTAAGCTTAGGGTCTTCCTTCTAGGACATTTTTCCTTCATCTAGTTTGTTTGCAAATAATTATAAATATATTGTATATAGTTCTAATAGTTTTATCTGTCTGTCTTTTCTAAATAGTTGCTTACATATCATCTTCCCCATTAGACTGTGAGCTCCTTGAAAGCAGGAACTTTTTTTTTTTGCCTTTCTTTGTATATCCTGCATTATCCCAGTGCTTTGTCCCTCAAAAGGTGCTGAATAAATGCTAAGTGATTGAATGACTACAAATAGTAGTCAAAGTACAGACCTGCATGGTAGAAGGAACTCCTGGGCATTCTTTATACCAGTGAATTCACAAATCCAGTCCTTATCCTATTAAATGTCACAAAAATTAGTTTTCGCTTTATTTTATTACAGTTTAACTTTGGAAAGAAAATTCATCAAAAGAAGCTTTTCTTTTTGTATTGAGATAATTTTTATATTAATCAGAAAACATTCTCACAGGAATATCCTGACCCCACATTTGCTCTGCACCCATTTTTCATTACTGGGTTTAAGGTACATGCAAAGCATTTGAGGCATATGCTAACCTGAGCTCACAAAACAAACATTTGTGGCTCTTTATTTATGCAACAAAAGCATGCACCCCATGGTTCCTTTAAATACTGAGCTTCCTTAGTGCACTTAAAATTTTGTTTAAATCACTTCCCATAGGACTGTATCCATTGTGCAGACTCATTTGCATATGTATCTTTCCTATTATTATGTATATATTTTATTAAAAGGTAAACTTTCAATAAACACAGCTGCAAAGTAAGAATAGAAATTGAGGTCATTTAACTACAGGTATATTATGAAAATAATGTGCAATTTATAAAGCAATTGTAGTTCTGAATCCAAAGCTCAGTAGACACTGAATATTTCATTTCTGCCTTCCTCTTGCTTCACCTGTTTATATTTTCTTTGTTTGGAGGGTTATGAATTAGGTATTCCACACAAGTGAGCTTTTTAGATAAGTGAAAGCACCACTTTAAGAGCCCAAATTCACTTACATTTTAAACTTTTTGATAGAAATATTTCTCAAATATTTTGCTTGCTTTTAACAGAAAATAGTAAGCATCATTTAAATTCTTCTTGATTGACTCCAGTAGCTTATGAACATCCGTTTTTATACTGTTTGTGTGTAAAAATACAGACAAGTAGATTATCAACATCAGTTATCATATTCTGCATAATATCATTCTCACATACCTATAAACTTTCAAGGTGTGTGGGGCTTGTTTGCCCTTATACTAAAGAATGCCACAAATTGCTTAAGCCTGTAGAATTCTTGCATCTATTTTTTCACAGTTGTGTGTGTGTATTGTGTTATTATGTTTCTTTTTGGTCAACTATTACATATGGCACTTCTAGATCCTCTGATTCTTATCTACTATAGACTTGGAAGCCAGAAAGTAAAGCTTATTTACACCATTTAAATCAAAGTAAACTGGTCAATTTGACAAGTATTTACCAAGTGGCTATTATGTGCCAGGTATTGTACTATATATTGGGGATAGATAAAAAGAAAAAAAATGAAGTGTCTCTGTCATCAAGATACTTATATTCTACTGGTTTCTGCTTGAAGGTCTAAGAGGAGTATCCCCTAAGTAATGTACATGAACTTGAGTGCAAATATTCTCTGACATCTCATATGACTGCTTAAAGGTTTTTTAGGGGAGAAGTTGTTTGCTTTTGTTGTATTGTTTTATTTACTTATTTTTTTGTTTCCTAACTTTCAGTTATATTTGGTTAAGGGTACCAAAGTAGTTGCCTTCAAATAAGTGAGATGTTGGGGTTAAGTATTCTTTTGGCCTAAGTTGTAAGATGGAGAATCCAATGCAATTTAAGAGTGAGGAGCCTATAGTCAATCAAATTGTGTGACTGCTTACATCATATACCTTAAGATGTATCCAAGGACTGCTTACATAAAAATATCTATTCTACTGGGCCAGCTTAAATTTGGCCATTTGAGTCACTGGTTGGACAGCAATGATTTACATAGGGAGAGTGGCAGGGATTCCTCCTAGGATCATAGTTCTAAATCTCAGAGACCTCAAAGCCCATTTTCCATTTAATTTACAGCAGAAAAAAGTGAGGCCTAAGAAACATAAGCAAATTGAGCATGATCAGACAGAAAAATTGGCAAAGGTAGAATTTGAATACAGGTGATCTGATTTCAGAACCAGTTCTCTTTCTCATCTATCATTCTGCCTTGTTGTGGTTGTTTATGTCCTTGTGGTGTCATGCCTGACTCTTCATGGCCCCATTTGGGGTTTTCTTGATAAAGATACTGGGGTAGTTTGCCACTTCTTTTTCTAGCTTATTTTGCAGATGAGAAAACTGAAACAAAGTGTTAAGTGCCTTGCCCAGGGTCACACAGCTAGTAAATGCCTTAAGCTGGATTTGAATTCAGGCCTTCCTGATTCTAGGCCCCATGGTGCTCTATCCCGTGTGCCACCTAGTTACCCATCATGCCATCTGGCATACTTTTATTTTAAATGAGAAAATTAGAGTGATTAACTTAAGTGGTTGACACCTTGGAGGGTGAGATAAAGGATAATTACATTTCAGAAGGCAGAAATGTTTTATCATAGAACTCTGAGTGGGAAGGCCAAATAAGAGCACTAAGACTAAATTCATGCCTGTCTGGATGGCCCAGTGCCTACAACATTCTATGCATGGACATTGCTAAATTACTAGCTTCTGATCCCATTGTTTTAAGCTGATAATACTCTTTCCTTTTACCTAACTGGTACCTCTGATGCTCCTATCTTCTGGGCTCCTCAATACAACAGTTCTTATATTGGCCTAGAATGTGTCCAGCATCATCCCTGCTTAAATTACCTTTAATGAACTTACTAACTTGCAAACTTAAATCTCTTAATATGGAAGTTCCTAGTATTTGAAAATAAATGGGTATTATTTTTAGACTTTAAGCAATTATGTTAAAATGTATATAAATGATAGTGTTTGAAGTTTATCTCTGTCTATTGAAATTTGCTTAGCTAACTTATTTGGCAAACTCAAAGCTACTTTTAACAGATGAATGTAAAAATAAAATGTTTTCTTTGACAATATTTTACTACAATACTGTACCATTATTGTAGACTTGTTTCTTAGTGTTTACACTTAGGTCTAGGAATTTTCTAAATTTCTTACACATTGCTGAATTATTTCAAATCATTTCCTGTCAGAGAACTACTGATATTTAAGTACTATCTGGGGATAACTAATTCATTTCTATTTTTTTAATTGTACTGATTTCACTTTGATAAAAAATTCATTAAACTTCATTATTTCCCTAGATAATATTTAGGCTGATCCTATGCATTCTGCTAGGCTAAATTCCAGACTCAACTTTAATATAATGACTGTGTTCCAGGAGAATTTATTTTAATGAAGAAAGGCAGCATTGCAGTGTCTTTACTAGAGGGATGGTAGTCCCTCTTGAACAGTTAAGAATGAAGCAATTAAAGGGGGGGGGAGTGGCATTTCCACAAATGGTAAAAGAAAACTTGTAATTAATATGGTTTCTGTGCAGATCTAGAAGTTGCAATTGTACTTTGGCCATAGCATATCTGTTTAGAAAAATTTTTAAAGCAATGGCACTAAACCTTTTACTTTTCAGTGTTTTGCTTTTTGCATATGAAAAGCCTTAAATTTCCATTTTTATATTAATAAATTGAACCATAGTTGTTATGTGATTAATGCTACTGTGTCTTTCTTTGCAGTATATTTTTCATATTCTTAAAGAGAAATAAATGGACATAGTCATCAGTGATTGGGAACATGTCAAACATGTTTATGTCTCTAAATTAATGATAAAATATGTTTAGTTACATCATGGAGAGCTTCTCAGCATTGCCTTTCATAATGTACATATTATGTACTTAGTAAAAAAGAAAGGACAACTAAAATCCATCATAGTGAACTTATTAACTCTTATTTCAACATAATTGTTTTCCTTTGTAATCTTTTGCATTCCATTTTGTGTATTTAAACATTATTCTGAAGTAACAAGACCCTTGATTTGGTGAACTTCTGCCTCTTGTCTGCAACTGAAAGGCTTAGAGTTGCCTTGGTTTTTGAGAGATACAGTGACTTTAAGAGGTACAGTCACCGAACCAGTCTGTGCACAGCCAGTTCTTCCTGGCTTCAAGGAACACACCAGCCACTACACCAAGGTCCCTAAATACAAATAATAACTCATATTTATATAGTGTTTTTAAAGTTCATTTAGCACTTGGATCACAATAGTTCTGTTAAATAGATGGTCCAAGAATTCACACTTTATAGGTTATGAAAATAGTCCTGAAAGAAGCCAGTGATTTTTGTTATAAGCACATAGCTGGGAAGTGTTGGAGTTAGACTTTGAACCCCAGGAGTGGTAGTTGTAGTATTGATTTTTTGTACATAGTAAGTTGGGCACTGGGGTGTTTTTGTTGGGAACAAGCAAGTTCAGGTTCCTTTTCTTAGTGTGGGGTTTGTGCCTCTGTGCCTGGAACTCTTTGTCTCTACTTTCCTTTTTATTCTTCCCATCCTCTGTCCTCTTTCCTGGGCAAATCTGTCCAGGAGTTATTTTAGCATTTGGCCCCTAAAAAGAGGTTTTGTTTCCTCCACCCCACTGCTCCACATACAGGGTGTCCCAAAAGACAATATGATTTTAAGCTATAATCATTTAAAGCAAATTTGCATGAAGGTAAGAATTTTTAAATGATTAAAACTTAAAACCACACTTACACACAAGGTAACTTTGGGATACCTTGTAAAGGGGAGCTTAGACTAAGGGGAAATAGCTCAGAAGTCTCATCTTGGCCACTGTTGACTATTTTTCCCTGTTGACTTTACACAGGAAACTGAATAGTATTTTATTTTAGTGTTGTATTTTTTTAAAGTGTTTTGTTGTTTGTTTTTTAATTCTTACACAGTAAAGTGTTTTAGGGGATTTTGCAGTCCAACTTCAAACTTACTAAACTAAGCCTACAAAGCCCATTGTTTTAGAGAAAAGGAAGATGAAAAGTGATCAAAGCTTTGAGCCTCCCGGTGACTGGGAGGAAGGTAATGCCATTGATAGAAATAGATGGGAACTTAGGAGGTGGGACCCATTGGAGGAAAGTGGAGTTGAGTTTGGGAAATGGGAAATTTGAAGTGGAGATTTCCAGCCTGAAGTTAGAAATGAAGGACTAGTTCTCAGAAGGTTAGTTACCTTCAAGGAAATGATAAACCTTTGGAGTAGATGGGAATGTCAGAAGGGTTGAGTATAGAAAGCAAAGAAAACCAATCCCACCAAGAATTAAATGACCCAATCTAAAATTACATAGCTGGTTGGTGGTTCAGATCTCAGAATTCTCAGGTCAATGTTCTTTCCTTTAAGGAATATATCTTTCTTGAGAACCAAAAGATAAGTGGACTTTTGTCTCTGTTCCAAGCATAAGAAATCTATAGGAGAAAACTTTTATCAGTCTCTTTATGCTTGATTACTATTTACTGCTATTTCAGGCTGTAATGAATTCTCTTTCTAATTCGAGTTTTTTGCTAGAGACAAGAATAAATACTTAGAGTGAAAAGTGATGTTGAACTCAGGTGTGTGAGGATGAGGAATGAGTCAGATGTGTGAAAAATAAGAAGAAACAACAGGATTGAGTGAGGGGTATGGGGAGGGGGAGCACATTTGATCGACAGTTTCCTCTTTTTTTTTTTTAAAGCTTGTTGAATACAACTTTTTAGTGTAGGAATCTTGAAGAAAAGAATTGCCCGTTTAAATATCACTTTTGCTTTTTTAAAGTTATAGCTTTGCCTCAATCAATGGTTTGTGCCTGAAGAAATATCTAAAGTCTGCCACTTAGGTCCAGAAGAATTCTTGAAGGAGACTAGGACTTGGGGTATTGAATACTTAGGTAACCAGACAAGAAAATGACTAAGTCTAGGCAAAAATCAGAACAAAAGCTATGTGTCACTAATTTGACTCCCTACATATAGGAGAAGTTTGTACCTCCCAATTTCTCATCATCTGCAAAACTAATTTCTTTTGTTCCGTAAAGCTAGCACACTGCAGCGGCTCAGAACTGAGAAGGAAAAATAGAAAAATATAAATGAGGAAAAAAAAAACAGTAGCTAGGTTGTAGCCTAAAAGTATTCATTCTGTTTAGGCACTTAGACGAAGGGGTAGAAATGACAATTCAAATCAGAAAATATAACGGCCTATTGTTTGCAATGTGAAAATAGCAAGTCTTTTCAGTACTGTTTTTTTTTTTAATCACATAGGACTGAGATGATACACTATGATTTTATGTACCTGCTTTATACTGTTAAATGCAGTTATAGAGACACAGAATGTTAGAGCTGGGGGAATTAGAAACCATTTGGTCTAAATTCCAATGTTACAGATAAGGAAATTGTGACCTTTTGAGGGTGACTATTATCTTATATAATGAATGTATCTTAGTCATATATACATGGGGGATGATATCTGACTGTGTTCTGTGTCCAGTGACTGAACAAAAATTGCTAATAGCATTATAGTTTTGACTTTTTACAAATCCCTCTATGCAGATGCCTAAATGTACATTTGGGAGGTCTACTTTGAATGATTTAAATTTTTGTTGTAATCTCTCAGAGATCAGGAACTGTATCCTTCAACTTGACTTCTGTAGTTCCTTGAACAGCTGGATGTTTAATAAATGATTTTGATGATTACAGTGAAGAGTCTATATTTGCTGTCTTTTATATTGACTTTTTCAGGCTAATAACCATCATGAGAATTATTGGCCTTGGATAGTAGTAGTACCCAATTAGTCAACAATGTGGCAACAGAAACAGATATTTGATCTAATATAGTTTCAGACAATTTAATATTGTGTATTTTATCTTTGGCCAGAAAGTAAATCAAAATAATATAATACATTCTGCTCATTATAATTTCAAACAATGGTTATTTGAATATGTGTGGTAGATTGAATGAAATGACCTTTTTTCAGAGTCATTTATTTTTGTGTTTTATTTTTCTGTTTTTATTTTATTTTTTTTTTCATTTGAGAACACCACATTATTCTTCTTCCTTTCTCTTCCTCCTTTCTCTTTCTCCTTCTCCTTCTCTTTCTCTGTCAATTCTTGAACTCTCCCTTGAAATAATGACAACAAAATTTAAGTAAGAAGATAGGATAATATGACAACACATAGAGCATTCTACTTCCATAGTCCACCTGCTGCCCATTTCTGACTTCCTACCACCATTTCTTTATGAAACAGAATGAAAGGTGTTTCATTATGGCTCCTGCTTGCTTCTAAGGCAGAATAAAAATTCTTTTGTCTGACATTTAAGGGTATTGATCATTGCACTTCAATCTGTCTTTCTTGCCAGATTTCTCATCGCTCTACATTATAGTCAAAGTAGTAGACTTGCTCCCTCTAGTTTCACTTCCATCATTTAGAATAACTTGTTGAATTCAAAGTTCAACTAAAATTCTTCCTCATACAAGAGGCTTTTGTTATTTTTTTTCCTGTTGTTTGTGTGATTTCCAAACCCCAGTCCCTCAAGTTTATTTGTATATATTTGGTGTGTGTTTCACATACATTTGTGGGCACATGTTTCCTGGCAGAATGTAAGCTACTTGAGGGCATGAGATGTTTTACTTTCATCATGATATTCACAGGGCTTAGGAGATATACACATGTCTGCACACACATACACTCACACACATAAACACACACCTTTTTAAAAAAAAGTGAGAGGACAAAAATAGTCCTCATGATTATGGGATGTTATATTCCTGGAAAGGTGTAATGCCTGGCATGATTAAATTGATCAAAATAAAACTTGATTTTTTTCTATTAAAATTTTCTTATTATAAGAAGTTTTATTCTTGATCAGACTCCAGAAAAATGCCCTGAATAAGTTTGATAGTTGAAACCTTAAACATGAAAAATTGAATTCATTTACCCTTAGGTCTAGTGGAAGTTTTTAACATTAATTGCTACACATATGATGATTTAAGACAAAAAAAAAAGTCTCCATACCATTGACACTAGATTTTTCTGGCATAAAAACATACACTTTTCTTCAAAATAATATGTAAAAGGATGTTTTATTGCATTCTTATGTATGTGGGTTGTCTTTCATTGATTCCTTCCTCTGCCCTGTGTATTTCACTAACCAAAGACCTAATGCCCATTTCTAAAAAAATACCATTAAAACCATATTTCTTTGACTAAAGATTCTATATTGTCACTTTTTATATGTAAGCTTTCTGAAGCATTTAAAAATCGATTAAACAGAGCAACGTGATAATAAATCACTTGAAATATTTAATACTATATCATAGACTACTGAAAAAAAGTTATTTACATGTGATTTCTTCCTTATTTTCATTACAGTAAAACAAATGTAATGTTTCCACTGTGGCTCTAACAATTCTGGGTGAAGCTGTGCACTGGTTGAGGAAATTTCTTTCTAGGACTAGTGGTAAGACAGCTATGAGAAGTTCTTTTATTTAAAAGCCAGAATGGTTACCCTGTGTAACTAAACTGTTCTAAGCTTTCTATTAGTTCTAATCTTTAACATTCCTCAAGTTGTTTACTGAATATTATCTGGTCGTCCATTCAAAAATTATTTCAGATAGTATTATGTATTTATGGTACAAAGACTCAGTGGTAAAAAAAAAAAGTCTTGGTGAAATAGCCATTCAAAATAAACACATGGTATTCCACTTGAATTCCTTTGTTGTTGTTTTTTTTAATAAGTTACTTGACATTTAGAGATTCTACAAGGAAAAAAAAATTAACAAATATTCAGAGAAAGGTCTTCCTCCCCCACCTCTATTTTGACTCCATTTGATTGCTAATTTTTAGTGATTTTATAACATGAAATTCATTTACTCTCTTCACTTCCTCTCTAACATGTGTTTTGTCTCATAGTTATTTAGAGTATTTCAGTAAAAGAGGGAAATATTAGGTATGAATTCCAATAGAAGGTAGGAAGGATGATTTTCATTTTTGTCTTTATATCTTCTATTAGGAGCCTGTTTTTTTTTTTTTTTTGTATTTCATTCTATCACCAGGATTTAGCATATAGTGAATGACACATTGTAGGCACTTAATAGATGGTACTGACCTGACTTCCTAGGTGTTAGTCATTTCATACATGTTTATTGATTGATTTAAAGGTGGGATGTCAGTAGTAGAATTGGTTATTCTTTCTGTTGTTGCCATGGTCAGTAAAATTCGATCTTGTTCCATGAATTTGGCATGAGGTAATGAAGACGCTCTTGAGGCACTTGGGTTAGCATATGTGCTGGTGGTGTTGATGGGTTTCATTCTCATTGTGACGGCTTGAGTGGGATATGTAATAAAATTCAAGGTAAATACTATGAGCCAAAAATGGATAAAAAAGAAGAAACATCATCTGAGTGGCACACAACATTAATACTGAAAAATGACTTAAATAAGGAGCCGCTGCTATGAGATGGAGTATAAACATGGTGGAGTAAAAAAAAAACACACATCATATAATAGAGTCAGAGAACCTTGGTTCAAATTCTATCCCTGCCTGTTGCTACTTGAAAAAATTTTGGCAAGTAGCAACTCCTGTGTATCTCCATCTGTTAAGTGAGGTGATTGGCATATATGAACTCAAACGTCCTGGTTTTAAATCTACAATCCTATGATATGGGAAAAAAATCAATTGTAAGGAAAGTTTGTATTGTTACCTCAATCTCCCCTCTACAATTTTAGTTACTCATAAGGGAGTTGAATAGGTCTGTCCTGACTAGGACTAGGACTTTATCTTATAGGTACCCAGAATCCCCCTCCATATTTTCCCACCACCATTATTTTATTTACTAACTGTATAACCATGGAAAAAGTCATTTAATTTCCATGAACCTCAGTTTTACCTGTAAAATGTTATCATGCACAGTTCTTATCTGTAAAATGATGGACCTGTAGACCTATCTTACAGGGTTGTTGAGATTCTCAAATGAGTGTATAAAGCCCAATGAAAATCTTAAAACACTACATAAGTTCCAGTACTTGTTGGTATTATTTTAATCTGTTAGGCACCTATAACCTTGGGACCCTGTTCTCAGTTGTGGATAGGCAATGGATTTTCACTTAATGAGATAAATTAATCCCTGTTCACATGTTGGGTTTCTTGTGTGCTGTCTGTTGCAGATAACATAATTTTTGAGCTCAGTTAAGAAGCATGTCTCCAGAAGGACCTTAAGGAATGACTCTAATTATAGGGATTTTAGGGAGTAGGATACTTTTAACTGAAGATCCATTTGGTCAGCCAAACTCTTTAGAACCCCTTAAATTATTGCCAGTACTCAGTTTCTTCACTACTTATAAGCATAGCTAGCCCTGTCTTTATGTGTCTTTCAGTCTAAGAATTTTATTTCCTATTGATTCATTGTCATTGCTCAAATTTCTCATTTTCTTCATCTTTCTCCACGTTGTTATGCATTTCTCTAGTTATCTTTGTGCAGATGATAGAATTCTCATTACAAATGCCAGATTTTTCTTTACTAATGCCAGATGATCCTCCTTTTCTTTTAGTGTGTCTCTTACCCAGTTTGTATATTTTGTGTTAGGTCCAGCTTCGTCCCTTGGATTGTTGTTAGAGTTATTTTTTATTGCTTCCTTCTAGTGATTTATCTTTGGAATCTTTTAATCCCTAACTTTGATTAATTACATTATAATTGTGCTTTTGGGTGCTTGGTCATTTTTCTTACTCTAGTAGATACTTTCTTTTGAGGTTCTTTGATTACTTTTTTTTCTATTTCATTTTTTCTATTCATTTTAGAAAAAAAAACTCTTTAAGACCATTTATTCTCTCATCTTGCTAGGACTAATTTTTGGACTTCTTTAAATACTTTAATTCATAGATGTTTGTTGCATTATTGTTTTATATGCTATCACTCTTGTAGTGGTTACAGCAAACCAATTAAAGAGTGCTCTATAGCATTATATTACTGAATTATGCTAGATAACCTTTAGCAATGCCTCACTTAATTCATTATCATAGGTCCACAAATAGGTGGGGCATGTACTGTTGGTGACTCGAAAATGTCTAAGCTCCTGAAGGTGATCTTTTTCCAAAGGGTATTTTTCTAAGTGGTTGTTTATCTGAAGGTTATGAATCAAAGGAAATTTATTTCAGATTTTAAACAACTTTCATGTATTACTTGATTTGTTGAAGTTTATCACTTGCCACATAAAATAAAATATAAAATGGTGAAAATGAAGTGTGATGGAACTCATATGATTAATAATTAAAATTACTTTGGATAAATCTGAAATTTTACTGACTTGGGTATTCTGTACATACAGCAAATCATCTAGCCTTTCTCATTGTACATAAACCTAATGTATTTCTTACCTCCATATATGAACCATGTAATATGTTGAACACATTGTTCTAGATCAGGGTTTCTTAAATGAGGGCCGTGAAACTTTTTTTTTTCCATTTAAAAATATTTTGATGATGATTTCAGTATATTGATTTCCTTGGTAATATATGCAATTTATGTTATACATTAAAAAAATTCTGAAGAGGGTTCCATATACTTCACCAGATTGTCCAAGGGATCAATTACAGAAGACATTAGGAATGCCTGTTTTAAATATTTTTTAAAATATTTTCTTAGTATTAGTGTTACACATGCTCCCTATGTCTTTTCCTTTTCTCTAGCCCTTTAAATGGACCACCTCCTTTTCAAGTATGTTATTGCTCAGTCATTTTCAGTTGTGTTTGACTCTTTCTGGCTGCATTTGGGGTTTTCCTGGCAAAAATAATGGAATGGTTTTCCATCTTCATTTCCAGCTTGTTTTATAAATGATGAACTTAGGCAAACAGGCTTCAATGACTCACCCAGGGTCACACAGGCTAGTAAGTGTCTAGGGCCAGATTTGAACTCAGAAAAATGAGCCCACCTATCTGCTCTTTTTCAAGTATACATCTTCACAATATCATCATTGACTCTTTTTTCCTTCATGTAAGTTAGTATCATTATTATGCCTAAAGTTGCCATGCAATTTTTGTGTTGCTTTTGAGTTACCTGCAATTTACATTCCTCCAAAATAGTTATGTTCTAATAGTCACAAATATACAGGATTGACTGGAAAACATTGGTGTTAAAAGCAAGGCAAAACAAAGTAAAGCTTGGATTTTTGCAGCCTGGGATTGTTATAAGCACTGTAACTTTCTCCACCAGCAAGCTAGTCCATTCTTGTCTTCCTATTCAACTGTGGGATCAACTTCTTTCTTTCCTGCTGTGTCTATTTCCAATACATACACTTACATGCAAATACAATAGACTGGCCAGCTAACTGTACCTCAGCCTGGAGAGTTGGCATTTTTCATCCATTCAGTTTTCCAATATGAAACGTTACCTTGAGATCTTTTGAGCAAGTAAATGTATCCAACTGAGTATTGTCTCATGTAAAGTAAGCTTTTTGGAAAGACAGAAATGTGTTTTAGTAATGTAGCCATTGTTAGAAATAGTTTTTAGAGCTCTTCCTTTGGAACTCCCTTCACACTCTGTGCCGAATGCTTTTGAATGTCCATGGAGTAAGTAAATCTTTGTCCTTTAAGGCAGAGTTGAAATTTTGAAGCTACTCCAAATAATGGAAGTCTACTGAGGCAAATAAACATGGGTTTAAAAGGAAAAGTGACTTTTAAACTGATTTTAAACACCACAGAAATGTTTGTAGCCTTCCACAGTGAAATTCTTTTGGCAGTCAACTTCTTTGTGCGTATGTATGTGTGTGTGTGTGTGTGTGTGTGTGTGTGTGTTTTATAAAGTTTATTCTTATAATCACAATTTTAATTATAATAAAAGCATCATTAACAGTTTCTCCCAAGATATAAATAGATATTTACAAAGCTGTCATTAATGTCGCTTGTTTCAAATGTAAATTAAAATGTACTTTTTAGTTGTGTTATTTAATATTGATTTAGTCTCCTTATTTTTTTACAGAAATGCTGATTGCTGTGATCTACAAAAAAAAATATGGATTTTTAGCAACTGAAGAGCAAGTCAAGGTAACTATTCAATCACTGCCAACAATTATGCTTAATTGAATTGAGAATTCATTGAAGACATAGTAAGTTGTCTTATTTAAGTTTAAAAAAAATTTTTATTAGGTGTTCAGATCACTGCTGTTGGGAATAACAGAATGATTTATAGAAATGAAAGAGGCTCTATTCTAAAGGAGTTTGCAGTCTTAAAAAGTTTCATATTCAGTTATATCGAGTATGTTAGTTGTATATTTTTATGAATTTTCATAAAGAAATTGAAAGTCAGTTTGGCATTCCTAGTCTCTATTATTCTATTTGAGAAAGAAAGAGAATACCTAGATCATTGTGAATTATGTAGAAAAAGTATGAAGATTTTGGTTTTTATAAAAACAAACAACAAAATGAAGTATTCCCTTAAAAAAAGGTGTAGAGTTGGTACTATAAAAGAACATCTACAAATAAATGCTATCCACGAGAGGTAAAAACTAACTTCTAAGTTAGATGAGTGTGTCTAATTATCTCATTTGTCACATTTAACATGATTGAAAGTATTCAATTGACTTGTATTTAGTCCTTACCCAAGGGTATCTTTTTTATTCCAAAATGATCAATATTAGCTAATAAAACACATAAACAGCAATAGCAAAATATACATTTTTGACAAATTATTTTTAAACTTCATGTCTCCATATTGAAGTACAGCTGACTTTGAATTAACGTTAGATTTGTTCGTATTATTTGTCCATTATATGCTGAAAGCAGCTTATTATAAGCTCTTTGGCAGATTTTTAAAACAAGTTTTAGTTTAAGAACTTTTTTTTTTTTGCCAGAATGATGAAGGGTCAAAATGTGATCAGTGGTAGCAATAGCTTTGAAGCTTATTGTGTTTTATTGATTATTTTTTGGTCCAATTTCTTTGCTCTTTGAATTTACTTAGATTGTACTAGAATCTTGGTTACAGATAATCTTTTGTTTTGAATTATCCTTTTCCACTTTGGTGCATGTTGCTTTTCATTCCTTTAAAAAAAATAGTGTCAAACCAATAGAACCATATAGTATTTGTTAACTTATTAGAGTAGAAATAAAAGAATTCAAATTTGCATGAGAGAAAAAAAAAGTTTTCCTTCAAAGATGGAGGAATTATTTTTTTAGTTCAGTAAATTGAATTTAAAATATGGGGTACAAAAAAGGGAGGATAACATTTATGATCATTGTGCTATTATTTTATGTATTCTTATTTCTTATTGCTTATTTTGAATGAAGTATTTTCTTCATTCATTAACATTTATTTTCACGTAATTTCAAATTTATTTCTTTTCTAAAGTATTTTCAAATATTTGAATTGCAGATTTTATGTGTTAAACAAATTATTCTGATCCCTGTCTTCCCCTGGGGGAAAATTAATTTACCTACAAGTTGAGCTAATTGATGGCATTCATTTCAAATATATGAATCATTGAAGTATACTTCCACCCTTTAGAAGCGATAAGGCGTAAATATTAGACATGTGGAAAATGTATTCACTGAAAGTTTTGCTTGTTTCTGACTAAAGCATTTTTCAAATTTGTGAATTTAGGAAGCTTATCAGGGAAAAGAAAGGGCTGTAGTCCTCTAGACCTAAGGTGAGAGAGTAAATTTTTAAAGGAATTAATTGATGAAGGTAATATTTTAAATATATAACTTGCACTTAGAAAGGATCATAAGCAAACCCTCTATGAAACACTATGGATTCCACCCTCTTTGGACATGAATTCTTAAGCACCCAGCATCAAAATATGTCTGTATATCCATATGGTTTGTAACTCCATAATTTTTTTTAATAATGTGTATATATATAGCTAGGTGGCTCAGTGGATAGAGAATGGGCTTGAAATTAGGAAGACCAAATATTGTCATGAAAAATTGGACACAACTGAAACAATTGAAAAACACTTACATATCTATATATCTATCTATATATATGTATGTATGTATATGCTCACTACACACACACACACACACACACACACACACATTCATTGGTAGAAATGAACTAAAATGATTTTACACTAAAGTGTAAGTTCCTTGAGGGTAAATACCATATCTCATTTATCTTTGTAGCTTTCTCAGTGATGACATCTGTATAGTCATTACAGATTTTTGTGAAATCAATGAAATAACTCTAACATTTTTTACCAGCAAAAAGAGGAAGTATATTTTTTGGGGGGGGCAAATGAATTAGTAATGAGACAAAATATTTTTGACAAGTGGAGACCAATAGATAGAACTACCTCTCATCTGAGGCCTCATTTAAGGAAAATCTTTTTTCATATGACAGTCAAAAGAAAGGGAATTTCTTTAGTTACTGAACATAGACTTAATTTCCTTAAGGGATTCCTTTTGTTTAGTTTTAGTTATTGTTAAGTATTGTTGTATATAATTAGAAGCTGTACAAAATGTTTTTTTTTATTTCATTCTAGTTTGAGATTCATATCATATTTGGTACATATATTAGCAAACTAGCACAAATAAATTATTCAGAGTAATCATTTCTGTGTTATGAAAGTACCATGTTCATTAAGGATATGGACTCCATGTTACATTTTCTGTTTCCTGCTCTTTCTGTGGACTCTTAGCTGTTAGTTCTTCCCCCAGTGTTTTCCCCTCTTGCTTTGACAACCTTTTCTCTCCCATACACAAAAACCAACTTTAGTTTTATAAGCAAAAATCAGTAAATTAATTTTCAATTCTTAAAGAATTTTTTGTAGCATCTTCTCATTTGTTAAAGTTTTCTTCAATAAGTTTGTACATTGTCAAGAAGGTATAACCACTTCTTTTGGGAAGACTAATTATCATCTCAGTGATATTATGACAAATTGCAGCTTGGGCTTTTTGATAGACTTGATTATTTGGAAGTAAAATACAGTTTTGACTTTTAGTATTTCAGTGGAGTGAACTGGCTAACGTTGAGACCCTGAAAAAAACCCCTATGAAATTTAATTATCAAATAAATGCCTTCTTCTCTATATTATTTTATAATCAGTGCTGTTTAAAAAAAGAAAGAAAAATTTCATTTGCCATGACATTAGCATTTCTAATTAATTTAGAAACCACAGGCACTTGAATTGAATGGATGATCTAACAACTGGGTGATGGGGCCAACTTAAAATGATCAATTATTCAGGCCATCAATCCCATTCCATTTTTTCCATTCTTGGAGATATTCTTCCTGTCAGAATGTGTCAGCCATGTAGTTGGTGCCCTTCAAAATTAACATGCATATGCAATGGCCTTCAGAAATATGCAGGAAAATGATTCTAGATGCTAGTGAGTTGAGCTGGATGGTAGCTAATAATGGTAGCCACTGGTGAGTTGAGCTGAATGTGAGTTGTCTGTCTACAATTATGTGACACAAGATTATTCATAATAGAAAACAATGACCAGGAATTGGTGTATATAATAAGCACCATCTCATGGTATCTTACTCAGGTACACAGAATTATTTGCATGATAATCTAGTATTAATGTTAACAGGTTTATTTTTTGTGCCAAATGTCTTCCTTTAAAAAAATTGTTAATAAAACAAACAAACAAATGAAACAAACTAAAACCCTATTTTAAATGTGTTTGAAGACCACTGTTTGGAGAATGTTAATATGTATTATTATATACAAAGAGGAGTTATTTTTGCAAAACAAATAAGCATTCACTGGAATTCATGACTCATAATTTAAAATTGTTCATGTGCCATAAGACTTTATTTATCCAGAAATTAACTAAGAACTGTAAGCACAAAAGGTTCTGAATGCTAAAATAGATGGCTTAAATTCCTTGCAATAAAACCAATGAGGAAAATCCTTTAGTCCCTTACTCACAGGATCCCTAAGTCTAATTTATACCCAAAGTTGATCATGTGATTACCATATCTACCCCGTCTTTTTCAGGCCTTGAGAAGCAGAAATTCATAAATAGAGAACAACTAGAGACAGATTGACCGGCAGCAGCAAAAAGTAACAGCTGACAGACTCACAAAGGCTAAGAAACTATTCAAAGCAAGCACAAGAATGACAAATCTCAGCAGTTCATTTAGTATAGGGGCAAACAACCTGATAGACCGGTAAAGATCTGTTGTATAGTATTCTGTACAATAGCTTATATTGATAATAATTATCTCAGTTATTGAGAAGAGGTTATATTCAACTTACAATTTAAAAAAAATTTAAAAATGTATAATGAACTTTGGAAGATTTGTATACAAAAATATTTACCCTTTTTAAAAAAGAAAACATTGGCATAAAAGGAAATCTCCTACTTTGAAAATTTAGCTATCCTCTATAATCCTTATTGCTCTTTCAGCCATTTTAAATGGTACATGAGATTTACCTAAAGTTTAGAAAACCTTTAGGGGAAGACATATTATGGGGATATATTTTCTATATAGTCATTAAAACAATAATTTACTTTATTTCTTTATTATCTCTTTAGTTCTGAGATTCCAAAAGTCTATGAAAGTTTCATTCTGTAATTCATTTCTTCCTTTTGAAACACAGATGGAAAGTAAATGGTGGTATTTTCAAGGTCTAATTTTAAGAGTTTTCAATAAACTATTGCTAATTTCTAAAAAAATAATAAACTATTGTTCTTGCTAGTTTTTAATTAATATAAATTTTACTAGCTTTTGATTCATTAGATATAATTTCTAAGGTTTGAATAACTAACAATTAAGCATCTTCATTTCTGCTATATTCTAAAAATAATTATGTTGTTACATATATATGCATGCATATATTTGTCTGTATACATATATATGTAATATTCCTGAATATTTTTCTAGTAGCCATACTTTCCTAGAAAGAGAAACAGAGATTATATTGGTACTATCTGAGTTCATGACTCTAAGAAAAACATTTGTTGATTCATCATAGTAGTTAATAAGAAGTCTGTGAACAGGAATATTCTTAGCATCATAAATGATTTAAATGAAATTTACTTATTGCTCCATTTCCAAAGCTTTTCTTATTTACAAAAACCTCTCAATTCCTACTGAAAGAAATCAAAATATTTTAATTACTTAAAAAGCAACCTAAAGAAAAAGTACTTCATACATTAGTCCCATGTGCATTTTGTCTTCATTTCTAAAATGGGTCAGTTAAGGACAATGTAAGTGTTTAAAAAGAAAGAAAAAGAAACGAGATTCCTTAGATGGATGCTTTGGCTAACTGCTGCCTTCAGTGTTCTGAGAACAATAATGTAATTAGCTAAAATGTTTATCCACAAAATTTAATTCCTGGGGAGTATCTTCTCAAATTGCCTCTTACAAGTGTAATGGAAGCAAGCAGTTGTTTGCTGGTTTTGTTGCCAAGAATTGTGAATGGACAGATTTTTATAAAACTTGGTGGTAATGCATGTATAATCATGTAAACACTCCATTGTAAATCTGAATGGAGAAAAGAAATTCTGTAGACAAACATTTTCAGTTAAATTCTGCCTCAGTGTTCTCTACAGTAAAGAAAGAATTCCTGAGTGCTGTTAATTATTTAGTTTTTTAAGATTATATAAAATTTCCTTAAATTTCTTTTTAAATTCAGCATTCATTAGAATAATGTTAAATCAGTATTCTAGACTAATTAGACTAAGGGTCTTAATCTTCTCCTGCCAAAATAGGTCAGAAGTGATGGCTTGGCATTTGAACTAGAAGGAATAATAATTTCCAAAGGAGGTTAGGGTTGCTATCATTACAGTTAAATAAACAATTAAAGGTTAATGCTAATCATCTGATTCAGTAAATATTTTAGCTGATTATCCTATAGAACCATACTCAAAAGAACTTCTAAAAGACAGTGAAATAGATCATTGTAACTTCTTATCGATGTAATTTCTTAAGATTTGCAATCCCTGAACAAAATACACCCCACGTGATTACTAATGCAATTACTTTTTAGCCAGTGACATCCTATTATTTCTAAAGTTTTTCTTCTTTTTCCTGTTTATAGCTGCCTTTAATACATATCAACTAATATATAAGAACCTACCTAAAGAACTATTATAAATAATAGTAATAATAAGAGTAAATTAGATTTCTATGAGGACATTGGACAAAGAATCAGGATTCATCAAATCTGTATTATTTAAATAGCCAGATGCACGCCATTTGAAATAGATGAGAAAATAAGATGGTTGAATGCTATATTAGATTTCATTGGAATGCCAAGACATGCATTTTAATTCAAAATATACTTTGGAAGAGCATGGATGTAAAGGAAACCTCCATTAGAGTTGGAAGAAGTCATACTTGTTCCTATGTCTTATGAGAACTCTCCTTGTGCTCATTGAAAAATGGGAAATAATGAAATAATGGTGTCTCTATCACCCTCAAGCAATACATTTTTGAAGTTATTAGACCATAACTGAAGATTAGTTTCAAATTGCCTTTCATGCAGGCATATGGCCTACTTTGACTAAAGAAGAAAAGGTTTTAAATTACTTAATTTTTGAAATGCTAGACAGAAGGGAATATTTGACTGAGAGCTTTTATCTGAATAGTTTTTAAAAAAAGGTTTTATGCACATGATTTATAGTTACATAATTCTGTTATATACAACAGATACAGAAGCTTCTGGCCTTGTTATTATGAATCATGATAATATTTCATATTTGCATATATTATAATAGTTTAACAAGTGCTTTTCTCAAAATTTAGTGAGACATAGTCTAAGTATTATCATTTCCATTTTATAGGTGGGAGAAGAGTATGTAAACACTAAAGTGACTTGCCCAAGGTCATACAAATAGCTAGCATGTGTTAGTACTGGGGCTTGAACCTAGATTTGTTGACTTCAAGTTTACCCTTTCTCATACCATTTTCCATCTTAAGAATTATTAACTACTCCTAAATGCATTCCAATAGCCTTCAGTTGATTTTGGCTTTCATGTATGTTTGCTTCTGGTATACTCGAGATGAAAGTTTAATTACAAAGTTGACCTGATACAATAAAGTTGACCCTGAAACTTTTCATTTAAAGGCAGCAAGCAACCATTAATACTAATGCTTCCATTTACATTCTTTTTGAATCATTGCCTAATGTACTTACTGTCTTTCTGTAAGGCTTTTCTCTGTCTTAAAGAGAATTTAATTTTTTATTCTTCAAAGGTATGAGACTTAATCATCATGGATCCTTTCAGTATGAATGATGATCATAGCTCCTCCATTCCTTAGTAGATCATGAGTTATTCTGTACATAACATTCATCTACTGATAGTTTTTCTTTCTGTCAATGAGCCTTTCTAAATATCATGAGGCAGATCCTCACATACACAGTCTATCAGGTCCGTATTTCAATAAAAACAACTGTTTTCACTATTCTATAAAAGATGGATTCTAATGTCCATACTTCAATGAATTAGTTTTCTCAAGAGCATGGAGTACTCCAGGTTCTGGTGTGAAGAACACCAATCAGCCACACCTGCTCATCCTAAGTAATCTTTGTCCTTTGTCATTTCATAAATTCTCTACAGCAGTTTATGGCTTTGAATAAGTCACTTAACCTCTAAAGTCCTTAACTTCTTCATGTGTAAAGTGGAGAAATTAGATGAGATGACCTACATGATCTCTTAGAGTTTTAAATCAGTGATCCTTTCATACTATGAATCCTGTAATTCATCTCATATCCTCAAGATCTTCCTCCAGAGATACCTTTCATTTAAACTGAGAGAGATTTTCCCAACCAACTCATGTAATTTACAGGCATTTATATTTTGAGTGGACTTTGACAGCATCTCTGAAAGTAGAAAAAATGGTCAGTTACTTGTGTCCTAGCCACCACCTTTTTAGGCCATATTCTCATCCTGGAAGGAAATCTTCATGTGATTTCAAAGTTGCTAACGGATTTATTTAATCATGTGGCTTTGTGGAAATTTTCAGCATAGTAAGAAAATTGTTGTATGTATTCTGTCCAGACAGTACTTAGAGGATTATTTTAAACAGACTTTTTTTTTCCTTTTCTAACTGTTCCTTTTATTTGATTCTCTGGGATCCTGCTAAATTAGCATTTTTGTTTTTCAAAAGCATTTGATAAATCATGGTACAGGGGAAAGAGTACTGTATCAGAGGATCCAAGTTCAAATCTTGGTTTTTCTACTTACTCCCTCTGTGGCCTTGGGCAAGTGAACAGCCTCTGTGAGCCTCAGTTTACTCATCTGTAAAATGAAGTAGAACTAGACAAAACTTTATCATTCCTTACAGTTTTAATTTTGTGATCCTTGGATACTCTTATTTTATTAGCGTCACACTAATCCTATAAGAAATATCTCTGTTATTATTCTACTTTTATAGATGAGGAAATTTGGAAGCAATATGTATCGGCCAGGCTATAGAGGATTCCAACTTTTGCTATGGCATTTTTGAAACTGTCTCCTTTCACCGTCTTTGTATATTTCATAGTGCATTTGCAGCTCTGAAGTTTTTATTTCCTAACTAACACATCGTGCCTTTCCTTCTTACCTTCTCAGCTGTAACACCTATATTTGCAGGGTGCTGTTGCAAAAGTATGGTCTTTTGCTAATATTCTCTAGGCTACCTCACCTTGGAAATTTTGGATCACTATAGTGATGACTAATTTTTTCAAACCTGCAATTGGCAATGACTTTTCTTGTTAGTCTTCTGAATGGTCCATGCTAGCTCTCATCAGAAGGATCTTATTTATTCCTTGAATCTTTTTCCCACCAAGGGTTTTGAGTATTTGACTGAAGTTAGATTAGCATGGATGAAAAATAAAAACCAATGAGGGTGTTGAAGGTCCTTGTCCATTGTGTATGCCCTACACTGCTCTGCTTTGAACTGCTTATAGAGGCTCTAAACAGAAGCCTATTGAAATTACTGAAGAGAATCATTATTTATATTTAGGAAATCTTTATCAAACCTCTCAGTGTAGCCAAAGAACTGAATGATGAAAAAGATCATCATTTTGATATAGTGCATCATATAAATAAAATATGGTAACATAATTGTCAATAAAAGAAAGTCTTTAAAATATAAAAGTATTCTTTATGAAATACTAAACAGTTATTTTTTTCCAACTATTACCAAAATGCTTCTTTCAGAGCAGCATCGAAGTGAATTACCTCATTTGTTGGTATGTATTGCTGATGGAGAAACAAGTTGCATGTTTGATACAGATATGGGTCTGTTAACTTTGTGAATTCATGACCATTGATTGAACCCTTGGATCCAGCCAACAATCTCTAAATTGCAAGTCATTGGTCACAAGGGGTGTCCAGAATGAGTCTCAGAAAGGTTTAAGCACCAACCCATGAATACTGTTGGAAAATCAACTGAAAACATAAGCCTTTATGATATCCTGTAGCATTATTTTTATATCCTAATTTTCTCCCTGACTTAAAATTAAGTAACCTTTGGAGACTTAGAAATAATCATACTAATAATAACTGTTATCAAAGTATTAAAAGTTTTGTAACAACTCATTTTCGCTTTGCCTTTTGCCTCTTGTTCCTTTCAGCAAATCTATTTAAAAATTATACATTCAGATATGCCACCAAATTCCTTATAAAATGAAGAAGATGAGGTTTCTGTGCACATATTGAAAAATGCCAGGTTGTGTGATTCAGTTTTAAAACATACAATAAAGCTTTATTCAGTGGGTTAAGAAACATTACTACAATAATTTTTTCATTTTTTTTAACCAACAATGAAGTTTGTATTGTGCTGTACTGAGGTAAGCCCACATACTTATATCATAGATATTACTTCCTATTTTAATACTCAGTGATAATAAAGTTGAGTAAGCATTACTTTTATATGAACATTTCCTTCTTTCTATAATATATGCAAAATGAAAAATAATGCCTTCCTCTGTAAGGATAGTTAGTTCCTGAGTCTAAAAAGACAATTTAAATCAACCCAGAAATTGAAAGATTTTAATCTAGAAGCATATAGGTTGCCCTTAGGAAATTTGAGCTTTATTTATTTTTCTTTTAACATGGGACTAACTTACACTAGGGCTAATCGAACTTATATCCACACTAATAGGAGACTAAGCTCCTGAACGGGCTATTATAGGACAGGACAGATACTCATTTATAGAGAGAGAGCACGAGGAAATGGAAATCTTCCCCAGTGTCAGGCTTTATTAAAACTGTTGTTTGTTTAAGTGTCAAAGCCATTCCTGCAGTAGAAAATATTTAATCAGATCAAGACACAGAACTGCAATTGAAGATGGAAAGCATTTCGATGAACTCTGTAAAACTCTTAGAAATGCAGATGGCTTTTGAGTGCATTTTTTTATAAGAATTTAGTATTCATTAGGAAACAACACTGCTGACAGGATCTTATACTAGCTTTGTAAGTATGTGTTGTGAATGAAAATGCCATCTTGAAAAGATTTCAAAATGTTCTTTGTATAAAGTCTAAATTCGGGATGGGGTGGTGAAAGTAACTTTTCAAGCTTTTCTCCTAAACAAATTGTACACACTAAAAACAGTGAAGTTCGATTTAGTTTAATTTCTTCCCACAGTTCATCCTTCCTTTTTTATGGATTGGTTATTAGTTCCACCGAACAAATGGAATTAACTCACAGACCTCTTTTGCAGACATTGCATTGCATAGGCCTGAAGGATGAAACAAGGTCTTCTAGAAATAGTAATGATCCATGGGAGTACTGTGGCATAACGGAAAGAGCATTGGGCTGGAAATAATAGAATATCAATGAAATCTCAAAAGATCATGTCTCTAATCTCAACTCTTTTCCTACATAGCTGGAGCTGGTTTTCTAGATTTCTAGTTTTCTAGTTTCTTTCTCATTTGATTTTAGAACCATCCTGATAGCACAGTCATCTTCAAGAAGAAAGGATAAACAATAACAACCTTAGGAGGGAGGTACCATTTTTATCTCCATTTTACAGTCAAGGAAACTGAGGGAAACAGAGTTTAACTGAAGTCATGTAACTATTAAGTGTCTGAGGCGAGATTTGAACTCGGGTCTTTCTGATTCCAGGCACGGCTATTTCCTCTGCTGCCTAGAGCTGGGAAAAGGGCTGGGAACCCAGGAAGGCTTGAGTTCAAATACAGCCTTTTTGGCTGTTTGACCTTGGGCTAGTGAGGTAAACTGTGTTGCTCAGTTTCTTCATTTGTTAAATGGAGGTTAATAACAGCGCTTGCCACCCAGGATTATTGTGAGGGTTGATGAGATGGTATTTGTAAAGCATTTAAAATAGTGCTTGGCATTTAAGTATTTAATAATTATTTTAATTTTAATAATTTCCTTCTTGCCCACTACCTTGGTGGTTTTGGAGAAATCACTTACCTTCTGGCTTCAGATTTTTCATCACTAAAATGAGTGGACTGGACCAGTGATCTGTAAAATCTCTTCAGACTCTAAATCTAACTCTGTCACTCTGATCCTAAATAAAATAACTTAAGAATTATAGAAAATTAGTATAATTAATCTAAATAGAATTGTAGAATTAATTTATCATATGCTTCACTTTATTACTGAACTCTATTAATCGTCTTAAGAGTGCACGGTTTGGAGTCAGAGTACCTTGATTCATGTTCCACCTGTGCAGCTCTGTTATAACTGTGTGACTTTAGACAAGTCACCTCACCTTTCTGGGTCTCAGTTTCCTCTTTTGTAATAGGAAGGGTTAGTATTAAATTACCTCTAAAGACTCTTACATTTCTAAATCTATGATCCTTGATGGTTCCTTTCTCCTTGCTTCAGTTCAGTGAATGGAACAAATACATATTTAGTTTGTTCATGTGTTTATTTTAATACCTTGCTAGAAGAAAAGCATTGAGGTTCTGACTTTGAGAAAATAAAAATGACTGAGAAGTTATCCCCATTTGCTTCTGTTCATAGCAGATAGTTGAACATAGAGTTCCATCACTACATGCTGTCTATGAAAATTTCAGTGAATAAATAGCAATATTGATGCTTCTGAGTGTCAGGATAGGAGGCAGTTCTGGTTATTCATACCCACCCAGTGATTGTGGAGCTAATTAGAATTGTATATTGGCAGGAGTTGTTGTGGTGGAGAAAGCCTATCAATGTTACTTTGTGTAAAATTTTAATCACACAAGTTAGGACATTCAGAATTATGGTTTCCATAGAGACCACAACACTGAGTGCTGTGTGAAGCATTACAGTAGGGGTCTTTGATTATGTGAAAGCTAACCAGAAGTGAAACAAAATGGTCCATATGTACAGCTAAAGTTTAAAAAAAAGTCCCATTCCCTTGTATTTTATGTTATTGCGTTAATATGTGTCACGTGACTCAGCCTCAGACTGAAAGGCCTATTGTTATATTTTTGTGGATGCCCCACTTAAATGGTGATTAAAATTTTAAGATGGGACTTTCAAAATTAAAATATTAAATGTATTTTTTTTGTTCTTTACCCTTCATTTTTCCACTCCACCCCACATTCAGTATGTACCAGTTCAGGCAGATTGGGTGACGAGTTTGTCTCCTTTCCTCCCCTCCTCTCTTCCTTTTCTTACATGGAAGGAACTGTTGAAGATTCTCTATCATTAAGAGTCAGTGGTCATTATATGTTCAGGAAATAGAATTCTCGTACTGAAGGTTTTACTTGGTATTCCCCATTTGGTCGTCTATGCCTAAGAAACTGTCTAAAGCTCCATTTCCCCACATTAATTTTATCACTGACATGAAAAGAACTCCAAGAGATGGAACTGCTGATTCAGAATGCATACAAAATAGAGTGAGAGAAAATTGTAGATATGGGAATGAAGAGTGTCCAAAGACAAAAGATGTTGAGGTGACTATCTGGCCTTCAAATTGATGAATGGAGAGTACTTATTGGTACCCCAGTGGTGAATTGATGACCTTAATGTAACCTTGTTACAAAATATAATGTTGATTATAGAAAATCATAAATCCTTTTCTGTCAGTGGGCTAAGGTGGTTAATATGGCAAGCCTGTATAACAACAACAACAACAACAAATTCCTGAGCCATAAATTCCCTTTTCCCTCCATCTGTATACATAATAGATTAGTGATTTCAGGGAGACTAAAGCACATTATTCATATTCATGTACTCTGCCTTCCAAGAGCCAAACTTATCTTGTTATACTCTAGCCTTACCATTCCATCTTCTGAGTCATTGTCTTTGTATGTTCTGTCTTCCATGCCTTGAATGTACCTCCTCATCTTCACCTCATTAGTGGCTTTAGCTTCCTTCAAGACTCAGCTAACATGCTAACTCCTACAAAAAGCCTATCTTAATTCCATTGATTGTTAGTGTTCTTTCTTTCCTCAAGTTATCTTATATTCACCTATGTTTATGTATTATATTCCCAATAGAATCTAGTATCCATGTGGGTAGGCTCTTGTGTTTTTTGGTTGTTTGTTTTTGTTTTTATTTTTTACTTTGTGTTCCTGGAACTTAATTTGATACCTTTCTTAGAAGAGTCCCTCTCTTCCTTTAAAATGCAGCTTAAGTACCATCTTCTCCATGAAACTTTGGCTGATCTGTCCAGTGGTTTGTGTCTTGCCAAGCTATTGTATATTTAAATATACATACAAATGCACATACACACATACACACATATTTACATATATATGGGGTGCTTATATACATATTTATGTATATATTCCCATGTTACCCACCCCCCCTACACACACACACAGGCATACAGTTTCTTGGAGTCACAGGTGAGAGTTTGGTGGGTTAAAATTTGGTTGACTGGAGAATATCATCAGCATTGTACATCAGTTTCTTGATAGCATGCTTGCCTGGATTCTGGATAATAGACAGTGCTCTTGCACTTTTCCACTCACCAATGTAGTGAAACAAGGCTGTGTGCTTCTTCCCATATTTTTACCATGATGTTTTCATCCATTTTGTCAAACACATTCAAGACTTCGAGGTCAGCTACCACACTGCTGGTAAATTCTTCAACTTGAAAAGGCTGCAAGCCAAGACCAAAGTGCAGTGAGTCTTGGTGCTTGATATTTTGTTTGCAGATGATTGCACACTCAGTGCAACCTCTGAAGCTGAGATGCAACAAAGTATGGATCAATTATCTGCTGCTTTTGCTAATTTAGACCTGATAATTAACACCAATAAAACACAGGTGCTCCATCAGCCAGCACCACATTATACATATGTGTAACCATTGGTTATAGCAAATTGAGAAGTTTTAAATTCCGTGGATAAGTTCACTTGCCTTACCAGTATACTTCCCAGGCATGTACCCATTGATAATAAGGTTGACACTTGGCCAGAGCTAGCTCAGTGTTTGGGAGGCATTGAAGGAAAGTATGGGAGAGGAGAGGTATTAGGTTGACTACCAAACTGAAAGTCTACAGATCTGTTGTCCTGACCTAGTTATTGTATGCCTGTGAAACCTGGACAATATACCAGAGCCATGCCAGAAACCAAATCACTTACATTTGAATTGTCTTATGAAGATTCTGGAGATCAGCTGGAAGGATAAGATGCCAGACACTGAAGTCCTTTCTTGAACTAAACTGCTAAGCTTTCATACTGTACTGCCAAGAGCACACTCTGATGGGATGACCATGTTGTTTCAATGTCAAAATTATGCTTGTTTAAAAGACTATTTTATGGAGAACTCTGTAAAGCCAATCACAAGCAGCTCTCCTGAGGACTACTGATGTGAATGACTTTAAGGATCTAATTGCATAGTATAGTGAATGGTCTATTTATTCAGCAATAAAGTATAACATTAAAAAAAACTAAAGCATAACATTCACAACAATATAACATGACAATGTATTATTAAGGTGACCACATAGTCTTAAAAATTCATCCCTAGGTCACAGTAAATTACCATCTCTTCAGTCAATACAGAGTATTCAAAGTAAATTCCTCTTTCATCTTGACTCAGGGCTGGCTTCCACACTCTGTGACACCTCCTCCCTGAGCTGACTGTTCCCAGCTCTTGCCTGGATTTACATGTAGGCAGGTCTCCTCTCCTTTTCTATATCTCAGCTCATAGGAACAGCTCCACTCCAAGCCCTTCACAGCTTCTGTTTCTAGGAAAACAAAGTTTAACAGGGCTATAAAAATATTTACACAAATTAAGCTTAACAGAGCTACAAAAATATTTACACACTTTGCTGGCACTATCATCTCAATTCACTTTCTGTCTAACAATGTAACACAAATCAACAGACAAGGCTTCTGTGTGAGGAATCAAACACAAATAGGCTGGGAGAAGGCAACATGAAGGCAGAGATGCTAGCATAAGTGAGAGAGGTTAATTTTTGCTTAAGGGAGCCTGTTTTGTTTTGAAGACCTGGCAGACGGAAGGCTTGGGCATATGGGTGCTTGCTGCATCGGTTATATGTAAAAACTTCTTGGTTGCTATGATGGATTTGGCTTTCTGGTATTGGAATTCTACTTCCTGATGTGTGAATAAATGTTATAGTTCTGTCTTCCATGTGGAGAGTCTGTTACACTTTGTGATTCAGAACAACACCAACATATTCATAGCTGCCATGTGGGCTGAGAATCTTGAATTGGTATTATATTCTCACACAGAGCAAGTGCCCACAAGGTGATCACAAAATGTGATACAAGAACTCATAAGGTCTCTCTTAAGAACTTTGGAAATGATTGTGTTTCATGGGAGACACTGGCACAGCATCGGCCTAGCATGGTGTGCCCTCATCAGAGAAGGTGCTGTGCACTGTGAGAAAAGCAGAATTGAAGTAACTCAAGTGAAATACAAAATGTGTAAATTTAGAGAATCCACCCCAAATATTCATATGGACTATTTGTGTCTGACCTGTATTGGTTTGATCCACTGCAGTCAGACACACTGTAACTTGATTCTAACATAGTGATATCATTTAGTTCCTCTTTGAGAATGAAGGACAACAATCACGTACATGTATCCATATGGTCCTCACCATTAGAACGCAGAGTGCTTGTAGGTATGAATTGTTTTATTCTTTGCACTTGTATACAAAGTGTCTAATAGTATTTGTTACATAGTAGGTGCTTAATAAGTATTTGTCACTTGGTTAATTTAAATGCTCATTAAATTGAGTTGTATGAGTAGAATGAACTATTGGAATAGCTCTTTTTGTCTTGTCAATCTCAAATTTAATTCCTTGAATTTTTAGCATATATGATAGATGCTTTAAAAAAATTGTAATATGATATATAAATGCTGGAAAGTATAATTTCATTACTGTTAGAAATCCTTCCTCAATAGAGACAGTAGTTTTTCGAACACTTTAGTTAGATGGTCTTCTAGAGCTGTTGCAAACAAACATTTTGATCATCTAGTACCCAATTTCCTGATAGTGAGTTGTTAATGAGGCTCAGATAATAAATACTTCCAGCAAAACAGAATTTGTCACTGTACTTGTAAACAAAGACTTTCCATCTTGGTTTTCCTGCTTGCCTTTATATTGCGCTACACTACACTCAACCCCCCCCCCCCCCCACACACACACACATACACAGACACTCATACAAACACACAAGTATGGGGATCAGGAATTAACTTTCTCCTCGGGGTTGTTGATTTTTCTAACACGCTTTGCAATAAACCTTAATTTTAGTTTCTCATCTGTCAGCCTTCTGAGGCAGCGTGGCCTAGTGAATAGAGGGATGATCTGGAACTAAGAAGGACCTGGGTTTAAACGCTGCCTCTGAAACATATTTGCTCTATGACCATGGTCAAGTTAATTAATACCTTAGTGCCCTTGGCAGCTTTCTTGGATTCAGCAGAATCACTAATCTGTCTCTGTGGAAGGAGTTTTTACTACCAGTAGTTTACTGTCAAATGAAATATTAAGTAGTTTACTATCAAATGAAATATTAAATCCAGACCAAAAAATAAAAGAATAGGACATGTTTTTAGCATTTAGCTATTTTCACATATTCTTATCTATGGAATAGAAATACTATTTAGTGTTTGTACTAAAGAAGTTAGCTTCACACACACTCACACACACACACACACCTGTTCATTGAAAAATAACTAAGGAAAATACTTTTACGTGATCAAGGTAAAGGGTCCTGTCCTTTTGAAGGAGACACTTCCCTTAAGTGGAAGAAGAAGGATCTCTCTGACTAGCAATTACAATATGTTATTGAGTGCCCCATATGTATTTCTGGATGATATGGTTGTCACCTTTACTTAAAAGGAAAATATGGTGCAGATGGGAAATCATTATATTCTGTTGAATCTTTTCTTCATTCTGATTATTCATTTTAACATACTTTCCAAGTAAGTCCATGGTATTTAGGCATGAAAAATATTACAAAGTTCTCTCATAAAATTATACTTTTAAGGACTAACAATCCCAGTATGAAATGATATGGGATGAATTTTAATCATGGTTTTGCCTTGAAACTAAACAAGGTGCCTTTAGATATGTTATAATAATGGGGGGAAATTTTTTCTTCTCCATTCCTTTATGCCTTCTTTTCTATACAATTAATATTGACTACAATGACAGAGGATATAGAACACTAACATATTTAGTTTCAATGTTTTTTAAAATATGAACTTAACACTCCTTAACAAAAGTATTTCAATAGTCAAAGAGCATTATATATGAGTACAAAAGGATTATATATGAGACATTTGAGTGTATGTTGATGTGGGAGGACATTAGCCAATGAGGGTACAGTGGGGGCATGCTCAAGAGACATACAAAGATGGAGGGACTCTCTACCTCTGAGCATGTTTAGATATTTTATCACTATGTCCTGTCTACACAGTGATGCAAATGACATTTTTTTCGGCTGCTGTGAGCCATTTACTGTTTATGACTTCTTTTCTTTGGTGTAGGAGTCAATGGGGTCTCAAAAGTTCTGGGAACTAGAGTCTAGATGAGAGGAAAGAAAGGCAAACGAGAGAGCACCATGCCTAACACAGGCCTGCTTAATTAGGAGGCCATGTATGGGAGTGCTGCCCCTCCTCCACCCATTTTAAGGAATTCAGAGAGTAATTTCTATGTTGTTTTGGCCAACAGGAAGAAAAAAAAATCATTTGTCCTTCAGAGCTATTTGTATGCACTCTCCTCAGAGGCCAAATAAAAGTCATTTTCTTTACTTTACATGATAAGTTTATGGGACAGTCAGAGAGTACTGATGCATGCCCTGAAGTAGAGTCATTTCATTTCCTCACACAGTTCCAGATGCAAACTGACCAAATATCCATGCTTGTCCTCCAAGCACACTTCCAGGACTAGGGCCTCAGTGACCACCCCTTTATATTGAATTTAATACAACCGCAAAATTCTTAACCTTCCCACTCCCTCCAAAAAAATTTCAGTCTACAGAAAATGAAATAATATGAAATTTTTTCCAAAATATTTTGCTTCAGCATTATTACTTTTTATTTCTACTGCCAGAATTTATATTGTGAATGACATTGTGTCTAATGATATAAACATATTCTCTTAACCAAAGAAATTATCCTGATTTTAGTTTAATTCAAATGAAGCAATATATCTAAAGGATTTGCACATTGCCTAGCACATAGTAGTCACTTTAACAATGTGACGACCATACAATCCTTTGTAAATGTCACTTAATGTTATAATGATTACTACTAATAATAGAAACATTGAAATGAAGAATGACTTGGGGCAGCAAAACTATGTTTGCTTAGTTTTAATCAGTCAGATTTTAAACATTGTTTATTAGAGATAAGTGAGAAGTAATGTTGTTTTAAAATATGTATAAATATTTATAGTTTAATGTTAATGCCCTTAAAGTATCCTGATTTGATTGCTTTAATTTATTCTAACTAAACTGACTGTTTTATGGATCATTTTGATTACATTCTTTGCTAATTTTGTTTATCATACTTTTTATGAAGTTATATAATATTAACATTGTCACAAATTTAATGGAGGAGGATAAATAGTGCACAGAATGCTGAATTTAGTCAGGAAGACACATGACCGGTAAGACCTTAGGGAAGTCATTCAACTTTTCCGAGATTCAGGCTCCTCATTTGTGGAATAGGTATATGAGTAGTATTTACTTTTCAGTGCTGTTAAAAGGATTTAACAAGATTATGGAAGGGCAGTACTCTGAAAATGTTAAACAACTATGAACAAAAATTATTGCTACTTTAACAAAAGCTAGATTTGGAACAGTTTGAACAATTGGAATTCACATGCAAGAAATATTGAAAGATACATTTTAGAAAGTTATATCGTTTTGAAGAAAGGGTGAGGCTGGTTTTCCAGCCTTGATGTTTTACAAAGATGCTGCCAATTCATTTTATGAAATTTGGTATTCTAAAATTTTATGTGGAGAATTCTTTAAATTTCATGTCACCATTAGTTATATTTAAAGGGACATCTCTTTCAGCTCAGATTTGGAGGGAGGACAAAGGTATGTTCCTTTTTATAGCTATATTCTGCCTTTTTTTCTCATTTATTCTTCTTAGTTGTCCCTTTCTGAATAATTTATAATTATGATGGTTTAATCCAGTGATGAGTTTTAAGAAAAAAAAGACAGTTCCATATGGAAGTTCAAATTTAGTTCTTATATATTGGTAATATTATAAATGAGGAAATTTTCCTTGTAATTCAAAGTTACTTCTTTTAGAATGAAGCATTTTGTTTGATTTTCTTTCATTTTTATTTTGCAACTTTTATTGGAAATCTTTCCAGTAGACATTGCAAACTTTTCTTACTTCTTAGGTAGAGTATTGTTAATAGTTTAAGATTATCATCATAAATATATGCTATTTTGTATTGATGACCTCAAGGATATTATGGTTTGAAAGACTGTTTTCCCAACTCTAAATAATTACAAATGACTATGCTTTCATTTCAGTGTAATTTGCCTGCTTTCTACTGTCAACCCCTAACCTAGGTGCTTGTGATATTTTGCTCATTGTCCTTTCAGGAAGGGACAAAGTTGAGGAGGGGGACAGAGAATAAGATAATCAAAACTAACTTTCTTTCTTTCTTCCTTCCTTCTTTCTTTCAATTTGTGATTTTCCTCCCATAGTCTCAAAACTTGAATGCAGGTCTTATTGACTCAGAGTTCAACTTTTATCCAGTACACTATGCTGCCTCAAACCTCTAATTTATACTATTTAATTTATACGAATTTAAGACACTCAGTGAGCTCTCTCTTCAGCATGATTTCCCTATTCTCCTTTAAAGTATCATGACTTCATGACAGCTATTTTCCTCACTTCCCTTTTTTTTCTTGCCTTTGGGTTCATTCAGGGATATGTTCCAGAAGGTTTAAGTTGCAGGATATCTGACCACTGAAGGAGAGGATGTGAATGTAGTTTTAATACCCATGAATTCTTGCTGCCTCAAATAGTAGTAGGCTGCCCCACTTTTTAATTATCTTATGCTTCCTCTTCTGCTTTATCTTTGGCCCTATCTGAAGCAAAAATTTCTAGTCATTTCAGAATGTTTCATCCATTTTGAGGAAAACATATAAGTTTCAGCAACTAAAATCCCTAAATAATACAAAAATTTCAAAAACTTTGAATGATTATTTAATTTCATAAAATGTCACATGCAAAATGTCATAAAAGTATAGTTCTTTTGGGCCTGAAAATGGTGTCCTTGGCATATGTATACAATTTTTAAAGTATATGGTATTAGAATTCTTTTATTTGACCCAAAAATAAAAGCAACAAAACAAAACACCACCCAAAAAACAAAGAAACAAAACCTCTTAAATTTCTAGTTGCTTTACACTATCTTTGTGGGGTTTTAGATAGATAGATAGATAGATAGATAGATAGATAGATAGATAGATAGATGATAGATAGAGAGAAATAGAGAGATAGAATTATATGTGTGTATAAAAACACGTATGTTAATATGTATATGCATATAATTGTGAGCAAAACGTTAAAATACTGTTTTCTAAAACTTTTCGTCTTTTTCCTGCTATTTGTTACCAAGTATTAATGTCCAATAGCCATATAGTAAACTTAGAAAAATTTAACTTATTAAAAGACAATCCTTTTCTATAAAATCAGGCAACTCATTGAATTAAGTTTTTTAAAAGGGAGAATTATTTAAGGACAGTAATAATACTATCTATTCTCATGTTGTCTAACCCCATTGTCCACTTATATTTCCTAATAGTATACTACTAGCAAAATCTTCATTTGTTTTAAGATGTTATTTCATCTGTTATTTTGCATATGGCAGGAATCATTGAGCACTAATGAGGTTAATAGTTTAAAATATGAATTTTTGTTCAGTTATACTAGTACATTTGTCAGACACAACCGGCCCTTTAGTACATTTGCTTTATCTAATAGATTCACTTTTATATACAATAAAAACCAAAAATAAAAATATCCTTTGTTTATAATTATAATATCCAAACAACCTTAATGTAAATATAGAATCATAATATCCCACTGTTAAAAATTAGTATCTCGGGGCGGCCAGGTAGCAAACTGAGTAAGAGCACCGGCTCCAGTGTCGGCATGACCTGGAGATCAAATCCCGGCCTCAGACACTTCGCACCCACCCAGAAACACCTGGCCGTGTAACCTTGAGCAAGTTACTTAACCCCAATTGGTTAAAAAAAAAAAAATAGTAGCTCAGAGGGAATTGAGTCCAAATGGAACCTGATGGAATTTTCCCTGTAACATTCCTGACCAGTAGTTATCTGACCTTTGTTTCAAGAAATCTAATGCTCTGGACCTCAAAAACTTTCAAGTGACCCCATTCCACTTTTTTGGACAGCTCTCTCTATACTTGTGTTTCCTTTCTTATATTAAGCTAAAATCTGCCTTTATAACTTCAAACCATCAACTGTCCTCCTGTCCTCAGGGAAAGAGAACAAGTTAATTTCTCTTCCACTTGTCAGTCCTTAAAGTACTTTTAAGTCAGCTGTCAGGACACCTCTAAAAAGTCTTTTCTTCCCCTGGCTACACAGCTCCAGTTCTTTCAACTAATCATTCAGCTCTTTTATGATGTTTATCCTCTAAATACTTTACAATTTGCTGATGTCCTTTCACAAAGGTGGCACCCAGAAATGAACAGGATACTATGGATGCCTGATAAGGTTGGAGCACAATCAGACTATCATCTACCTTATTCTGCAAACTATGACTCTTAAAATGTAGGCTTAGGGAAATGGCAGAGCTCCCAAGTGAGATGCAATAACAAACTGTACCTTAATTGGTACACAGTTGATCGAAAAGTATATGGGACTATGAGAGGCTGCTGTTTGTTTATTGCTTGTTAATCAGGTTTTAAAAATCAGTAAACACCATAAAAACTCTTCTACAAGTAGTCATCTCCTCAGCATCTATCAAAATTATATATGATTACTTAAATGAAGTGAAGAGAAATTATTGCACAACAATCCTGATTTATTAACGTCAAGGGAGTCATAAACAGGGTCCCATCTGCACACCAAAGGTGTTTGACCTCATTGCTGAGGATGTCTAATACAAAATCCTAATTGAAGGGTATTTCCCTTTAGATAGTGAAGCCTTTCAGTTGCGCTTATTTGGAAAGGTTATGGTACTGATTGCACTCGAAATTAGATGGTTTTCATGCAATTGATTGCCTTGCCATGCCTCACACCAACCACCATCTTGTATTTATAAAGCAAATTTTCATAATCCTAGTGTAATCATCGACATTTTTGCTAATGAATTCCATCCCATTAGATTCTGGGGTCATGATTCTGGCTAACTGAAAAGTTTTTGAATCCTTATTCTGTCCTTTGACATGTTAACTTTGAACTCTATATTCTCTATGTATTTTATAAGTATTTAGTTTATGTCTTCATTTGATATATATATGTGTGTGTGTGTGTATATAGGTATATACACATATATGTATATATACACGTGTGTGTGTGTATTCCTCTAAACATGGTTAAGGACTTTAGATTCCAGGGTATTTGGCTAGATATATCTTTTTAGGTTGACATCAATTTTTTCAAATAATAATTCTTTGGGGGAAAGTAATTCAATCTCTTCTGAATCTACTTGTTTATTATTACATAATTCACAACTTTCTAGTTTGTCTACAAATATGTACAATATTCTCAATATAGTCAGCAATCTCTCAGAAATTCTTTATCTGTACCCTTATTGCTATATTCTATATGAAGCACTGAATCTTCATAAAACATATATGATTGAATATATTTTATATTTAAAAATTTAAAGGACAGGGCAAAGATGGCAGTGAAAGCAGGAACTTGCTTGAGCTCGTCCCCCAATCACCCCTAAATACCTGTGGAAAATGATTCTAAACAAATTTTAGAGTTGCAGAACCCACAAAGTGACAGAGTGACATACATCTCCAGCTGAGGAGAGCCTGGTGGGCAACAAGGAAGGGTCTATTGCACCAGGCTGGGAGTGGAGCACAGTCCTGCATGGGCTGCACTGGCCCAGACCAGTGGCACCGACCAGGCCAAAGCAGAACTCAGGGGACTAAATCAATGGCAGCTGTGGCAGTTTCCAGGCTTCTCAACCCACAAATGATGAAGAGAAAGTAAAAGGTGAGTGGACAAAACCTGTTGGACCTGGGTGAGAGAGGAGTGTGGTCTGGCCCCTGTCCCTGGGGCAGCCAGTGGTGGCAGCTGCAGCAGCGGAGGCAGGAGCAGTAGTGGTGGTGACTACTTCCGCAACTCCAGGTCCACAGATAATGGGGGGATTAAGCAGCTGATCAGAGGGCTATTGCAGGAATCTCTTTGCTGGCACTGAGGCAAGATTCTCTTGCTTTGTCCTGCTTGGATCTGGGTTGCAATCTTGAGTGGAGTTCCTGGGGTGAGGAGGAGAGCTGGTATGGCAGAGCTTGTGGTTGGCTGTGAAGAGAGAATCTTCCTCACTGTTCATAACCCCAGAAATTTGGGGCACAGCACTCTCCACTCTGGAAGCAGAGTTCTACCATGCTAAAGAGCTTAAAAGTCAAGTAATTGGCTAGGAAAATGAGCAAACAGAGGAAAATAAATCAGACTATAGAATATTTCTTTGGTGACAAAGATCAAAACATAGAACCAGAAGACAACAAAGTCAAAACTCTTGCATCAGAAACCTTCAAGAAAAATATGAATTGTTCACAGGCCTTGAAGGACCTTGAAAATCCAGTAAGAGAAGGAGAGGAAAAAGTGGGAAGAGAAATGAGAGTGATTTAAGGAAATCATGAAAAATGAGTCAATAGCTTGCTAAATGAGACTCCCAAAAAATACTGAAGAAAATAATGCCTTAAAAAACAGAAAAACTCGAATGGCAAAAGAGGCCCAAAAAGTCAATGAAGAGAAGAATGCCCTAAAAAGCAGAATTGATCAGATGTGAAAGGAAGTCCAGAAGCTCAATTAAAAAAATAATTCCTTCAAAATTAGAATGGAGCAAAGGGAATATTTATGAGAAATTTATGAGAAACTTTATGAGAAATCAAGATATTATTAAACAGATCCAAAAGAATGAAAAAAATAGAAGGCAATGTAAAATACTTTGTTGGAAAACCCACTGACCTGGAAAATAGATCTTGGAGAGACAATTTTAAAATTATTGGACTCTCTGAAAGCCATGACTAAAAAAAGAGCTTAGTGGGGCAGGTAGATGGTGCAGTGAATAGATCACGTGCCCTGGAGTCAGGAGGACCTGAGTTCAAATGTGACCTCAGATACTTTACACACTTACTAGCTGTGTGACCTTGGGCAAGTCACTTAACCCAAATTTCCTTGACTTCCTCCCTCCCCCCCAAAAAAAGAAAGAAGAAAAGGGAGTTTCTTTCAAAGAATTTCAAGAAGTTTCAAAGAATTTTCTTATTCTCTTTAAGAAATATATATCTTTATAGGCATTTATGAAGTACCGGTATAGCTTAAGTTAATATTCTGCTGACACCTGACCTTTGCAAAAAGTGTGTATACCAGTTATGGCATGAGGGAAATATTGACTCATGTTTCAGCAATCAAGTCATACAGTGCCTTCATCAGAAAGGGGTATCAAAGAAATAAAGAACACCTAAGATTTAGTTTACATTTTTAAACATTTGATCCATGTTAGTAATGTGAAAACATGTAATTAGTCAAACTTGCCAATGATTACACAAACGAATTGAACATCTAAATGTAGATTACAGAGACAGCTGTAGCATATCAGTAGACACATGGCAGAGATGTAAATAATTGTCTGATTATAGTGACAACCTTTAGTGTTGAATATAAATTTTGCAGACGAAGACAAGAATATATCTATATTAGTTTGCTCAGTTGGCCAGTAATCCTTTTTTAAAGCAAATTAAACTCTGTTACTTTTTGCAAACATTTCCTGAATACCTACTATATTCAAGGCACTGCTGGATATGCCAGATGAACAACATTGAACAAAATATGGTTTCTGTCCTCAGGTACTCTCCTACTTAAGAGAGGATATAACACAGATAAATCTTATACTGCGGGTGGGGGTGGGGGGGAGAGCATAATGCTGAAAGAATGGATAGACTTTCTCCACCTAGGTTATCTCTTCATCATTAAGTATGTGATATTTGACCTAGACTTCAAAGAATGTACTGAACTTGGGTGGAACAGGGCATTGTGTGAGAAAGAATGGCATGAGGATGGAATAGAGGAGGAATAGGATGTTGCCTGTTTTGAGAGTAAGGGATACTATAGTTTTACCACAGCATAAGTTACGATAAAGGGAAATAATTGCAAAAGGTAGAATGTGATGGATTAAGGTCAGATCATAGAGATACTGCACTGACTTTCTCCAGACCATGAGAAATATGGGTGATAACTAAAGTTTTTCAGGTAATGGAAGACTTGATAGAAAATACACTTTAAGAAGTTTACTCTAACAGTAATTTGATGGAATCATAAGGGATGAGGGCAAGAGAAATTGTTGGGAGGGGGACCAGATAGGATGATATCTAATCCAATAAGCATTTATTTAGTACTATGTGCCAAGTTCTGTGCTAAGCCACAGATATTGGTGTAATAGTTCAGAAGGGAAATAATGATGGCCTGAACTAGTATTGTGGTAGTATGAATTGAAAGAGGATGAAAGAGAGAAATTTAATTGGCAGGTTTTTAGTGGCTTACAGAGTGGATTTTTGGTGGTAGAGGGAGAGAGTGATTAATCAGTCATCAAAGATTTCTAAAGTGCGTTTTTTTCCTGTTGCTGTATACACAGTACCAGGAAAATGAAGATCTAATTAAAACAATCCCTGTCTTCATGGAGCTTTTCTTCTCTACTGGGAGGCAACATCAATCACTCAATTAACATATATTAGGTGCTTATGATGTCTGGCACTATGCTAAGCACTCAGTATACAAAAAGAGACAAAAGACAATCCCTGCCCTCTAGGAGTTTACAATTTAACGCACATATATCTAACTTGCACTTACTAAATGAACACAAAATACATGGAAAATAAATACAGTATAACTTAGGGGAAAGGTAGATGGGGGGGACATGAATGTTTCATGTAGGAGGTAGCATTTGAAGAGTAGATACTGGTGAGAAAAGAGTACATATCTGGTGTGGGGTATAGCCCATATGCAGAGGAAGGAAAAAGGAAATGTAATGTGACAATTGAGGAATAAACAGCATGAACAGCAGTTAGACTGGGACACAGAGTTTGGGAAGGGGATAAATATATAATGGATAAAGGTACTTAGATTGTGAAAGGCTTTAACTACCAAATAGAAGAGTTTGAATTTGATCATTGAGGTTATTATCTCAAAAGGCATGGTCAGATGTAGATTTTAGGAATATCACATTGGCAGCTATGTGAAGGATGTGGGTAGTGACTCAAGGGAGGGAGAGCAATTAGGAGGCTCTTGCCATGGTCCAGACACAGGGATGGGGAACCTGCACCCTGGAGGCCACATGTGGCCCTCTAAGACTCATTTTCAAATGTGGCCCTTTGAATGATTCCAAACTACACAGAACACATCCTTTTAAAATTAAGGATTTATTAAGAATCACTTTTATTCAGGGTATTTGTTCTGTGAAGTTTGGAATCATACTTGAGTACCTAGAGGGTCACACATGGCTTCCAGGTCTCAGTTTCCCCATTCCTGTTCCAGGTTAAAGTCCATGAGGACCTGAACCAGATGACTGAGATTTGTTTCCTGAATGGTTAATGGATAATTATACTAATGAAAATATTAGATAAACTGGAAAGAGGACCTGGGGTGTAGAGTGGGGAAAGAAAAGATGTTGTTTTACAATTAAACATATTGTGATATTTAAATGTGACAGGATTAGCTGCAGATCTAAGCAAAACTATGAGTCTGGAGTTTGGGACTAGACTAACAGAAGTGAAAATCGTTTGTATAAAAATGATAGTTGAAGTCATTAAGGTGGATTAGAAGGCTAAGGAAGAAAAGGAAAAAGCCAAATGTCATTGGCTTAGGGGAAATCCTCAATGATGAGGGAAAAGGAATGGAGGAACTGAGTCAGAGAAGGAGACCAGGAATTAGAGACTCTAGAGATAAAGGAGATTATTCTGAAGATACTGAATTAAGGAATTTAAGCAATGAAGATTTCCTGATGACTAAGAATTTTTGAAGTTTCACTGATGATTTCTTTTGGGGGTGAGGAGTTGATTGGATAGGATGAACAGAAGTAAAGAAATAAAACCAAAAGTTTAGAAGTGTAAACTACCCTTTCAAGGAGTTAAGAAGTAAAAGGAAGGATAAAGGGGGCACAGTAATTGGACAGGTTAACAGAATTGAGAGGTATTTAAGGTAGATGAGACTTGAGTAGGTTTATAGGCCAAGGAAAGAAACCAGTGAATAAAGCGATGATTGGATATGAGAAAAGAGGGAAGATTGGAAAGACAGAAGAAGGCAGGGTTTCTACAGGTGGTAGAAGGCATTGAGATCAAGGTTATATAAGAATCAGGAAATTGTTTATAGAAGACATACATAGCCCAACTTATTTCAAACAACTGAAAGAATTGTTTGAATGAGTTTAAGAATTTTATGTTGTTTACTAACATCAAGAGCTTTTCATCAGTAGTATTGAAGAGATTACTATATAGTTACTGACAAGAATTACATATTTCAGTCATTTAACGGAAACTGAATCAGAACAAAGAAATTATAATTTCATAATATCTTCCTTCAATTACTTCTTTCCCTTGCATCAATATCTCAATTTCAGTTAAAATTTACATGATTAGAAATAAAATTTATCATATATCATATACTACCATATAATTTACTATCTATTATCATATAATATATCATATCAGCCTTCTTATAAAATGGGAGGGGCTGGAGAGAAAAGGTTAAAAAGTAATGAATTTCACTATATTATATATAAATTAATAACAGGTTCAGGTTATTTCTTATATATTGGTGGAAGCCCTGTAGCAATTGGACATTGATTAATTCTGATGCCATATACTTTCCATTCATGATGCCAAATCTTGTATAAACTGTACTAATTTATTAAATCATAAACTGAATGGTAATTTTTTTCTAGCTAAAACCATAACATATTGCAACTTTTACAGTATTCCAGGCTCCATGCTAGGTTCTAGCGATATGACAGCAACATATTTTAAAATCTTAAAAAAAAAAAGTAGTAAATAACTGATGTAGTAGATACAAAGCTTTATTTTTTTTTCCTAAAAGCATTAAACTAGAAGAAAAAAAGCCTTGGAATATCAAAATGTTTTCATATGCTAATCTGAATCAAATTGATATTTCATTTAGTTCCTCATTGGCATTGTAAGTCCTTCATCACATTAATTTTATAATGTAAAAATTATAATTCTTTGCTGAATACTAATGTTTAATATAAATGTATATGTGAAAGCTAGACTTTTTCACTTGGGGCCCAAGTACCTTGCTTATGGAGGTAGATAGTTTATCCTTGTCTTTTGCTTAAATGTTAGGTCAGATTTTTTTTTCACATTCAATGCAAACTATATTTATCACATTGTCAAATGCCAAGCTTTCAAAATAATTAGCATTATTCAGTTAGTGGTCAGCCACAAGCAAAGAAAAAGTGTTTTGATCAATCTAATGCAACATATGGTTGTCACTAGGATGTTAAGCCTTGCAGAAATACTTTTTCCAGATGTGGCTTATAATTTATGCCATATCATTTTTTGGCTCATACAAATGAATTTGTAATGAAGACAAAGATTTTACAAGAATTAAACAAACTTGAAATCATTTACACATTAAATCACTGCAATGATAATTTGCTATTGTTACTTGGGCATTGAGTGTCATCATTTACTTGAAATGTTTTGTAAGTTAGCAAAATACATCTTAGTCAAGTAATTTAATTCTTCTAATGTTCATTGAGGGACTCATGCTCCTTTTAGGAGTTGCTAATGCATATTGTAATATTGTGTATTCTAGCTGATACTGTCCACTGCCTTTCACCAATGTGAGATTTTTTGTCTTAAAAAAAAAATAAAAACAGTATAGAATAATTAAAAAAGTGAATCTCCATATATTTGTACTGTGGACAATTTTACATGACCACTTTAAAAGTGGTGAGAAACTTTTTCTCATTCTGTTATGATTTCAATGTACTTTATTGAGACTATTTTCTTTACTCATTTTTCAGATTAAAAGAATGGAAAATGAAACTGAAACTTTACCAAATTTATTTTCCTGTCATATTTAGTATAACTGTACATTTCTGTGTATGTGTGGAGAGGGGTGCATTGAAGAATTGGATAGTCAGCTTTTTAAAAAAATGCATTTAGCCAAATTTTTTTCTAAAAAAGGCAACTTTTATACAACTATAACTTAACATATGCTAGGTTAATATATATATATAAGCAAAACACTGAAAGTATTGTTCTTTAATAGGTGAGCTTATCTTCTCTAATAGCTAAATGATGTCATTGGAATTTCCTTATGCTAATAACAGCAAACTATATGCCACAAATCATTCCCTAGAATCAACTGTCATAAAATATATTGGCTAAGGTTTTACATTACACCTAAATACTGAGAATAACAAAGCTAAGCTTTAAGTTAAAGATTACTTTGGTATGATATGAATTGGTTAATTTAAGTGGCCCCAAAATTTTTGGTTGAGACAATGCCAGAAAGAGTTTTATTTTTTCCCTTCAATTTTCATAACTTTTCTGATATAGTGGAAACTAACAGCTTAAGAATCATGCCTCTAAATTGTTATCTTGAAAGATTCCCTGAAAGATGAAACAATAAAAAATGTTTTTCAATACCATTCTAACTATTAACATTACACAAAGCAGAGAAAAAAAAAGTATACTTGGGAAAGTCATATGCTACTGCTACAGATGATGCCCAGTTGTAAAGCTCAAATTGAAATGAAAAGTGAGATCTTTCCAGTCCCTCCTCTTTACAGATGATGTTATGATAACTACGTTGTTTGTTGATTAGATCTTCAAAAAAAAAAAACCATTTAATTCTATAGGGCAAAACCTGCCTAAAATTCTGGTTTTTAATTTAAAAATTTGTTCTTCAACAAAATGTATCCCCTACATACATAAGAATAATTTAAGATTACTTCAAGAATGTGACAAAGGATTTTTGTTCAACAGTCTTCTAATTTATTAAAATCAGTTGAAGCTTAAACCAAGGAGACATATATAAATGAAGGATGTTTGATTTCGTCAGTGAGCTTTTCTACATCTGAGTCCAAATTGAAGAGATTTCATTTTTGATGGTGAGGTCCTCAAGATTCTCCTGTTTGCAGTTAGCATTATGCTGATTTAATTGAGCTCTCCTGGAGCTCTGCCTAAATTTGATTCATAATCAATCTAAAACTGATGAACCTAACTTTATACACACATGCACACATACACACCACATATAGAAAGAATAATACCTAGACTATATGAGACATTTGAATAGACAACCCATAGATCTTGCCCATCAGAACATATGTCTTGGGTAGACATTTGTTCAAAAATAATCTGGACTAAAATTTGAAAAGGAAGGGAGAAAAGTGGATTGAATTGATTTTGGGGAATTCTGTAGTGATTATTATAACCTCAACCTTCCCGAAATGAATGCCTACTTTTAAAACATAAATATTCTTTCAGTTATGCTATTTGCTTATGAGTCATAGAAGAATTCGTATTTGTCACTATAGGAAAATAGAAAGGTACATGGTGAAAATGAACAGGTTGCAAAGTATTGCCTACAAAGAGTGGCAACAACACAACCAGTTAAAAGGATATCATTGGACAGTTTTATGAGCAAAAAAAAAAGATACTACTAGACAATTAAAATGTACCATTATTACCCATGTATTTTGGGTGAACCCTTTACATAGAATGCATTGAGGGCCACAGGTGAAATAATGGAAGCTATGGATTTGTTGTACTAAAATGTGATCACATAAAATATTATCAATGAGATCATAGATACTTTGAATATTCAAAGTATTAGCACCTACACATGAAAAACCATTAAACATGGAGGTGTCTGGAGAAATATTACATAGAGTAATTAGATCTTATATTCCTTTGAGTAAATTTTCTCCTTCATTCTAACAGATGTTAGTTTAAAATATATTAGATTATTCACTTTACTAACCTTATTGACCTCTTCAATTATGATCCAATGAGTGAGGAAAAATAATTATTTCCTTATATTTTAAAAGTGGGAAAAATTTGAGTGTTTGTTAAATCATGTTAACTATATACTAAATTTTATTTCTTCATGTTTTATAAATCATCTTTGTTAACATATTTCAGTCTTCTCACACATACTTAGCGTGTCTCTCACCCTTTGGGTCACCAGTCAGTTTTATTATTTAGGGGTTATGATTTTCCATGTTGAAAGACAATGTAACATCTCTAGAAAATAGTGGTTTTCAAAAGATGGATTTTTGTTTGAAGGAGATGTAAGGCAAGTTGTACCACACAGCTTTCCAGAAACAATCTCACCTTTTCTTTCCCCATTGAAGACCAGCTCATTATTCTTATATAGTATCTGACTGTGATCTGGGTTTTTATGAGTTAGAACTCATTCATTCAACTGTACATCACAGGCTAGACATTCTTCACCCTCTTGATTTTTCCTTGTTGAGGGATAGGTCAAAATCTTTTGAGTGTGTATCCAATTAAAGATATTTCATGCTAGGATGTGACTTAATAGGATGAACTTGATAGGATATTGTTATTGACAGACAGAAGCATCTGTAATGACTTCATCATTTATAGTCAATCACTTCCATTTGAACTGTTTTCTGGGTGCCCTCTATGACACTGATGAATAGGAAGGTGAGCATAAGCTTCCCTGTTTTATGCCTCCTTTGATTATGATATCACCCATAGAGAGATGTATCTATACAGAAGTTAGTTGATGGAGAACATGGACAAAATCACATGGAATGATGTATACACAGTTTATGAGATCAAAAATCATGAATAATATGCACATCAAGAAGACTGTGGATTGATCAAAATATTAATATATGCCCTAGGTATTTTCATTGTTTTCTCCTATAATGTTTTAATAATCTGACTTAATTCCATGTCAAATCAAAAAGAAGACAAAAAATACTCCAGTCATATCCATATAAGCTTCCTTTGCCTCTCAGTAGTTTAGAGGGATAGTAAGAAGAAGGGACAGATGAAATTCCCTGGAAGGGAAAAATTCGGCATGAGCAATAGTCAGTGAAAACAATCTGCCATCCGTTTCAATGAATAATTAAATGCTTTATAGTTTCTGTCTCTATCAACCTTGTGAACTCTTCTATAGATTCACCTGCCATTCCTAGATGACTCTATTTTGATAATAGATAATTTTTGATAATATTCTAGATCAAAGTCTCAGGTTAATATGTTTAGTTTGAAAAATTTGAAAAAAAAACTATGAATTTCAGTAATATAAAGAAAATAGCAGGTAAAATATTTGGTTTTATAATTGATGGGACATCAAAGCATCTGTTAATAGTATAGGTTATTATTTAGAGAAGAGTTTGGAATATAGTTTAGTGAAAATGGCACTGAGCACTGCCACTTACTATAATGGACAAATCATTCTAGTTTTGTGGATCTTGGTTTCCTCATCTGAAAAATGACATTGTTAAACTAGATGTCACTAAGTCTAATTCTATATAAGAATGTGATGAAGGAATGTCACAAAAAATATTAAAAACCAGAAAGAGGTGTTTTGTGTTAAAATGCTTGAGTCACTTCTGTACAATCTGTTTTTCTTCATATTTTTCTTCTCTTTTTTCCCAATGACTTCCAAATGTAGCATGCTTATTAGCACAGCCCCTTAACTTTCTTGATGGTCCCCAGTTGGCAATGAGAAGGCTATTTTAAACTGCTGACCCTGCACCTGGGTATTTGTTGCCCTTGGGGCATAAACTGTAATCCATTTTCCTCAGCTATGTTGCTTGTAAAGACATGCCTCTTTGCTGGATATGCAGAGATTAATGTGGTCATTCTCTGCTTGTAGGAGAAGGTGGTTGATGATCTCCAGTTGCCAAGAATTTCACCATAATTTCCTAGTCTTTCTTGATGTAAAAGGTTGAGGGATGTAGCCTTGCTTCTTCTATATATAAAGCAGAAGTTCTTAACTTTTTTTTATACCTTGGACCTTTTTGGCAGTCTTGGGAGACCTATGGATCCTTTCTCAGAATAATGTTTTAATGCAAAAAAATGACATAGAATTGCAAAACAAACCTTGAAATATGGCTGTTTTTTTCTTTTATGTACAAGTTCACAGACCTTAGGTTAAGAACTTCTGACCCTAAAGCTTTATGAAATTTTGGTGCTTCAAGATTGAGCTTTGATTGAAGTTCTGGTCTACATAAATTTTTAAAGTTTTTTTTTATCCCATCTTCCATCCATTATCTAAATATTAAGAAAATAAAATGCTAAAGTAGGCTATACTTTATTTTCTTCTTCCTATCAAAATAATAGTTTGGTTATTTTGTGTTGGGAGAAGTGTTTTTTTTTAAACCTTTCACTTATTGAGTCTAGTTTCCTTTGGGGAGCTCATCTTAGACGTACTTTCTGTTGAAAATATTGGACCCACAATCATCCAGATATCAATTTCAAGCCTTGTTGTGTCACTTCTGTTGGCAGAAAAAAGTATCTTAGGATGTGTCAGCCGCTCTTTATGTTGTTCTAAGAGCAAAGAAAGCATGTATAGGTTAAGAGGGACATTGTCTTATGAAACACTGACTTCTTATACTAAAGTGTAGCATTTGAAAAACTTGCAAAACAGGCTTGTCTAATTCTCCTCATCTGGATTGATGCAGTTTCTCATATGGGATCCAGAGAGCAAAAGAAATAAAATGGGATTTGGATTTTAGACAAAGATGAAGTCAAGGAGATTCTCCAGACTTGATAAGCATTTTAGTGTGTGAGGTTTAAAAAAAATGCTATGAACCATAGCTTTTCTCTTTAATTGATAGGAAAAATGAAGTCAATTGTATTATAGTTCCCACATCTTGAAAATAAATGACACATGTGTTTTTAGGCTCAAAATCAAGTCTCATTATGGGAAAAGTCTGCTACTTTTTCATTCTTTCAGGATTGATTGTGTAAGGCACCAAATCATACAGGATTAGTGGATATGGCTACATCATCTGTGCTATTGGAATTGATTCTGAGGATGTTGATAGATTGACCACTTTCCTCTTAGAAATCATAATTTCTTAGGATTTAAGACTGAAAGAGACTAGGTCATCCAGTACAATGTCATTATTTTACAGATTAGGAACTTGAATTTGGAAGATGGGAAGTAACTGCCTGCCTAGGTTTATAGAATTAGTAAGTAGTATAGTGCAAGTTTGAAACTATCTCTTTCTGCTTCCCAAACCTAAGGGCTCTTTCCACTATGATATGCTGCATAGACAAATAAGTACCAAAAAAGTGCTTATAGATTCTTTAGTGTGATAGTTTCTTTGTGAACCCTTTTCTTTTAATTTTCTACTTATTCTGAAGAGTAGTTTATTCCTCTCAATATGAAAACCATCTCTCTGCCTTGTTAGCTTTGAACATCTTATTAGGATAAAATAAGAAATGTATTATCTATAGAGTTATAGTCGAGTTTGGTGTTGCTTTTTTTTTGGGGGGGGATGGATAGAATTAAGAAGAAATCTTCCAGATTCTTGCTACACAGTACATAGAGATCTTCTTTGTGGATAGGTAAAAATTAGTCATTCCAAAAAGGTAAATATGTGAAATTCAAATCATATAAACAATATAAATCATGTGTATAGACAGATACCATATGAACTTAAAATAAAATAATGTTTTTGATTTCACACCTGTATAAAAACAGATAAAATATTTAAGGGAACAATAAAAGTTCTTCATCCTTTTTCATGGACTCAGTTGTTCTTCTTGAGAGTTAAAGAGTCATCACTGAATATATATATTTTTTAAAGCAATCAGGGTTAAGTCACTTGCTCAAGGTTACACGGCCAGTTATTTCTAGGTGTGGTGCTAAGTGTTGGAGCCTGGATTTGATCCCCAGGTCATCCCAACACTGCAGCCGGTGCTCTTACTCGCTGAGCCACCTGGCCGCCCCTACTGATTATTTTTTTAAAAACATTTCCTATAAATGGCCTTTTTTCATACTGTTTACAATCTCTGTTGATGTATATCTCAGTGAATCTCAGTTAATAAGTGTCTTAAGAGCACAATTAATAATTCAGGTGCTTTAATTTATGTCCTTGGTGTTCCTTGCATCTGTAATTTAAGTTGATTGCTTCTTAGTAGTTTTACTGTAGAATAGAACAGAAAAAAGAGAGCAGTTCAAATAAAAAGTCACCTTGCCCCTTGTTAGTAGGCATTTTAATTGAATTGAAGAGAGATGGATCAGCAGTGAATAGTCTACTCAAATTAATGATTAATTCTTATGCTTATTTTCTCTTTTCAATTAGTAAGAACAATTAAAAAGTATTATTTAATTACATACTGTATAAAATGGACTTTTGTAGCCTCTGAAGGAGATACAAAAATAACAAGACCTAATCCCTGTGACTTTGGGAAATTTGCTTCATTATCATGAGCCTCAGTTTCTTCACCTCTGAAATGAAAGCTTTGGACTAGGTGATCTCAGTAATTCTCTCCAATTTTAAATGTCTGAGATTCTATTTCTCAGATTAAATTTCTCATTTCAGATAAGCATAGAGGGGAAAGAGAAGGGGATTTTTGACAATTTCATCAAACATTTCATGGATATAAATACTCTTCTTATGTCTTTTCTCAAAATGAGGACATTGATATATAATTAAGAACGCTAACCCTAAAAGCTGTTCGGATTTTTTTTTTTAACTGTACATTTTCTGTAGAGGTTTGTTAACAATAATTTGTTGGCAATAATGAATTGCTCTTTAATTGGCCATAAATCATTACTCCCTTTATTAATTGATTCATTAACCACTGATTGAGAACTTGTATATGAAGCATAGGATTACGTGTTGGTGATGGGACAAAGACAAAAATATTTGGGACTGGATACCTTTCTTAATGGAAGCTAAAATCTGATGGTGAATTTGATATGTACAGAAATATAATATAAATATATAGCAATGATGTGGAATTTCCATAAATGAATTAAATTAATATGATAAAAGAAATGAATATGAGACTTTGCTATGCTAAATTCAAAGGAGTTACCATATATTTATGGGAGAATCAGGGAAGACTTCACAGAGTTATTTCTCCTAAGTGTTAATTATCTATTTCAAAGAGTAATGTAAGACAGATATTAATATTGATGGTCAGTTTCTAAACCTCTTCTTTGAAGCATTAGTCATCTAGATTTCTGCAGATATCAAAGAATTTCTTCTCAATATGCGGTTCTATTTCTCAGACAAAACTCACTTTTCCATTTTATGTATTTTGGTTTTTAAATCCTGTCTCTTGAGATCAGAATCAGATTTTGGATCCTTCTGAGTTATATCCTTATTTCTGGCTCTTCCTTTAAAAAAAATTAAAATGTGATTATTTATACAGCCTCCATCATGACTAAGAAATTTTGAGCTTAGTAATACAAATATAAATAAAACTTGCCACTTTTTATGCATCACTATTGCTACCACCTCCATCGTGTTAATACTTATGTCTTTTTACTCCCACTAATGTTTTGTTCCCATGTTTCTCCATGGACATGGTCCTATATTCTTAAATGCTGACACAATAAAGTGCAAGCTCTGGCACGTCCTACCTACCAAGCTGGAAAAGCATTGCATATTGTTTCAATTACGGACTGTGTTTCTGATGTCAGAATGAGACCAGGAGAGTTCAGAGGAACTCACTCCATCTTTGGCTTCAATATGACAGAATTTTTTTTTTTGGGGGGGGCTCAAAGATCCATCTGCCTACTAAGTTTTAGCAATATTTTGATGTGCTTTGTGGGTCATTGTCCTCCCACTCAGTGAAGTCAGGAATCCTTAAAGTTTTAAAGTACCTACCTCTTTTTCATGTGACTTTATGTAAATATAATTGTCCACATAATGAAAATAAGAAAAAGTTGTATTTGAAAATAAATTAGTCATTGGGCAACATGATATAAGATTTATTTTTTTGGAAAAAAATAATAATTTAGGTCATAATTGCTAGATTTCTTACTGTGCATCATCTTAGGCAGAGAGATCACCAATATCATCTACCATTATCTTAGTTCAATGTAATGCTGTCATCTTTCTTTTATTAGCCTTTTCTCCTCTTTTCCATGTTTCCCCCTCCCTGTATTCATATGATGAGTTTAGGAGGAAGACAGTAACTAGTAGACCATAACTATTATAAAAATGCTATCTAAACATTTCCTTTTAATATTTTTATTTTGACAGCTTCTTGTTCTATTTTTGGATAACAACAATGTACTGTTACAGGTTAAAATAGAGTTTGCCATATAGTGGATGACCCACAGGATTAAGTATACCATCAAATGAGGTATTTGTTTGAGTATGTGAGACATACCAGAAGAATTCTAATAGTTTACTTAATCACATTAAAACACTACTTCTTTAACACAATAGTACATTTTTGACCAGTACTTCCACTTCTCATTTAAAGACCAAAAATCTATACAGCACTGCATAAGATGATAGCCTCCCCTCTTTCTGTTTGCAAAATTGTTTTCCTACTTATGTTAAAGAAAGTTCTGCATACATGTTAAATTATAGTGGGGATAATATTATAAAAAAAGAAGAAAAATATTCCCCCCCCACAGGCTAGTATTACATCTCATTAACTTGCCAAATCTTTGACCTTTGCTACTTTCAAGCAAAATATATTACCTAAAGAATATTTAATTTTAAACATTTGAGAGTCAGATATGCTACCAAATATTGTGAGTAACATAGCTTTTATCTTATGATGAATTTTAATATAACTTTATTCATACAAGCCATCATCATGTGAAACTTTTGTGATTGAAGTTGTTACAACTTTAAAAATATAAATCTTTATTAAATTTATAGCCTGAATATCTTAACATTTTGGTTTAGACTATATGCAGAGGTCAATTGTGAAACCATCTTGAAAGATTCTATACCTTCAAGTTATTTAGCAACTTAAGGAGGATAAATAGGAGAAAACTTTGATAAATACTAATAGTAGGCAGTAAAAAAAAATTTATATGGTATTATACATGTAAGGAAAGATATGCAAAATTGCAGCCCAGTTATTTTCTTTCTAATTTTGTACTATTTTTTAAAATTACCCTTAGCACATTTGAATAATGAAATAAGCAAGAACCAAGTAGTAACTTTGACTTTTGTAGCGCTTAGTGGTCCAGGACCATTTTATTAAAAGCATACTTTTGTCAAATAACCCCTTTCCTATCTGGCAGTTGTGTAGACTTTTCCCCTGAAGTTTCTTATGAATGTTTATGTCCAAACTTGCAAAAGGCCTGTTTCTCATCTTGCTTCATGCCCTGCAGTGCTAGCTGGAATTTATCATCTCTGTGGGGCATGGGGCAAGACAGGAAATTATCTCAAAGTTACTATGAACATGTCACAGATATTTGTGAGAGACTGGCATAGTGGCATGAATCGAGAGACTAGAGAACTGTATCACCTGGGAAATCAGGATAATAATGTGGGCCCCTTGCCTACCTTAGGGAGGCTATGACTAGTAATTGCATAGAGTCTACAGCCTGCTGTGAATTCTTCAAAAATCAAGCCTTACTTCATAAATGCAAGGCAGTATTATTATGGCATGTGTGGCGCTTCATAAAGTATTTCAGTGAGGATGCCAGAAAATATATTTCTTCCATGAAAGCCTGTTAAATATTTGGAACTGCTGAGTTGGCATTCTGATACCTTATTACTTTTATTTTTCATTACAGGGACACATCACTATTCCAGTAGATTGTCCCACCAACTGGAAATTTATATTGGCATCAACTTTTTAAGCAATCATCTTTTTTTTTTTCAGGCATATCTCTGATAAAATGATCAAAATGGATATTTCCAATTTTTTGGTTGGTCATTTATATTATGAGCTTAAAATCGTTAGTATCCAAATAGTATTTTGTCTTGCTTTTATACTAAACAGGGGGTGAGGGGTGAGGGAAGGAGATGGAATGAGGAAATATAATAGGATAGATATTTCTTTTATCATCTTGAACTAAGAGATGATGTTTCTGGTTCTTTGCTTTTGCTTTTTCCTTTTACTAGTGACTTGAGTCTAATTTTGCCCTGCCTGCTCAAAACTCTTTCATATAAAGTTGGTTTTCCCTCTAGTAAAAAGCAGCAGCAATAATAATAAATTGCATTTTATCCTAATAATTTGTAAGGTCAACATATTTCACCAAATTAAGATAATAATAATTTGCATAGAGGATTCTCCCAACTTAAAGATACAGCTAGTTTGTATATATTACTATACATATGTATGTATACATAGATATACACATTTGGATGTGTGTATGTGTCTGTGTGTGTTGTTTTCAGTATATTTTATAATTTACCAGTTATTTCAGTAATAAATTTGCCTTTTGATTAGCACTTACTGAAAAGGGTTTTTTGTTTGTTTCTTTGTTTTATTAATCTAAAACATGGGTATGAATGCCTGTTCTGATAGTTATTAACTTTTTAATCATAAATAATTCACTTAATGTTAAATAACCAAGTGACATAACATATTTAAATACATTGCAAATACAAATCTACTCTATCAGCATCAATGATTATGTTTAACCTTATTAAAAATTGTTTCTCTTATCTGTAAATTGAGGATAATAATACCTTCACCAGCTATCATATATGAGTTGTTAGCAAAGCACATTACAAACCATAAATGATTTTCATAAATTAATTTAGTAATATAGGTATTTCTGTTCATATTTTTGAATATTTATTTTAGATGTCTTTACATTACAGCCCAGTTTACTTTTAGAAGACTTGGAATTTAAAGAGAATTAGATGACCTTTTTCAGTGAGGCCTTAATATATTTTAACAAGGTAGTTTGATGAGATGACCCCTTAAATTCAAATGTACATGATATCTCAGAAGTGGGCTAGATTTGACATTTGCTGTTTTGTTCTCATTTTTCTTAACCTTTTAGATAAATCGTTTTATAATTTATATTTGTATTTTTGCTGCTTCCTTTTGAACTAAAATTTACATAAAACACATTTTAATCATATGACATGGAATTCTTAGATTTGAGAGATGAAATGGAGAGAAGAGAAACTGTCAAGAAAAAAAATTCAAAACGGTATCTCTCTCTATCTCTCTCCCCATTTGCAATCCTTTGTGTTTTCATTTATTCATTTAAAGTATTATCCTGAGACAAGGTCAAAAAGGTCAGTAACCTCTGCTCTGGAACCTTTTATCTTTTGACATTGATTAAGTAAATAGAATATTAGAATTGGAGTTGGGAAGAACTGAGCTATCATCATCATCATTATCATCATCATAATCATCATCATATTATATTACTGAGTTACAGTAGGTAAGTTGATAAGGGAATATGGAAATAATCAGTCAACAAATGCTTAAGAGGCATTTATTATGCACAAGGCAGTTAAATGACTGGGGAGGCAAAGCAAGGCAGAAATATGGTCCCTGCTCATAAGTCCCCTTTATAGTCCTTGTTAAAAGGAAATACAACATGCAAACAACTATGTACATACAAAAAATTTAGCAGGTAAATTGGAGGTAATAAAATGAAAGAAATGTACCAGTTGTGCTTTATTTCTTTCAATATGTGCCACATTACTTTTCATTTATGAGAAAAAAGGTGAATTAAATTGTATTTTTTTCACACTTTATCTTTTTTTTTCCTCCGTTGATATTTTATTTTAGGAGTGCTAACTGTATTTAGGCCCTAAAAGTATGCATTTTAAAAACTTCTGCTTCTTCTTTTAGAATACTTCATTAGAGCTGTGTGAAACTTAAGAGGATTGATTTCATTCACTAAAAACAGGAACATTTCTAATTCACCAAAATGGACCACATTTTAGATTGCCAAACACTAATGATATGACCTCCAAGATGACTACCTCAAGAAATATAATTTGCAATGAGTTCATTGTAGTACTGGATTTAGGTTTTCATTTTCTTTTTTTTTAATCATTTGTCTAATATCTTTGTATTCTTTATACACTTCCTCTAATATTATTGAGAAACAGGGTTGCTATTGATTTTTTTTTGTCTCTCTAAAAGGTCTGGTCTTCTTAAAAAAAAAAAAGCAAGGATTGATCAATACCATGAGAGGGAACAATCCTTTAAAATGGAAAAAAAAATGCACATATTCAGTTTTGAGAATTCTCAATATGACAGTGTCTTTGTCTTTCTCATATCATAGCAAAACTACATTTATAATTGATTGTTTTCATTGGTTAGTGAAATGATTATATTGTTTAACTTGAATTTTATTAGTTTTAGTGGCTATGCATGGTTCTGTGAGAGGCACATTGAGGTGACTGCTGACTGGTGGTCTCATTAACTATGCTATATTTGTAGCTAGTAAAAAAAAATTAAAAACACAACTTTCCTTAAACCTACATATATACATACCCATAATAAATGAAATATTCATTAAACATGAAAGAAAAAAATATGTCCTTAAAAGTTTACTGGAAAACAGTATATGAATTTGTTATATCTAACATGGATTATAAAACATTACCACTTGTGTTCATCTTCTATCACTTTATTCTTGAAATTATTCAATTTTTAATCCAGAAGAATGACTAAAAGTAATTAGCAAGGTTTACTTGCCTTTAAGGATGGCTTTATAATTTCAGGAAACCTAGATGGCACAGTGAATAGAGTGCCAGGTTTAAAGTCAGGAAAATTGCTCATCATGAATTCAGTCCTAACTTCAGACATTTACTAGCTGCATGACCTTGTACAAATCATTTATTTCATTTGCCTCAGTTTCCTCATCTGTAAAATGAGCTGAAGGAAATGACAAATTATTTTGCTGAATTTGACTGAAATTATAGTTTCAATGAATTCAAATTATTCAAATTAACAAGTACACTAAAGACAAAATGCTGATAAAATGCATATTGAAATTCCATTTTTGTGTGTGTAAATTACAGTGCTTGAGATCATCATTTGAAAATGATTTTATTGTTCATTTAGTCATCTTCCTATTTGTAAAGTCATAGATTTGGTTAATGGCATACAAAAATATATGGTAAATTTTAGTCATAGTGTTTTGTTTCCTATTTGAATTGATCAAAGAGCCAATATGCTTATTTCTTAAAATGTCTGGGCAATATTCTTTTGAATAGTGTTTCAAAACATTGATGTCTATTTGTTGCTTGCAAATCTTCACGTAGAATTTAAAGGGTATTTATGAGCAAGTTTCCCCATTAAAATGATACTAAACAGCCAGGCTTTTAAAAATATCAGGCCTGGGGGCAGCTAAGTGGCACAGTGAATAGAGCACAGGCCCTGGAGCCAGGAAGACGTGAATTCAAATATGACCTCAGACAATTTGAGGCACCATAAGATGTACAATCAAAAACATTTACTAGCTTTGTGGCCTTGGACAAGTCACTTAATCCCAATTTCCTTACCTTCCACCCTCAAAAAAAAAAACTTACAAAAAAATATATCAGACCCAATAAGTCAAACACCTAGAGAATTTTCCTTCCTTGTGGAATTACTTTTAAATGATTTCTTATAAATTGTGCAATCCAGATGACCAAGCACTTGTTAATATTTCGTAAATAAAGGTTTGTCATTTGACTAGTTTTTTTTTCTCGTGTAAAGCAGACAAGCAATTATGAATAACTCATAAACTCCATTATAAATGGAAGGAAAGAAACTGAGGTCTTTTTTTTTCAACAGCTCTATTTTATAGATAAGGTTCTTGAGTCTTAGAGTGTTCAAATGCCTTTTCCATGTGTACACAGGTGGCTTGCTGTATTCCATATTACCCATATGTAGTGTAGGGAAGGATCCTAAGGTAAAACTCATAAGGCTGTTTGGAACAACTATTTCATCAACCATAAGGTATGATGTGAATGAGAACTTCATTAGGTGTCATTAGGGTATGTGAGTCTCAAAGTGAAACAGATCAATTATAAGAAAGGTTGGAGGGAGTAAAGGCAAAACTCCAGGATTGAACTTCATAAATTTAAATACTTTCTTTTTCTTCATTTGCTATTTGTTCCTCCATTGTCAGCCTGGGGAGCAAATAAAAATTGCTTTGAAGGGAAGCACTATAAGATGAACAATCAAAAACATTGATAAAAAATTAACAATAATAACTGAGGGGACTAAAAGAAAGAACAAGCAGAGTAATGGAAAATACTTTTAATGGAGATTATTTTAACACAAGAAAGGCTCAAAACATGGTAGACATTTAAATGTTCAATTAAACTGAACTGGGACTGAAGGTCCTTTATTTTATTTATTCATTGTTTTTGCTTTTTGGAGGGGGGAGGGCAGGGCAATTAGGGTTAAGTGACTTACTCAAGGTCACACTAAGAAAGTATGTCAAGTGTCTGAGGCCAAATTGGAACTCAGGTCCTCCCGACTCCAGGGCCAGTGCTGTATTCACTGTACTACCCAGCTACCCCAAGTAAAGGTCCTTTAAAAGAGTATAAACTCCTTGAAAGCAAGGATCATATCTTTAAGCTCAATAGTTCCCCACAGTCCCTATTGCATTATCGATACTAAATATTTATTCTCGTTATTTATTGATCAAAGTAGGACTGAGAGGATTATTTTTGTTTAGTTATTTGCTCATGTCTGTTTCTTCATGACCCCATGGATCATAACACACCAAGCCCTTTTATCTACCACTCTCTCTCAAAGTCTGTCCAAGTTCATGTTGCTTGTTTCCATGACACTATCTATCCATCTCATCCTCTGCTGTCCCCTTTCCCTTTTGCGTTCAATCCTTCCTAACATCAGGGTCTTTTTCTGATGAGTCCCATTTTTATTTATGTGGCCAAAGTATTTAAGCTTCAACTTCCGTATTTGACCTTGCAGTAAATAGCCTGAATTCATTTCTATAAGTATTGACTTTATATATATATATATATAATACATATATAACTTATATATAAGACATATATATATATACATATATATATATATATAACTTATATATAAGAAGTCTTCTAGCTTTCCAAGGTTTTCTCACAACTCTTCTCCAGTAGTACAATTCAAAAGTGTTGATTCTATGGTGCTCAGTTTTCCTTATAGTCCAGCTCTCACAGTCATACATTGCAACTGGAAAAACCACAGCTTTGACTATACAGACCTTTGTGGGCAGGGTGATATTGCTACTTTTTAGTATTCTGTCCAGATCTGGCATATGAATCAGTTATTCATCTTAAGAACTTAAGTTCTATTTGTAAGGAGTATGATAAAAAGTTTAGACAGTGGCTTGTCTAAGAATTAGCTATTACAAATAATACTTCACGGATGTGCATGGGAAACAGCCATTTTAATTAGGAAGAAACTCTTGGAAATGAAGTAATTTTAAGGTAATTTCCTTTGTGAGTGCTTTACTGACCAGTGGAATTTATTTACCACACAGACCTTGCTATAAAATAGGTATTTATGGGTTAGTTTTTAATTAGAAATAATGGCTTGTAGAGTTGAAGTGATGAATTGTTTTATCCATATATTGGCTTCAGGAGTCTTAGTGAAAGATGATCCCATTGACAGCTTTGAATGTAGCCTAACTAAATGCTTTGTCTTTTAAAAACAACAGAAATTGCGCTCTATTTTAGAAGAGACCTGTGTGCAAAAGCTGTAGGCCAGTGTTGTAGTACAAATAATAATAATAATGATATTTACATAAATAGCCTCTTTGGAGACAAAGAGATAATTTTTTCTCTTGTATTAAAAACTAAGATGATTAACAAGAAAAACAAATTATATTGTGACATTTTAAATGCAAATAGAATTGGAAAGAATTCAACTAGCCTTGTCAAATTTATGACTGTAATGTAGCCTATTTGATGAGATGACTGAGCAGGTATAAAGGACATGTCATTCAGAAGGACACATTGATTGAGACTAAGATGATTATTTCTGCGTGTTAGCTTCTAATTATCGTCCCCCAAAAAATTGGTATAGAAACTAACATATATTCCAGCCAGAACCTCATATTTGGAAACGTACTTGGCATCACTTGAGAGTAAAAGCCTTCAATTGGAGAGCAGAGGTTTATACATATAATTTACATAAACTTCACTGAACTTGTACACACAATCATTCCCATTTCTTTTTTTTATCTCCTCTTTAGTTCTAATAATCTTTAATATATATTTTGACATATCATATGACAAATAGGCCCCGTAATGTTCTAAAGTATTAAGAATATATTAACAAGTATAAAAATAACAATATCTAGCAGCTTTGTAAAATATACTTTTTAGAAGTATTCACCTCTCCTGAGTCTTAATTTGTTTACCTTTACACTGCACAGAATATATACCTACTTATTCATTTTGAATCCATCTAACAGATAACTAAAAATTATGCTATCTCTTAAATGATAGTTTGAATGACAAAGATTTTAAATATATTTCTTTAAACAATAGTCTTGAGCAAAAATTCTCACCCTGAATTCAAATAAACAGACAGACAGACAGATAGATAGATAGTATGATAGTATGATAGTATGATACCTGCTCTTCCAAGATCATAGTAATCAATTTCTAGTGTATCTCCCCATCATGTCTTACTAATCATTCAGTAGCTTCATAATTTGAGACAGACTATATTATATTTTCAGGGAGTGAAATCCCTAATGTGTAAAAGAAATTGTGACTTTCCATCAGCTCACAGATCCATCAGTATTATATCTTATAATCAACAAAAATTAATATAACTACATGCATTCTGTCTCTCATCTTATTGCTATACACATTGGCCTAGAAATAACATATTTCTCCTAGTTGGTGTCCTAGGTAGCTTGTAAAATATCACAACTCCTATGTCAATTCTAGAGCAGAATAATGAGAATGAGGATACAGAAAATTAAGTGTATTAAATTCATATTTCACTCTCTGTATAAATAGAAAATTCATATACATCATTCTCATATAACTCCTATGACAAAACTGAAGAAGAAAGTTGAAGTAATAATATCCCCACTCTCTAGTCTAGGAAACAGATATAGAAGGAGAAATAACTTGTCTAAAATCAGATTCAGTATAGTGACTGAGTTAGAACTTTCACACAATGCTTTACTCTCACCTCCAAATAAATTATGAATAGAGGTTAAGTCTAGGGTTAAGTTAGAGTTAAGATTTCATCTCAAAATTTGCTGGTTCCAAATGCACAACCTATTATTTTTGACTATGAATGATTTGCATAAAATCTAGAGCATTCCATTTTAAAATGTCATAGAATGCACTAAGAACTGGAAGGCTTAATATTATGATATTCAGTTTTTGTTCCCATAATCAAGAATAATGGGATAATGGATACAAATAGAACAGTTTCTTTTATTCTCATCATTGTAGGCTTTATTATTATCCTGAATCCTATTGATTTCTGTTAAACTGTCCTCAAACCTGAGTGATAAGATTTTTTTTTTATCAAGCAGTGCCCTTAGCAATACAGTATTTAATAGTTTTTATTTTTGCAGTTCTATTATTCATTGGATGATTCTCGAAAATTGCCCATTTTTCCTAGATACACCAGTTTTCTATTACAATGGGATTTAAAATGTATTCAGTTTGGTGGAAGAGATATAATTGGTAGGAATGTGTGATGGAAAAATCAGTAATTTGTAAATCATTACTCATTTTTTAAATAAAATTATCTTTACAAATGATGTTTTCACTTGTTCTTATAAGGGAAAACTATTTTACAGCTTAGTGTGGTCAGCTGAGAATCCTGGTACTGAATCATTAGTTCTGTTGGAGTTATTTCTCAGACATTTATCTGGAGTAGAGATGATATTCTGCTTTAACTATAGAACTTATATCTACATTTGATAATGTGGAATAAGAGTAAATTGTCAATATCACTTCTATTCATGATGAAGAACCTTAGAGGTTAATGGTGATTCATTAAACTTACCATGCAGGTATTATTTGGTTATAAATATTTGCATATGGAACCTGTTCAAAAGATTTAAAGAAATATATGATAGGGATAGGGGTTGCAGAGTGATTTCAGTATTTCAGGGAACTACTTCACCAACGCAATGAAGGTGGTAGGTAGTACATTCTAGGAATGGAGGAGAGATAGAGCCATAGGAAAGGGAGAGGTGTGATGAAGTACAAGAAAATTTAGAAGTCTTGTTTGTATGAAATGAAGACTACCTGAGTAGGAATAATGTTAACCAAAGTTAAAGGGGAACCAAATTAGGGGAGAAAGGGAAGACGCTGGCCATGAAATGAAAAAATGAGCAATATTTACATGAATAAATTAAAAGAGAAAGAGAACATTTATCATAAAAGAACACATTTGTGAATTAATTTATTTAAAATTATAAAAATAATTTCTATATACCATGCCTGTTCACCCATTTAAGAGTAATCCATTAGCCAAAGGGTTTAATTCTTAAATGTTTTTACTAGAGTTGTGGTTGACAACACACTTTAAACTTCCCTGTAGATGAATTGTTAACATTCAGAAACAATGACACTTTTGGCTGTGATTTTACAGTTGGTCTTTGCACTTTTTTTTTCATTTAAAATTATTTTTAATGAAATAGATTACTTTGTTTTGGTACATCAAACATATCTTTTCCATGTGTTTTGAAATAATTCCTTTTGCAACATACACTTGTAATTTCAAACCCTTTTAAGTGGAAATTCAATTAAACTACATCAGTAGAGTAGTAAGAGAATATGCATTTCTGCAATAATCCAGAATAAAAAATGCCTTTGCTTCTTTGTTGTGTTGTTTTTCTCTCTAAGTTATATAGTTATGCAATTGTGGTCTCTATATGTATACCGTCACAAACTTGCCTTCTCTAGTATTTCCCAATCCCTCTTTATGATTTAGCCAATCTTTCTCACTAACTGTCCCTTTCAAATAAAAAAGGCCTCCTGGAGTCAATCTAGCACCTCCCTACTTGCTCCAACTATTGGGAGAATATATTTTCTTTAATCTTTAGTCTTTCTTTAATATATATTTTAGTTGAGGAACATTAGTAAACACAAACATAAAACTTTTAAAATTTTTTTTCTAGATTAGAGATTTATGGAGTCAAAATGTAATTAACAAAATTGTATTGGAAAATGTAGATAAAAAGGAGGAAATATTTTAAAATTTATTTATTATTAGTTTATAATATTCAATTTCCCAAGTTTTTGAGTTCCAAAGTTTTCTCCCACACTTTCTTCCCCTTCTTCCCTGCTACCCCCCATGGTGGCAAGCAATCCTATATGGGTTGTACATATACCTTCACATGAAACATTAGTCATTTTGTAAAGAAGAATTATAACCAATGAAATGAATAACAAGGAAGAAAAAACAAAACAAAACAAAAAAGAGATAGAGCAAGTAATTTGCTTCACTCTGCATCCAGACTCCATAATTCTTTCTTTGAATGTGGATAGCAAAAGGGTGGAAATCTTACTAGATTCTTGGTTAAGGTTATAAAGTGTTGTGAGATGATTGAGGCTGGATTAGTTTGGAATGAGTAGTAAAATGAATTACGATTATTGGCCTTGCTATGCTGAGCTCATACTTTTTTTTTTAAATTCTAAATTCTTTCCTTTCCCACCATCCCTTCACCCATTGACAAGACACGTATGGTGATCTTATCTTGAGAATTAATGCTAATTTGCAGGATAGTTTGTCATCATATTTCTGGAGAAAAAAAAAGATCTCCTTATAACTTTTTGCCTGATAGAGAAGTGTATCCAAACATTTCTGAGGCAAAATCAAGGAAACTGATCAGCAGCAGCAAATGACACTCTCAAAAACAACAATAAAAGTTCAGCTAACACTTTGCTAAGTGGTATATTTAGTTAGTTTTTTTTCCCCACTCATATACATGTCCAAAAGAAAGATTGCATGCAAGTGTAATATGCACATTTCTCTTTGAATGTGTTTATACTGCCTATTCTTTTTTTGTATATTGAAGTATTCTAAAAATATTGACTCTATTTCTCAGGCATTGTATGTAAAAGAGGTTCTAAATCTTAAATATGTCATGGACCCTTTTGAAAGTCTGATAAAACCTATCGTCTTCTTAGAATAATGTTCTTATGAGAATAATGATAAAATGAATTACATTGAAATATTGTTATTAAGAAGATGTTTTTCAAAAACAAATTCTTGCACACAACATCAAGAACTCCTGCTCTAAATTAACCAGGGGGATTGTTGATTGAATACAAAGAAAATAATCTGTTTTACTTCAGAGAAATGTCAAGTAAGAAAAAAGTAAGAAAAAAAAATCCAAACCATGTTTGTTAGTTTTAAATTTATTTCAATGACATTCACATTTGAAAGGAATTCAGATTTATTATTAAAACCAAAATGGAGATAGAAACATACCAGATCAAAATTTAATCCTTTATATTGTGTTCTCCCGTTAAAACTTGTCAGTGTTAGTAATACTAATGCAACAGCAGTATATGCTATATTATTAGGTGTTTTTTTTTTGGGGGGCAGGGGGGTTGTTTATTTGTTTTGGTTGTAATCTACAATCAGGTTGTTGTCATCACTTGTATCACATTAGAGATTGATGTTTAGCTTTGCTAATTGTTATGACTATAGTGATGATTGATGACATCCTCATACAAATACAACTTGGTAGCTGGAGTTGAATAAATTTGGGCTACACTGATTTTTTTTTCTTTCTTTAAAAAATTTTAAATATATTTTCCCCTAATTACATATTAATAAAATTTTAGCATTTTTTTAATGTTTTGAGTATCAAATTCAATCTATCCTTACCTCCCTCCATTCACCTCTCCCTGAGATACTAAGCAATCAAATAAAGCTTATACATATTGAATCATGTAAAACATTTCCACAGTCATTTTTATGTACATTATTATTTTTAATTTAATAATTTGGGATGGCATTTTTATAATGTTACATTTTCCATGCATTCACCTTTATTTTTCTCCCTCTCCCCTGTTCTACTCCATACCTATTTCTCCTAAAGTCATTTTGTATGTACATTGGGAAAACATCTCTAGAAGTGAAAGTTTTAGTACTGAAAGTCCCAAATATATGATAGATACTGAACTCTACTTAATAACTACAGGTAAAGGCTTTTAAAAATAAATTCCTTTTTTGTTCTCCAAATTAAATTAAGTATGTAAATGTTTTCAGTTCTAGTCTGCTAAAAGCAAATTCATTAGTATGAATATGACAATGTGAATTAATTTTACTTTACATGTAATCAACACTCAGAATTTATCAGTAATGAATGAGGAATGTGACTTAAATTGCTAGCTGTTCTTGTGGAATAATGTTGTTTCAGACCTGCAGCATATCATATACTTTGGATTTTCACATTTTCCATGTTATATTTTTTGTCTGAAAAAAAAAACACAAGGCTACCAATCAATCAAATGCAGACCTGGATGGTATTGCTCACATATGTATTCCCCTGCCATTAGAGACAAGCTCTAGTGAGCAGTATGCTTGCCATTGATGGGGAAATAACCATCAGCTAAATGAACTCTGGCTTCATAAATAAATCTGTGACTGCTTAGCTCCCATACCTCTAATTTGTGATAAATGAAGATTTAAAAAAAGATGGAATGTGAGGGACTTTTTTAAAAAACTATTTTGACATTTTTAGATTTGGAACCTGATTTTATGTTCATTTTTTAAAGTTTTATAATTGTGTCTTTGCATTTATGCTTATAGTGAGGTAATAATTACCTTTGAATGATTAACTCATCATGCTAATTAGATCAAGGTAATGCTTTTTTTTGGGGGGGGGGCGGTTCAGAGGGATTTGACTCTATCTTCTGCCATGATAAGCAGTATACAACTAATTCGCTTCATTTCTCCTTTTATATAAAATAAATTAATAGGGGCAGCCAGGTAGCACAGCGAGTAAGAGCACCAGCCCCAGTGTCGGGCTGACCTGGGGGATGGCATCCGGCTCAGACACTTAGCATCCACCCAGAAACACCTGGCCATGTAACCTTGAGCAAGTTACTGAACCCTAATTGCTTTAAAAAAAAATAAATGAATAGCATCAAAAAGCAAAAAGATTGTGTTTATGTGTGCGTGTTTGTCTATGTGCATGGGTACATGTGTTCAAATGTTTATGTGTATATGCATAGTATAACAGATTGAAAAAAATTCACATGTTTAAGGCTCATAATGCTTTTTAGGTATATATTTTTAATTACCTTCTGGATATTTCTATTTGAATATCCTGATGTCACCTCAGAGAATATGTAAAAAGAAGCAATATTACTTGTCAGACCCCCTCCTCAAACAGAGCAATAGTCATACCATTATGAGCTCATACATGAGTCCTTTCCAGTCAGGTGGTACTGGCTAAATCTTGTATTGACCTGAGATACCATTTGAGAATCAGAGTCACCTCACTATGACTTTAGTGAGGGAGTTTTAGTTTCCCAAGAATATAACCTCCATTTATAACTTGATGTCATGTTATTCAGTTAAGTGTATTAAGGGGTTATGTCTATACATGCACCCAGAAATTTAGTATGGCTGTGTGATAAATAGGTATGTGTGTATCTACATATGTCTGTGTACATACATATATTCAGAGAGAGAGATTTTGATTTATATAAATTCACATTATGGAAATTTGATTTCATATAAAGAATTCTAAAAGAAATCAACATTCAAGAAAAAAATACCTGTGTTAACTTTACTGTACTTTACTCTCCATTCCTACCCTCACAGTTCTGCCAAATATATATTTTTAATAAAGACTTTCCAAATGAAATTAGAAGAAGGGATGAATTTAGAGACCTCCCCAAAACTGGGGGCCTGACTTGAGTCCTCTGGCTTAGAGAGGGGACCTTTCTTTACCCCATCCTACCCACCTGCTCAGGTATCTGTCTTTCATCTGTCTGTGCTCACTTACCATTTGTCTATCCCTTACAGTCCTCCCCTGTCTTTGTCCTGGCACCACATATTTGTTCCCTCATTCTTCCTCTCCTTTGAACCCAACCCCTACATGGCTGGCCCCTCTGTCCACTGGCTCATGGCTCCCTTCCTACTTCCCTCCCGCCCTTCCCCAAGCCACAAGCATATTTGCATTAATTTAAATTTCTTTACTTAGAGATCTGTAGAATGGTCCACTTATATAAAGGGAGAGCTCTGTGTATATATACATAGATATATACACATGTACACACAAACTCTCTCTTACCTGGAGGCACAGTAAAAGAATCTAAAAATGTATATGTATGTGCATATACATGTATGTATATGTATGTGTGTATATACATATATATAAGCATATATGTATGTATGCCTTTCAACTTGCTATTTATACATTTGGAACAAATCTGTATTACAGGACACAAAAAAGCATAGTAAGTGCCATCATTCAAGAGAAGAACTTCAAAAAAATTGCACTGCCCAGGAACTAGCTATGCATGGTTACTACTGATAAAACAAGTGATTCAGAACCTCATTGTAAAGTACCATCTGCTGACTCACGGGAGCCCTCAGGCCCAACAGTCATGCCAATAGATTCTTTATAGTTTGTGCAGTGGTGGTAGTTAGGATATCTTGCTTGAAAATACTTTTATTACAGGCTAAAATCTGGAAATGGAAAGAGATTGGTGATAGTGGTTGGCAAGTGAGACATCTAAAATACATATGTTTTATCACAGTATGTGGTTTACCAATGCTTGTCTGTTTGCTGTAAGGTTCCAATATCCTCAGGATTCTATTTTTTTTTAAAATATATGATATTTAAAGGAGAAAAACAGAAAATAACATAGTAAAGAACTAATCAGTATTATGAGTTTTAATTTCAATCAGCAATCATCCTATGTCCTTGGTCTTTCTTTAGATAATCTGTAAATTGAGCCTAACTGTAACTTTCTTCTTTAAAATGTTACTAAAAATACATATGCACACATATATATGCATAAATATATGATATATATCTATACATGCATATGCATACATGTGTAGATAAACATGTACACATACACACATGCCTTCATATGCTGGAACTGGGATACTATAATCTAGGTTTCAATTTTGACTCTAGCACTTAGTGACTGTTTAGTCTTATTCAAATAACAATGTCTCTGAGCCTCAGTTTCCTCATCAGTGAAAAATACGAGGTTAATCTAAACACCTTTTAAAGTTCATTCTGGTTTTTGACATATAATCTCATGATTTATATTCAAATCCTGGGCAGGGCCTTTTGGCCATCTAATCCAACCCCCTCATTTATCATAAGAGGAAACTGAGGCACAGAGTTCTTAATTTACCCAAGGTCACATCAGTAGTAAGTGACAGAGGCAAGATTTGAAGGCAAGTAATGGAATCAATCATTAGTCTAGAGCCTGAAGGGGCATGAGAAGCCATTTAGGTCAATACCAACATTTCTCACTGATGAGGAAACCAGGGCTCCAAAATTGAAGGATTTGACCAAGATCACACAGCCATGAAGTAGAAGAGATGATATTGATACCCAGATTGAAGAATTCCTTATCCAGCACTTTTTGTACAGTGCCATGCAGCATCTGCAGCATCTGCTGTCATCATAAACTGAACATTTTGCTTCTCCAACATACAATCTGAAACTTGGAAATAAACTACTTCCTAGACTTGATGTCAACTATAGAATTCATCATGATTTCTAAAGTATTATTGTAAAGCATTCCTACTTGAAAATATAGGGAAAAAACCCTAAAGCATGTAGTTTTTATTGTTATTAGCTAAAAACAAGACCGGCAGTTTTAACTTAAATTTCTTTTAAACTTTAAAGGGCAATAATTTGCTTCTTGAAGTCAAAAACTTTTGTTCTTCCCTTTAAAACTTTGGTCAGATTTCTAGGATATATTAATACTTTAATCCTATGGTCAATTACATCCACACATGGCTTTATGTTTTCTGAATGAATAGCAATAAGAAAGCCTTTGTTTTTATGGTTTTCTCTATTTTTTTGTTCTCCTTAATAGAATTGGCAAGAGGGGTCTGAAGAGGCAGGTTATGCTCAGGAGAAAAAAAAAAGGAAGGCATATTGACTCTTTCTGGTCAGACTTCTGAATGCTGTGAAACATTACATTTTTTTGCATGTGTGTCATTTCTGTTTTGTACTATGGCTGATCAACACAAAAGGCATGAAAAGATCAAGATACAGGGCAGCATTTTGAACACAAGTTACAAAGCTTCACATACAAAGCCATTTTGTTCTAAATATATTGCACCATCTCTGACCCCTTCTTTGGAGGTTCTCCCCATTTGGTATCAAAGGGTCAAATAATTTCATCTCAGCTACAAGCAAGTTGTCCATTAGTTTGAGGCAACAAATTTTTTGTTTGCTTGCCAGCTGGTTGCAGAATTATTTGGCATTTGATATATTTGAGTCTTAAGGAATTTGGTTTAATTTTTTTTTAATGCTCAATCAAAACACAAAAAAATCTACTATCAAATGGATTTTTATATATGTACATTTTTATCTGATGTTTGATGTATGATGTTATATATCCTCTTTCTAAATAGAGGGGTTATTTTTGCTAGTCCTAAAAGTACTTTAAGAATAAATCTGTGCTTTCATCTCTACATTCTCAATTTCCCTTTGTTTGAAGATATACTCACTTTTCATATGTGGTACTTATGCTGTAGAGGATCACTGAAGTTTTCTTTTCTTCAGTGCAAATGGAAGTAGGAGAGAACTGTAGGTGAGCCAAATGTTTCCTGCCTAAATGTACTAGTAGTTTAAAATAGAGTTTTGTCTTAGTTTCTGAGAGAGAATCAGGATGAATGTAGGCTGTAGATAGCTTCAAATGTCAAAACCTCTTTCCTTCATTATTATTCAGTGCAGGTGTCAGTGGGTACAAGGACAAATTCCACTGTCAATTATGTGTGATTTACATGAAAAGCTCATTAATTCACTAACACTGGATTTAGATGCTTTCATTTCCAAAGAGTATAATTTTAAACACAAAGTCCAAATATATTTTATTCCAGCTGCTGAAACAGTATATTTAATCAGATTGAAAACAATGAAGTGAACTGATTTTATTTTTCATTTATTCTTTAAAACACTGGAAACAGAGGGGCGGCCAGGTAGCACAGCAAGTAAGAGCACGGGCTCCAGTGTTGAGAAGACCTGGAGATCTAATCCCGGGCTCCTTGAGCAAGTTACTTAACCCCAATTGCTTAGGGGTGGCCAGGTGGCTCAGCGAGTAAGGGTACCTGCTCCAGTGTTGGGACGACCTGGAGATCGAATCCCGGGCTCAGACACAGCACCACACCCAGAAATACCTAGCCCTGTAACCTTGAGCAAGTTACTTAACCCCGATTGCTTAAAAAAGAAAAAAAAAACTGGAAACAGAAAACCAAAGTGCTCTCTCTCTCTCTCTCTCTCTCTCTCTCTC
>NW_027186473.1:18877559-18906310 GCF_028583685.1 Petaurus breviceps papuanus
GGGGGGGGGAGGTATTTTAGTATTTATGAATGTGTATATTCATATTGCTTTTAGTTAGCATACTTTTAGAGTTTTGAAAATTGTTCCTCCTTCCTCTTGGTTTGCACCTCTTTATTTCCTGTTATAAACTAAATCTATTCTTGGTCCTATTGACAGATAATTTGATGCATTAATTGGTTCTAATATGATTGCTGCTGCTGAGTTATTGGTCTTGTTTTATAAGTTAACAGATTTCCATTTTAATAGATGTGTTTAAAATACAAATGTCTTTTTAAAATTTTTTTTGGTCTTTATTAATTTGTTTACTTTTAGTTTATAAGATTCAATTCCACAATTCCCTGAGTTTCAAATTTTCTCTCCGTCCCCCATGACGGCATACAATCAAGTATAATATCTGCAAATGCTTTCATATTAGACATTAGTCAGGTTATAAAGATGAATTGTATCAGATGGAATGAAAAATGGGAAAGAGGAAACAAGACCAAACAAGAAAAAGAAAAAAAGATCTGGTAGTTAGCTTCAATCTGGATTCAAACTCAGTTCTTTCTAGTTCTTTCTCTGGATGTAGACATCTCTCTCCATCATGAGTCTTTTGGGATTGACTTGTAACACTGCATTGCTGTGAAGAGTCCAGTCTATCAAAGTTGAAAATACAAATGCCTTAAAGGTGCCCAACTGTGTTGTTTGTATTTGCTTAACTTTACTAAAGTGTTACAAGAGAAGTTCAGAAGAAGAAAGTTATTGGGAAAACATCAATAAAATGTATGTGTATGTATGTGTACATAAAAGAATATCTTAAGTTGAAAGGTGACATTTCAGGCATCATGGCATGTTTTAGAAAACAGTGTCTTTTAGTGCTCCTCATACTATGTTTATGCTTGCTTAATCCACCTAATCATGGGACTGTATGTACACTAAAGAGTTCAGTAACTTCAGGCTCTAATGGATTAGGAAAGGAGACCTCCAAATCTGAAAATTCTATTTCATTCTCCAAGCTTCCTCTGAGCATACCTCAATCAGCTGATTTTCTCTTCCAGCAAAAGTACTCACACCATTTTAAAATGCAGAGATCAAACTCACTCAGGGTTGGATTTCTCTAGGAAAGGAAGACAAAACAAGTCTGTTAGACAAGGTTACAGCACTGTCCAAAGAATATCTAAGCTCACTGCTTTGGAATCAGAAGAAATTTCTTGGCAATTGTTTTATGGCCCATTGTGCCTAATATGGTACACTGCACTGTCTCTTAGACAAAAATAACTACTGTAAGAACCCGAAGTAAAACTTTTGCTAGATGACCATTTTAAAAGTTCTCTTCATCCTCATTACTGATTAGAGAAATATTAGCTAAGCATTACTAACAAGTGACAGGTGAACACCCGTGCAAATCAATATATCAAGGATGTTTAAAAATGCATGCAATATGCCATCCCGATGAACTCCCCAGTTCTGCATAGAACTGGGGAGAGGAGTCTTCTCATATTTCTTTTCTGGGGCCATGCCCATTCTTTACGATTTGTAACATTTACTTCCTAATGTCTTGTTGTTTGTTCTTTCCATTTATGTTGTTGTCACACACACACACACACACGCACAATTTTCTTGGTTCTGCTTACTTCACTCAGCATCAGTTCACTTAAGACATTGCATACTTCTCTATTGCTTTGTTGTATTCTTCATTTCTCATAACCCAGTAATATTCCATTATTAATTAATTAATTCACCACAATTTCTTTAGCCATTCCCCAATTGGTCAGTATTTAAGTTTGTTCCCAGTAGTCTTCAACTACAGAAAAATGCAACACCTATTTCTTATCAGAAACTTCCTTGAGGTATGTTCCTAATAGTTGAATCTCTGGATGAAAGGTTATGAACATTTTAGTTATGTTAGTGACATAATTCTAAATTGCTTTCTACAATGGTTGCATTGATTGTACAGTTGTGCTCTGATGAACACCAACACTAATCTAGTGTATTTATTTTCCCACAGCTCCTCTAACATTAACTATTCTCATCTTTTGCTTTCTTTGCCAATTTACTGAATGTGAAGTGAAACAAATAGATTGTTTTGATTTGAATTTCTCTTATTTATATTTATTTGGAGCTTTGTAACTACCCCAGCCCCTGGTTTTATAAACTTACCTATAACCTATAGGTGTATCTAAATATCATCTGTCTATCTACCTATCTATCTATCTATCTGTCTGTCTGTCTGTCTGTCTATCTATCTATCTATCATGTGTGTAGTCTCTATTTTTTCTGTTATGATTTTTAAAATTGAGGTCATCTATCCATTTTGAATTTATATATAGGGTATGGGGTAAAAAGTTATGCTGAACATAATTTCTACCACAATGCTTTCCAGTTTTCCCAGCAGTTTTTATCAAGTAGGAAATTATTTCATAAATTTTTTTTTTTAGTATTGAACACTGGATTATACATTATTTCTGATTCTCCCTTCACTACTGTGTTCCATTGATTGTCTCCTCTATTTTGTAACCAATACCAAATTGTTTTGAAGATTACTGCCTTTTGATATAGTTTGAGGTATGAAAATGCCATTCATTCTTTATTTATAACTTAATTTTTAAAACTTCTTTTGACATTCTAAATCTTTTGTTTCTCTAAATGCATTGATCCTGAGACATTTACATAAATAGTTATACATAAGAGAGATATCAATTATGTACAAAGCTATATGTTCATTGTAGTAGACACTAGAAGTGAGGGATATTACAAAAGACTTTGTGTAAAAAGGAATGCTTTAAATGTGACTTGAAGGAAAGTTAATATTCTACGAGGCAAGGCAGGAGTACATGTCCCTACAAATGTATGGAGACAGGAAATGGAGAGTCTTCAATGAGGCCAATTTGACTGAACTATAAACTATGTGAAGGTGAGTCAAATGTAATAAGTCTGGAAAGGCAGTGGGCTCTGATTTCACTGGTATGAGTACTTCTGTTGTTTCAAATCTCAACTTTTCTATGCATTTTTAGGATTGGGATGATTAAATGGTCTTGTGAATGCTCAAGTAATGATGATGATGATGATAATATAATATAATATAATATAATATAATATAATATAATTAATATAATATAATATAATAGTGGTTATTACAGTCACATTTACATATTTGTTGCTTATATAAAAAATATTAATATGTCACATTAACATATTTATATTATCTATAATTAATGATGTTATTAACATGATAGCTAACATTTTTGTAGCACTTTAAGTTTGTAAAGCACTTTACAAATATAATCTCATTTTATCCTCATAACAACACTGGGAGGTGGGAGTTATTATTGTCCCTATTTCACAATTGAGAAAATTGAGGCAGACATAGGTTAAGTGATATTCTCACATTAAAAATGCTAGTAAGTACAGGCATACCTGCAGGATATTGAGGGCTCAGTTTCTGACCCCACAATGTAGAAAATATCTCAATAAAGAGTCAAATGATTTTTTTTTTTTGCTGTCCCAGTGCATGTAAAAGTTAAGTTTGTACTATAATATAATCTATTAAATGTGGAATAGTATTATGTCTAAAAAAATTTACATACCTTAATGAAAGAAAAATATTTGCTAAGCATTATCTGAGCCTTTGTGCATCATAATCTTTTTGCTGTGAGAGGGTCTTGCCTTGACGATGATGGCTGCTGAATGATCAGGGTGGTGATTGCTGAAAATACTGGCAGTTATTAAAGACAACAATGAAGTTTGTTGTTGAAGATGGAGTCTTTCTTTCACTTGAACACCTAGAGACCATTGCAGAGTTATTAAGGTTATTAATTGGCCGAACTTCAATATTGTTGTATTTCAGGGAGACTAGAAGGAGAACGGCGGGAAAATGGCTGTAGCAACAAGCACCCCAGCAACCCCAGGGTGGCTGCTGTCACAGGTTCTTAGACCTGCTTTTCTAAAGGAAAGCAACTCAAAATGGGTTAAGAATCTTGCTTTAATCAATCAAATATATCGTTTACTTTGTTCAGGGGAAGAAGTCAGCACCCCAAACTTCAAAGTATGCAGACAGACGTTACAAGAAAACAGAAAAACATATCGAGCAGACAGACCTCCAACTGTCTTGACCATTACATCCATAAATAGACAGTTACCAGAGAGGGAAGCATCAACACCTGGGTTTTCAAAGCCAGGGGGCTCTCAATGGCTGCCCATAGTCTCATCTGGTCAAATCACACAACACTTCTCAAAGTGAGCCCTAAAACAAAGCCTCCTATCAGGGCTTATAAAGCCTTCTCCTGGCTCAGAGAATGTAACAACCCTCTTCACCCACTGCCCAATTACAAAGTATCTCCTGAAGAACATGCCTCCCACCACAGGCTCCAGGTACACTTTAGCCTAGGGGCAGGGAAGATCTTACACAATACAGTTTTAGAAAGATTGCCAACAACAAAAATTTACATTCCCATTACAATGGTCAGTTAGAGCACACAGAACACATGCAGGATCTATCAATTAAGTTTGACTATCTTATATGGACACAGTTCACATTAACATTTGTTTCATTGTTTAAATCCTTATTTCTTCAGCCAATTACTTCATTGAGATGTCAGATAATTTTGTTTAATTTTAGTACACACACACATTTGAGGAGAGTGTTAGCAGTGACTTTTTTATCTTACTGAGTCAAATGTTATATTCTTTCATCTTCAAACCAGTTATGTGACATTACATATATAACAAGCTAGAGAAGAACACCAAATCTGGAGTCAGAAAACTTGGATTGTAATCCTGGCTCTGACATTATTAGCCTTATGTGACTTGGCAAAAAATTATTAATGGTCTTTCTCAGTTTACTCATCAATAAAATGAAGGGTATAATTTTTATTGTCTCTTTCTGCTCTAAATCCCGTAATAATGTGTTCTACTCTATAAAATTGCCTGCACAACTTTGTATATTTTCATCTGTCAAGAGTATCCTTGGTGTGTGAATGCTTCATTCTCATAGAGATGAGGCAATTGGCCTGTGGAGTGATAATTGTCAAGAGATAGTTTCTAAAACCTAAAACTTCAAATTAAGTCCAGTAGCTTGTCCTGCTTTTTTGTTGGCATTTTATCATTTTCCCACTTTGTTTATTTTAAATCTGTTCTCCATTGTAAAACTCAGGACATCAGATTTGGCAATCCCTCTCTACTTCCCAGCTCCTCTCCCAAACTATTTTATTTTGAGTTCTCTGATAGGAGGGGTGGAGTGAGATAATAGTATAGATGAAACAAACTTCTTGCCCTCAGGATGTTCCCTCAAGGCATTGCATTCTTTTATCAACTGATCATTGCTGACTTTGCAGCTTTGGAAAATTGTGAACCAGATAGTATTTGAATATTTGTTTGCCTACACATGTGTATACTTTATATATACACATATGTTGATGTATGTGTAAATCAGAGTATGTATTACCTCATTAAGTAAACATCATCTGTGAAATCTAAATTCATCCAGTAAGGAAAAACAATGCACTTTACACATAATCTTAATCCCATTTTTTTCCTTCATCTTTGTTTAGGTGAACCATTTTCCCCCCACTTGTTTCAGTGCAATGTATGGCTTGCTGCCACTGAAATGACCAAGTCACCATTTTGGATGTTATTTTTTATTTTGTTTCAATCTGTAGTGAAGAATTCAGGAGGCAAGTAGGGATGTGTTGATACAATTTGTTTTACTCTGGACTTTTAACATCACTTCCCTTTATATGACTTCCTGGGAAAGAAAATCTGTAACTTATGATTATAATGTTCTATTCTCGTGTCTCTTTCTCAAATAATTAGGAAGTTGCCATTGGTATTCCTCTCCATATAATTATAAATGCTTTAAATAGTAATACTTCCCTTTCTCTATTCCTCACCCACCTTGCACTATCAGGACATCCTTTCCTGGATATCAACTTTTTATATGTATTTTGAACTTTGTTCATCTGAAAACTAAAGAATACATGAGGATTTACGAGCATCCTTTTCATTTTACATAAAGATCTAATATAGTTTCTCTAGAAAAAAATTAAATAATTGTGATTCAATACTTAATGCCCAATCTACTCTACTTTATTATTTCAAAACTTTAAAATTCTCCTTAAGATAAATGTGATAGGGGTGGTTAGGTGCTATAGTGAATAGAACACGGGCCCTGGAGTCAGGAGGACCTGAGTTCAAATCCGGCCTCAGACACTTAACACAAAACTAGCCATGTGACCTTGGGCAAGTCACTTAACCCCAATTGCCCTCCAAAAAGCAAAAGCAAAAAAAAAAAAAGATAATTGTGTAGATAGTGTGGGGAGTTAAGTGGGTTATTTAAAAAAAATTAGGAAATATAATAATTACTTTGTATTTTAGGAACATATATTTAGGTGTTTTTGGTTGTATTTTGTTTTGTTTTTGTTGAGGTTGAATCATCAATCCTTTTAACCATTCAAAGGCAACATGATACCCTGGAAAGAGCTTTGGACTTAGAAGCTCTGAGTTCCAGTTCTATCCCCATTATCTACTTAGCTCTGTGATGTTGGACAAGTACCTTAAATTCTCTTAACCTGCGTTTCCTCATCTGTTAAAAAAAATAGAGATGGTAATTTTTGCCTTACCTACCTCATAAGCTTATCGTAAGAAGAGAGGATTACAATTTTAAAATTCTGATTTTTAATTTTTTTCTTGATATGGATTTGCCAAATATAAAGATGTTCTCTTTAGTCATTGAGTGTAAGAGATTAAGAATTTCGGGGTGGCCAGGTGGCTCAGCAAGTAAGAGCACCGGCTCCAGTGTCGGGATGACCTGGATCAAATCCGGGCTCAGATACTCAGCACCACACCCAGAAATAACTGGCCCTGTAACCTTGAGCAAGTTACTTAACCCCGATTGCTTTATAAATAAATAAATTAAAAAAAAGAGAGATTAAGAATTTCACAGTACCTGTTGCTGGCTCTTCATATTGAATATTCTCTCTACCTGCCATTTTACTTGGAAATGAGTATGTTATAGACAACTCCTAGTGAGAAGATCTATTTTTATATGTGTAAAAATGATGGAGCTGGGGGAGGGGTGTTACTTTAAGAAATTAAATAGCATTAAATTTTAACAGCAAGAGAGCTGACTATGAATACCTTAAAAGTCTTTCTTGATTATGTAGTCAGACAGGATTCAAATAACTAGAAAAAGTGTAATGTAAGAACAAAATTTGCTAGGAAGCCAGCCAGATTAATTAGGGAAGGCATTCTCTAAGCCAAAATGTACTGAGGTACTAGGGTAAAAGAAAGAAAGAAACTTTTCTCCTCTAATTTCTGCTTCACCATCTTATCCTTTAAAAACAGAAAATCAGAAAAAGAAAGAAATTCAAGTCTTTGGATGAAGACTATCCCTTCTCATGTTGTTCTTTCTCATTATTCTTGGAGCCTTGCCTCTTTCTGTTTAGAACTATCCTGTTTATTAATAATGAAAGCATGAAAATGCATATGGCTTGGCTGCAAGGACAGGAATGAAGTGTTTGCTTTTAGTTATAAGCTGAACTTATTCTGATCTTTGAACCAGATGAATTACTTAGCAGGAAAAGGTTTCTAAGTCTGTTTTTCTAGCAACAACCCTTTCCCCTGTTGTTTGTAATTTTCTTCCTTGGGACAGGTGTCCTATTGTCTTTTAAATGATTCTTTTAAATTTTGCATTTATCCCTAAGTAGCAAGTAATTCTAGAGCTGCACTGCTATGTTCCAAACTGTGAAAAGTAGAGCAACTATCTCTGAAAGTAAGAGAAGGAAGAAAGTGTTGAATCCTGGTAAATAGTTTTATAAAGGGAATTTTATGAAGTGTGTTTCTATTTAAAAGCAAAAATTTTTCATTGTAATATTTTGAGAAGAAGACATTTTCTAAATGTTGATTTCTAGTCAGACATGAAATACATCTTTCATTTCAAGAGAAAGGCAGTATAGTCAATGGAAACTCAATTAAGAAATAGAGTGTATAGAATTTTCCATTTGTACTTGAGCATATATTTGCTTTATTCCTTTCCATTTTCCCATTTGTTAAGATGTGGTTGGCACTCTATTTTTTTATACTTGCTCTTTTCTTAATTGTTTAAATATCATCTGTATGTCTTAATAATTAAGGAACCTATGCATCAAACATTGCTTTGAAGCTTCACATGGACATGATGACTCAAGTGAATGGGCTTAATCTTTGGAATAGCAGGGGTAGGAAAGTTACCTATTCCTTTTTCACAGGAAGAAAATGGAAAGCACACTTAAGTACTCTGTGGGGCATCCAAGTCAGTGATGAAAGAACTCATTCAGAAGCTATTTCATAGAATCATTAAACTGGAAAATGTTTTTTAAGGCTTTTCCATCAGACACATATGTAACAACTGATGATTGTCAATTCAGTTTTAAGAGCTTATCAGGGCTAATGGTTCCTAACAACAATCTTGGTAGGCATTACAGTATTTTTTAATTGGCTTCCAGTCAATAAATTTGTTCCTTAAACAAAAAAAATCCTTCTTACTACATCTTATGTCCATTTTCTTTTTTTTGTTCTCTGTAGAAATTGAGAATGATTGGTTAGCATCCTTCTTCATGTATCTGCAGACAGTTATTAAATCATCCTGAGCCTTTAGGCCTTCAGAATAAAGTGCTTAACTGCTTTCACACTCCTTTATAGGTCTTATTTTCCATCCCTTAAATTGTTTTTGCTTCTTTTTCTTGCCCCCCATTTGCTTTCTTCACATCTCTTTTATAAAAAAGGAATACTTACATAAAAATGACACTAATCCTGATCAATTTTGTTTTTAATTGATCTGAGCAATGCAGTGTATAACTGAAATACAGCTTTTAGTCTTTGCTTGTTTAATTAATTTCAATTAAATATTTAAATGCCTGTTATGTTTAAGATCCAGCATTGGATGCTAGAGATACCAGGTCAAAAACTTGCTCAATATGCCAAGTAACTAACGATTTGAAGGGGATACCATGAGTATAGAAAGTAACTAAAAGACAAATTGTGGTCATTGCAAACAGGAGATCTAGACAGAGTTTTATGAAAAATCTGAATGAAGGCACATTATGGCATGGAAGATTGGAAAAGACTTCTTGAGGGAAAGAATAGCTGGGAAAGGTCTTGAAGGAAGAACAAGAAATAAAAGGAAGAGAGAGATATGGTCAGAGTGCTCTCCAGGCAGGGATGGGAGTAGGTTTTTAGGAATATGAGGTGGAAGAATAAGGTTGACAATAGGAATAGTCCATTTAAGTTAGAATACCATGTGTGTGAAGGAGGAGTTCTACACCTCACAGTTTTGGTTATAATTTAACTACAAGGTGGCAATGATAACACTCATCAGGGAATCCCATACTCAGTCCTGGTGGTTTGTGTATGTGCCACCAGGGTGAAAGTATCAAATGTCATTTTTCGGTGTGATTAAGAGAGAACAGGAAACATTGTACTTTTTAGATGTGTCTTTCTCTATGGTAAGACAGTTATGATATAGTAGCATATTAATCTTTTTGAGTCATGGACCCCTTAGGTGACATGGGAAGCCTATGGATTCCTTTCTTATAAGGTTTTAAAATGCACAAGATAAAATACATCAGAGTACAAAGAAAATAGATTTTATCGAAATACAATTATCAAAGTATTTTTAAATGTTCGTTTCTGTTTTTGTTTTAAGACAAAAATCTTTCCTTGTAAAATTCTAAGAATAAGATATTTCTAACTTTTTATTTCTAGTCAGACTTGAAATGCAAGCTCATATTTCATTTCAAGGGAATGGCAGTAGATTCAAAGAATAAAACTCAGAATTAAGTAGTAGACCATAGAATCTGTCATTGGTACTTGAACACATGTTTACTTCATTTCCATTTCCCCATCTATTCAGATGTGTTTGGCACTCACTTTTTTATAGGTTCATTTTACCTAACTGTTTAAATATGGACTCTGACTAAATAACTGAGGGACCTGCCTGGATAACATGCCACATGTGGGCATAATGACTTAAAGGAATAGGAAGAGTTTGGGATGTGCTATATTTCAATGAATAATAGTCCTATGACCTTGGCAGGATAGAGTTGGTTCCCCATGGAAAGATGTACATGGTGAGGTACTACATATCATATTTTTGCTCCAAGCATAGCGTCAATAAGTAAATAAGCAATACTTAATAACAATGAAAAAATGCATAATTAAAAAAAATCTCTGAAGAGCCTTAAGCTAGCTGTTTTGGAAGTTTCTCAGACAGAGGATTAGATTAGATGTAGAAGTACTAGTATAATTATAATCTGAGCCCTCCCATGAGCAGGCAGAGGACAACAATACAGTTCCCTGAAGATGGCAAAGTCACAATTCCCATAGGACCAAGGCATCCAGGGTAAAAGTCTTGGCTCATTGGTCATGAAACCATGCCATGTCAGATGCAGTAGAGACTGGAACTGCAGTCTGTCTCCTTGCTGAAAGTGACCTTTAACCTCTGCTGATTACAGCTATCTCATCATGTAGCAAGGATAGTGAGAATTGACAGCCAGTTCAGAAACAGAGCAGTGGCATTCCTATATTTGCATCCTCTCTCCCTTCATTGTGGCCCAACCTCCTCCTTCTGTCATAGTGTTGTACCTTCCTCACTTCCTATTGTGACACCCTATCCTAGCATTAATAGCCAATACTCCAGACAGGTTAATGGAGGACTGATGGAATGAAAGGGGTACAAAAAGAATATTTTCTTGTATCATAGTTTCAATAATAGATTATGTCTGTGGACACACATATGCATGAATGCACACACACATACATATATATATACATGTATGTATATATTATATATACACACAAATATGTGTGCACATGTAAAATTTGTTGTTGAATGTCTTCATCTTGCATCTTCAAATCAATGCTAGATCTGGAAGGCTTACCACACCTAATGCTGCATAAGTTTCTTTAGAGATCATATGATCAGAGTTTCAGAGCTAGAAGAGACCTTGGAGGTCATCTAGTACTTGTTTCTCTTAATATAGAGGTGGAAACTGAGACCCAAGCAGCTTAAATGATATGCCTAAGGTCACACACATTGCAACTGACATGGCTGGGATCCAGACTGAGGTCCTCTGGCATGGGAAAAGAAGTTGACTTTTTTAGGAAGTAATAATAGGTTCACAAGGAATTTTGATTTTTAAAATAATGGAGAATTATTCATTATTTTAGAGGGGCCCCAGTGAACTATGAGTGTCACTGTTTAGCGAGATAACCCCATTCAGTTAGGAGAGGTAGAGGTCCTAGTAAAGGTATCTGAGAAACTTTATCAATCCATTTTGAACATTTTGTTCAAAAAAATTAAAATGATATTGTGGACTTGTCTGGTTATTTCATTGGTGTAGTGAGTGTAGGTGAAGAAACTATCATTACCAATCTAGATCAGAACCTTTTCTGTAATTTGTATTCTTTGAGAATTGCCTAGAATAGTGGTATCAAAGTCAAATAGGATTGAAGACTACTTATGATATATAAGGATCACTGTAGGCTGCATATTGATTTAGTTTTAAACATACTGTTATCTATGTTTTATAGTATTTGATTTATTGTGTTGAATATATCCCAATTACATGTTAATCTGGATTGTGCAGTACTCTGGGGGATAGTATGTTTCTGGCCAAAATAATTTAGAGATTAAAATTGTTCAGTGTCCAGCAGCTAGGATGAGTCAGAGGTGAAAATTAAGCAAAGGTCTTTGAGGCTTTGAGGCTCTCTCCACTTTGACTTACTGACTTTTACTTTAAGGATGCTTATCTCTAGTCCTGATGGATAATGTCTTTATTTGTCCAGAAGGAGTTCTCTGTTTGAAGCCATAATCTCTTGGGCAAGTCACAGTTTCTAGGGGCCCTAGTTTTCACATTTATAAAATAGCAACAATAATAACACATATACTAATCATTGTCAAAGGGTTATTATATGAATCAAATAGGTGTGTGAGCACTTTGTAAATGGTAAAATGCTATATGAATATCAAGTTTTAACTATTATAACTAATAACAATAATTTAATTTTTATATTCTCTACCGACTTAGGTTGCTCCTCAGACTTAATTACCTTATTTCCATTTCTATTACCTAGATCATTTATTGCTAAATATTTTAATTAATACTGGCTGTATGGTAATTACTGTAAAAAATCATTCTACAAATTCTCCTAGGTTACTGTGTGGGATTGACCGACTTTCTTAAATGTGACCCTTTAGCCAATTGGGCATTCAGCTAACCATAGTCCAGACCTTATCATTCCTACTTTGTTGAGAATGGTATGTGGGATGGAATGGAAAGCCTCACTGCATTCCAAATAGATTAGATCTATTGCTTTCTCCTTATCTACATTGCCTGCACCTTTATCATAGAAGGAAATTAAATTGATCTGGCATTATTTATACTTCACAAAGCCAAGTTGGTTACTACCCAGTACCTCATGCTCTTGTAGGTAATTGAAAATTGATTGGGTGTTGAACTCCCAGGTATTGGTCTGTAATCCTAACTATTATCCTCTTTACCTATCTTGTGGAGAGGCACTACATTTACCCTTTAACAACATTCAAAGACTTCTGTGATTCTCTATTAGGTCAAAAATTAATAGTGGCAACACAATAACATGTATTAATTGCTTAAATATCCACTGATACTTTCAATATATATATATATATGTGTGTGTGTGTGTACATATATATGTATATACATGTGTGTAAATATATATATATAGTTTTTTAATAATATAGTTAATTTTCAATTATCCATATTAATGTGGGAACTTGTTTGAGTAATCTCAATAGTAGATATTCAAAAAATCATTTGTATATAGCTTTGGGATATGATTATATACTTCATCTGATTATGAGTTTGGGGAATGTACTCAATAAATGCTTGTGGACTTATTGATTAAATAATAATAAAATCCCACTGTGAAGATTTGACTCATGAAAAGAAAGAAAGCTATCAGACTTCCTGAGGCTACTTACCTGCAAAGAACTCCTCTCCTTCACTTTTTATCCCTAGGAACCTGGTTAAAAAAAAAAATGTTTCCTTAGACAAAGGTAAAGTACAGGTCCATAGCAACAGGCTTGTTTCTACTTGGTTCCTGTTTATTCCTAGGAGGTAATTAAATGTTTAGATTTAAGAGCTACTGGGTTAATGTAAACAGTGGTCCTTTCATGTGAACAAAAGGCTCATTTAAGCATTGTACAGTAACACTATTAATAAGAACTGGAAAGCAGATAAAGTACAATGAAGATAATGAGGAGATGGCTGGTAATTCTCTTCCCCAATACAGTTTGACTTCCTTGTTGTCCTACTACTAATTAGAGTCACAGTTCCGATTATCTGACCACAGACAGACTATTCACTAACTAGGAGAGAAATATTAAATGTCTTCTCTATTCCTTTTGTAATAATTTACTTGTTCATGGTCCTACTTTGCCTGTTAAGATCTACTGTTGTTTTTAATCCTTATGTTTTTTTGGAGGTTATTTTTCCTAATAGAGTGTCAGCAGAATAGAAAGAATGCTCGATTGAAATCTCATTCAGATTCTGCTTGTTTTTTTACTACTTATATGATCCTGGACAAGTCAATTCACCTTCAAGGACTCAGTTTGCTTGTTTGTAAAACTGAGTGAGTTAGGATGGATAACCTCTAAGGTCCCTTTCCTAATTTACGTTTATGAAGGTATAACCTTTTAGCTTGAAACTTTCCTTGATTAGCCCCATTTCTCTTCTTTCTCCACATAGCTGTGCTATTTCTTAGGTCTTTTACTTGGTGAGTTGGATCCATATGTTTCCTTCTATAAACCTGGAAGCCATTTAGAACTCTTTGAAAAAAAGGTGCTGCATTTTAGAAAATTAGTGAGGATACTGGAGCAGAACACAAACTGGCTAAAGCAAAATTCATAAATTATGAATGTAAAGGAGTCATTCTCTATAGGCATGATTACTGAACATTGTATATAATGTAAATTAGATATTTCCCATTGTTTTATTTTCATCAAATTTGTGATCATTCCTAGCTTTCATTTCATTCTTAAATGACATTACATTTATCATGCTTATTAGCTTCCATCCTAAAGGAATATTAAGAAAATGCAGAACAATGGGAGCTAGCATAAAACAATTTGGACATTCTTAATCTTTATTTTTTTGAAATATGTTTTGATTGTGAATATTAGTATTTTACATGGTATGATTTTTAGATGAATTAATATTTTAATCCTATAATCTTCACGGGAATGAGTTTCATAGAAGTTCACAGAATAGCATTATCCCAGAGCTGAAAGGTACCTTAGAAGATAGTTAATCAAGGCCAGATCTAAAAATGAAATATTATTCCAACATACCCTGACACTGGTCACCTAGTTTCTACCTGAAGACCTCAAGCGAGAGGCATACTATTCCATTCTTCTTTTGGATGGCTTTAATTATGATTAGGTAGTATTTCCCTACATCAAGTCTAAATTGCTCTACCTAACTCTGCATCCCCAAATTGTATCTTTTTCTAACCTCTCTGGAACTAACAGGCCAATTGTAATTTGTCTTTCACATAACAATCTTTCTGATACATAAAGACAGCTATCATATTCTCTCTGATATTTGTTTCTCTAAGTCTAAAATCTCTAGTTTCTTACACTGATTCTCACATTTTACTAGCCAAATGATGTATTTATTTTATGTCTATCTTTCTCTTGGGAGAAAAATAGCAAGAATAATAAGAAACACTAATAAATGTGAATTATTGTTAGTTGTTTTTATTCTTTAGGGACCAGGAGGAAGCCTTCCCTAAGTACATTTCTGACAAGAGCCTACCTAGGCACCCTGAGCCTGAGAAAATGGCTGACAGAGCAGGAATTTATGTCCATTTCTTCTTTTTTTATGCCCTCTGTAAAAACAAAGAATAATTGGTAGTTATAATCTTTGTAATTTAATACTTGCTGGGATTGGGTAGAAGTATACTAGGCACATAGAGAGACAGAGGAGATTGGCTTTCTAGCAACTGCCTAGTTTAATAATTATTGATAAATAAGACCTGGACAAATAGCACTGATGCCAGGCAAATAGTAGTAGATTAAGAAATGTTTGTTGTTCTCTGTTTTTCCTCACACACTTTATTTGTAAAACCAAAGGGAAAATTACCAAAGTTACCAAAAAACCTGATTACCAAAGGGAAATCATTAAGAAAAAGATAATTCTTCTAGTCTAGTCCTTTAGTTTCATTTTAATGAGAAATATTATGTCCATGAAATGGGACTTTTCAAAGATCTAGAGAACAAATGTGTTATGACCAAAAGAGTACATCCTGTCTTTTGAGTCAAAAGACCTGGGTCTCATTCCTATTCTTGACTTACATGTGTCTACTTGAACAAGTCACTTAAATTCCAATGATCTTTGTTGCCTCATCTTTAAAATGATGGAACTGGGCTCGGCACCCTCTGTGCTCAAAATCCATGGTCCTATGGGTGAAGCCTCTAGAAAAAAAAAGTGTATAAAAGTACTACTTCTTTACTTTGTAACTTGTTCATTCTGAGAAGGAAGAAAATGTGCCTTTAAAAAAAAGAGTGGGGAGAGAAGCAGCCATTGATGGATTTATTTTGCCTTTGGCCTGATTTTTAGATTTCCTTTCTTTTGGAATACTATTCAGATAACTTATTACATGACACAAATGTTTTGCATTTTAAATTTAGTTTGAAATAAAGATTTATTTTAAAAACAAAACAATGTGAATGTATGCAAATAGGATGTTATTTTGTGAAAGCTGTGATACATTATTACAGAGTACTGGTGTGTGGAGAGCTTGATTTATAATACTGAATAGTTAATATGAATAAGTCATAAATTACAATATTAAACTTCTTCTGAATTTGCTATTACCTTGACTTTAAATTGAGTCAGTATGGATTAGGCTGAACAAGTGGTGCATGTTTGGGGTATGTACATGCCTACTTAGGTCCCATCTTTTTCAAAAGATGCAAATATTATGCTTTGTCTTATAATAGATATTCAGATAAATATATTAGGTTGTAGAATGAAGGAAATATATTTTTTCCTTAATTAAATAAATTATAAGGATTCATTCTTTTTTTCTCTGACACACTACTTCATACTCCTCCCAAACTGAACAATAAGAAAAAAAGTAAAACCCTCATAATAACTATGCATAGTCCAGCCAAGCAAATCCCCACCACTTTGTGTGTGTGTATGTGTGTGTGACAGAGAAAGAGAGAGAGAGAGAGAGAGAGAGAGAGAGACAGACAGACAGACAGACAGACAGACAGACAGAAAAAGAGAGAGATAGAGAAAGAGAGACAGAGAGAGAGATTTTGCATTTTAAGTCTACCTCTCTCAGGTATTTCATCTCCAGTTCTCTGGATTTTTGATTTATCATTGCATTAATAAGAGATGGAAAGCAAACTGTTTCTTTGATAATCTTGAAAGAGCATAAGTTTGCTCAGTTATTAGAAAAATGCTTAATCTTTCTCTGGTCCTGAAGCCCCATTATTCTTTTTCTGTATAACTTTTTCTATATTTAAATAGTGAACCCAAACTGGTCATTTCTTTTGTTTAGAGAGTACTTTTTAAAATGGTATTTCTCAGCTATAGTGATAGGTTGGGAATATAACATAACATGAGTTATTGTCAAACTACATGCCTCCTTTATAAGTGAGGACAGTGAAGTTAAATTATCTCCCCAAATATTTTCTTAGGTTTTCTAGCTCCTAAAATGTGGACAGTATGTTCTTGAAAGACGACCATTCCAGAAGACGTTATAAAGCTGGAGTATTGAACACCAGAGTAATTTTTTTCCAGTGGAAATAAATGATTTGTAGTTCTTCAATCATACTCTTTTGCTTGATAATTGAGCCAGGTTTGAGCTGTGGAAGAACTTCCTGTGATAGGGAGGAAAGAAAGTGACATAGCCAGGACATGAAGAAAAGTTTCAGGAATCACAGCACTACAAAATAACTTCCATCATCCAATTCACTGTCTATAATGATCATAGCTAGCATTTCTTCTGTTGTAATTTATGAAGTGCTTTACAAATATTATGTGAAATCAAACCATGTAGCTTACTCACTTGATAATCAAACCGAATATCCCATTTTTAAAAACCTATGTGAAAGGAAGAATGAAATGACAAATTTTGAAGGTCTTTAAACAGGGCATTTTTAGATTTTTTGTGAAAAGAAAACTGACGTGCTGGATCATTTTTTTTTTAATCCTGACTTTTTGCCAGATTTTTTTTCATGAACAACTTGTACTTCAGAAAATTTTCATTGGAAAATATTTTCTCATTTCTTTACAAGAGAAGGACATGATGTCAAAAAATTGATGATTTTTTTTCAAAAAATCCTTGTCTTTTGGCTAAAGTTTATTTCAACAACTTTATTCCTAATAGTGTTTGTATTATGTGGTGAACATAAAGGGTTTTTTCTACAAGCCTCTTGTCTTTATTTGGAAGTGGTTCTCTTCTTTCTGTCCTGATGATGCAAAAAAAATTTCTTAAAATTTTCATTTCAATCTTGTTACTGATGTGAAAATATAAGTTCAGCCACTATTTCCTAGTATTTACTAGTAGTGAGTGTTTTTAAAATTTTTTTTGTAAATTACAGAAAAGTTAGAAGAAGCTATAGGACAGGGATAAACTAGACCTTGAATTTTATTGATATAGGGAAATTTCAGATTGGAAAACTTCCTAAACAGTGCAGATTAACACTTTCTTTGCAACTCTTAGTCTCAGAAGGTTTCCTAGAGTCGGAATCAAATACAAAGTGTTACAGTCAACATTCCCAACTTGGTTAAAATGTAATCAGAAAATATTTAACAAGATAAATTAATTAAATAAAATTAAAATAAATGAATAAAACCTAGATGATATTAATATGTAATTTTCTAAGTCAATATGTGGCCTGAAGGAATCCTTATGTATGATTTAATGGACACAATTTCAATTTTTAATTTGATACCACTGTCCTAAAGCAGAGGTTTGAAAGTGAAGACTCCCTCCCTTCTACTCACAAAATTAAAGTGTATTTGGAAATGAGTTTAAAAAATAAGTAGAGACTTCTGGGGTTGGAGCCAAGATGGTGGATTACAGAAAGAGCTCAGCTGAGCCTTCCCAAAACTCTTCTCCAAACAATTTTTAAATAACACCTCAAATCAAATTTTGGAGTGGCAGAGCCAACAAAAGATCTAAGTGAAACATTTTTCCAACCCAAGACAACTTAGGAATTCAGAAGGAGAGATCTGCGACATGGGGGTGGAGGCTTGCCCAGAGCCCATGTGGATGAAATACTAGTGTTGGGATTAGGTGGTTGTGACAGAAGTAACAGCAGCTTTCAGAACTTCCAAGACAGAGATGGTAAGAGGACTTGGCAAGTTGTCAGAAAGAGATTACCTGGGACCCCCTGTGCTAGTATTGGATGCAGGACCAGATGCTATTTGGCAGCTTCATTGTCTATATTCTATACTCACTTCTGGGTCTAGTTCAAGAGCAGGGAGGACCACTTTCAGAGGGAGTGGAAGCACTGAGGGGTGGTATCACTTCTAGTCCCATAGGAACAAGGACTCTGAAGAGCAGTATCAATTGCAATCCCAAAGGATCAGTGGTCTTTCCAGGGTAAGGACTAGAATAGAGACCAGGGGAGCAGTTAACACACTTCTCCCCAGAACACAAAACCTTAGAAGGAATGAAAATTTCTGAAGTCCCAGAGAGAGAAAATAAATTACATTTAACATAACTGTAGATAATATAAAATACTTGGGAGTCTATTTGTCAAGGCCCCAGGAACTATATAAACACAATTACAAAATGCTTTTCCTACAAATACAGTTCTAAACAATTGGGGAAATATTAATTGATCATGGGTAGATCAAGCCAATATAATAAAAATGACAATTCTGCCTAAACTAATTTACTTATTCAGTGCTATAGCAATCAAACTACCAAAGAATTATTTTATAGTACTAGAAAAAATAGTAAAAAAATTCATCTGGAAGAATAAAAGGTTGAAAATACCAAGGACATAAATGAATAAACAAATATAAAGGAGGTATGTAACAGATTAGGTACATAGTCAATAACATTGAAGGACCATAGCAATTTAGTGTTTGATAAAACCAAAGGTCCAAGCTTTTGGGGTAAGAATTTGATATTTGACAAAACTTTCTGTGAAAACAGGGAAACAGATTGTCAGAATCTACACAGAGAACAACATATCACCTTGTATAACAAGAAAAGGTCAATATGATGAATGACTTTGGCATAAAGGGTGACATCATAAAGTAATTAGGGGAACATGGGGATATATACCTGTTAGATCTATGCATAAAGGAAGGATTTATTACTATACAAGAGATAAAGAGGATTGACTGACATAAAACAGATCATTTTGATTACATGAAATTTAAAAAGCTTTTGCACAAACAAAACTAGTGCAGTCCAAATTAGAAGAAAAACAAGCAATGGGGAAAAGAATTATAGTAAGTTTCTCTGATAAAGGCCTCATGGCTCAATATTTAGGTAACTGAATCAAATTTATAAAAATTAGAGACATTCCTGAGTTGATGAGTTGATAAATGGTCAAAGGATATGAAAGGGCATTTTTAAGTAAAAGAAATCAAAGCTATCAATAGTCATATGAAAAAAATGCTCTAAATCCCTACTGATTAGAGAAATACAAATTAAAACAGTTCTGAGATATGACTTTATACCTGTCAGGTTGACTAAAATGACAGAAAAAGAATATGACAAATGGTGGAAGGGATATAGAAAAATTGGAACACTAATGTCTTGTTGGAGTGGTGAACCAGTCTTCCATTCTAGAAAGCAATTTGGAGCTCTGCCAAATGACTATAAAACTGTACATATACTCTGACCCAGCAATATCACTACTAGGTCTCTATTCCAGAGAAAACAAAGAAAAGAGAAAAGGACTTATTTGTACCGTGTGTGTGTGTGTGCGCGTGCACACATATGTTTGTGATGATAATATTTAGCAATTCTTTTTTTGTGGTGACAAAGAAGTGGAAATCAAAGGGATGCCCATAAATTGGGGAATGGGTGGTATATATGGCATATAATTGTGATAGAATATTAGTGTGCTGCAAGAAATGATGAGCAGGATTATTACCTGGGAAGACTTTTATGAACTGATGCAAAGTAAAGTGAGTAAAACCAAGAGGACATTATACACAGTAACAGCAGTATTGTAAGGATGATTAATTATGAAAGACTTAGCTGCTCTGATCAAGATATGATAATTCCATGACAATTCCAAAGGACCCATAATTAAAAATGCTTCCAGAGAGAGAACTGATGAACTTTGAAAGCAGAGTGAAACAAGCTATTTTTTTTAACTTTCTCTATACTTTATTATTTTCTTTTGTTTGTGTTTTCTTTTGCAACATGGCTAATGTTGAAATGTACATAACTTCACATGTATAATCAACATCAAACTATTTAACCTTTCAAAGGGTGGGGAGGCATAGGAAGCAGTAAGAGAATTTAGGATTCACAGTTTTAAAACATTAGTATTAGAATGTTTGCATGTAGTTGAGAAATATTTTAAAAAATAAATATAAATTATTTTAAACATTATATAAAATACAATGTGATATGAGTCATTTTAATTTGTGGTTTTCTAAGTCAATGTGTATCCTGCAGGAATCTATTTCTTTTTTAATTTAACAGCACCAGACTAAAAATCACCTAAAAAATAAATGATTTGTCCAAATAGAATACTTCCTGGTTTTGAGAGTAACTTTCAATTTTGTGCTCAATAATTTTATTGATCCTTACCATGATTTTGAGTAGCATAATGGATAGTGCCCTGAGGATAATTTCAAAGACCTGGGTCCAAATTCCATCTATGATTTTAAAACTTCCTGTCAATCATTTCTATTCTGTGCGATTCAAGAAACTCTAAGAGTTCTTTTTATAGAATTTCCTTGAATTAAGGAAATAAAATTCTTTTCTTACCAGAGGAATAGTTGAAAGATGTGTAAAGCATAGCTTCATTGATGAATAAAAAAATTATAATGAATTATCATTTTCTGCTTTTTAATTTTTTGATGCATAAACAATGAAAATTAAAAACTCTCACACATATAAAATTTTTTCAATTCTGAGAATCTAATTTTATTTTCCATTTTGACCTAATAGTATAGTTTCTTTCATTGCTTGGGTTTTTCATGATCTATAAAGACACGTTTGTATTACCACCTAAACAACAGATGAAACTTTATATATATATTGGATTTATTGTGGTCATTTCATATTGTTGTGTTTGTTGATTGGTTAATTGACAAGTTAAAAAAAATCTAGAGAAAGGAAGGCCTCCACAAAGGTTATCTATAGAGGATTTGTAGGAAGATCCAGGCAAAAATCAAAACAGATATGAGAGTGTACATAGATTATAATCTATATGGGTGGAAGTGTTATCTATGTCAGTGAAATCATAAATGCATTAAATATTAATAAGTAACCTTTTAGAATGTGAACATATAACATGTTGTAGAATAAAGTTCAATTTAAAGCTCCAAATCCATTCTCATACATTGTCACTAAGGGCTTCCTTCACTGTTTAGCTCATCAGGCATGCAGGAATTTTTGTGTATCTTGGAACACTCAGCTATTTAATTTGCATAAACAAGTACTAGACCTAATTCTTACAAGATATCTGTTTACAATTTTAGATGTGCCCAAATATCAGGGAAGGATCTCACATAAAATTCAAGTTTATTGTCAAGTATTAATCTCTAATATTGACATAATGGTAGGAACCTTTATTTGAATATTCACGGTTTTACTTGTTTTGAATATATTTTCAATGTTTAAGGAACTATCTAACAATCTGTGTGTGTGTGTGTGTGTGTGTGTGTGTTCTGGTGTATTATTAATGAGCCTCTCTTTATGATAAATTAGAGCATTGAAGACCTCTGTAAAGTTAGAATTGTTGTTTTACTCTATAGTGACATAAACTTCAACTGATCTAAGGAATAAAAATAAAGAGAAGGGATTAATTCATTTTTATTTATAACTTTCCATGTTATATATCATGGATCTGTTGAAAAGGTCTCCTACATATGTACATGCACACAAAAACATAAATTGCTTTTTCTTTATTTTTATTTCTCTTAGTACCCATTCTACCCTTACCTAAAATCTCCAGGTAGATATCTAGCAATTCCTTTGCCCTGTCAAGATACAAATTCCCTTAAGAAGCTAACCTATTCCATTAGTGTATCTTTTTTTCTGAGCCATAACAGTGGAAGACCTAGCTACAAATTCAAACTCCTTACCCTCTTCTGACTCTATTGGGACGGTAAGACACTAGAAGATATGTACAATTGTTGGGGCTGAAGCTAAGGTCTGTCTCCTTTGAGTCACTGCCTGAGATGGACTTTTTGGAATTTGGGTACCAATTCTTTTTGTTTTTATTTTTGAGACTGGGTCTCTCTGTCTCTGCCAGGCAGGGTCCACTTATAGGATGATCCCATTGCTAATCAGCATGGAAACTTTGGCACCTCAGGTTGGTTTGCTCTTCTTTGACACCTTGGTGGCTCTGTCCTCTTACAGGTTCATCCTGTTGCTTGCTGGACTTAGTTCATACACCTGAGAGGCTTTAGCTCACTACAACTCAGAACTCCAGAGCACAAGTGATCCACCAGCTTCAGCTCCTAAGTAATAGGCATTATGGACATATGCCACCCCCTCCTCATCTGGGTAACAATTTAGAAAAGATGAAGAGAAGGCAGGACCAGGTCAAGAGTTAATATTGTACGATTATTAATAGCTATGTCTATGATTTTGGTCAAATTGTCTTCCCATTTCTGAATTTTAGTTTGCTCTCACTTATAAAATGAAAGAATTAGACTAGATTAACTCTGTCTCTTTCAGCTCTGATAGTTTCTTATTCTATTGTATATAGGTTAGTACAAATGCATTTGTAAAAAAATTTGTTAATCTGAAAGGAGAGAGCAGATGACATTAAATTGCTGGTCAGTTAAGATACTAAGGAGGAAAGAAAGGGTAAAACAATGTTTCTGATGAGACTTTTCATACTGTACAAATTTGCTTATAGCCACCTTTTCTTTCATACATTAGCCCACATTAAATCCTGTCATTCCCTATTCAGTTTAAAAAGTAAATGGTAAAAAAGGAATTGATGTTCTTTCTTAATTTTCCCTTCTATTCCCTGGGAACTCCATAGACAATGAAGATAGAGTAAGTAATAGAAGTCAGTATTTTGTTGAATTCCCCTCTCCCCCCCCCCAAAAAAAAGACACACATAAGAATATATCTAGAGCTAATTCTCAGTACTTGGCAATGAATATCTGACCAAACCAGGCTAAGCAATTGTCATACTGTGACACATGATGAATAGCTATTATTTATTGGTATAATGGTTGTACAGTACCTGGTTTTCTATAGTAGATAAAGTGCCAAATTGAAGAATACAATCCTTGTTTTGAAGAGATAAAAATTCTAAGTTACATATGGGAACAATCAATGTGGTTCCAGTGACTCTTGGTACAGAGATGGTCATAATGCTACTTTACCCAACCCAAGGAAGGGCATACAGCCCAGAGTTATCCCTAGGGAGTTGAGAGTTTCTACCATCTAGAAGGCCATTTGCAGGAAGAGGCTGTGAGACAGGAGAGAATTATACATTGTTCTCTTACTTACCCCAACCCAACATTTCTATACAGATGAGGAAGACTTAAAATGTAAATTTAAGTTACCAAAGTAGTAACATGAAACTTAAGGGTCTGTGTAGAAATCAGAAGTAGAAACTGTACTTTTGAAGAATTGTTCTTCTATTCAATATATTTAGGATTAGAGGACTTGACTCATTTCTTTTGTGGGGGATAGAATGAGAGTTTGTGAACTGAATTGTGCGTGAGTCTTTTTGTCTTTTTTAGCATCAATTGCCCTGACCCATCCTGTTCTTTCTAGCTGCCTACAATGAGACATACTAGGCACAATGTAGCTACCACACATGATACATGATATACTTAAAGTGTGATCAGTGAGAAAAAAGAAAGCGGGTGTAATATAAATTCCTAAACTGTGATTCAAGATTTATAGAAGTGTATATAGGCTGTCATAAATCATGTTCTCATCTGTCCTTGCCTCCTTTTTTTCTCCCCCACTTCATTCTCCATTGATGGTGTGGACCTCTTGTAATCCTTTCTCCCTAATTTTATTTTAGTTAGATCTAAAACTTTCCCTGCTAGGGTTTTCCCTAAAAAACATGATTTCTCTAAGTTGACCAGCAAAATTTTAATTGCTAAATTCAGTTGCCTTTTCTAAGGTCTTATCCTTTATCTCTCTGAAACATGTGTCCCTTTTGATTACGTCTTCCTTCTGGATTATGTCTCTTCCCTAAGTTTCATGATAATTATTTTTTCTGTTTATGTTCCTATCTGTGTAACTTGTTCTGCTTGGTCTTCTTTTCTTTTCCTAAATGAATTATTCAGTGCCAATTGATTTAGCTATCATTCAGATATAGATAACTCCCAATTCTACATATCCATCCTTCATCTTTCTCCTGAGCTCCAGTCTCACATCATTAACTGTTTGCTAGACATAACTTGGATATTCTATAGCCATCTCAAAACAAAATGTCCAAACTTGAATTTCTCATCTTTTCTATGCCTAAACACATCCCTTACCTTACCTTCCTTATGTATATTAAAGGTATTGATTTTTTTTCTTAATTTCTTCTGCTGCTCCCTGAGAACTCCATAGACAATGGGGAAAGGTAATAGAAGCTAGCATTTTGTTGAAGTACTTCCCCCCAAAAATACACATATAAGAATATATCTAGTGCTAATTGTCAGTACTTGGCAATGAATATCTGACCAAACCAGGCTAAGCAATTGTACTGTGAAACATAATGAATAGCTATTATTTATTAATATAATGGTTGTACAGTACAGTACGGTTGTACAACAACCAACAGAACTAGCCTGTAAGAGAACAGGGGCACCAAGATGCCTAAGGAAGACCATCCTTCAACCCAATGTCATTCTCAATTCTTCACTCTTTTTCACCCCCACTCCTACCATATATATTTTTTTTCTAAAAAATCTAATTCCATAGCACCTTCCCTGTCTATATGACATCCATTCTTTCTCAACTTGACTATAATAGCTCCTAACTCCTAACTGGTTTCCCTCATTCCTTTTTCTCCCCAATCATTCTTCCACACATCTACCAAATTAGTATTCCCAAGAAAGAAGTCTGATCTGAAAGAAGTCATTTCCCAGCTCAGGGAGTTCTAGTAACTCTGTATTATTTCTAGAATATTATTTTGGCCTCTAACCAGTCTTTGCAGAATGATTCCATGTTACTTTTCTTCATGTTCTCTGTGTTTTAGCCAAACTAGCCTGCTTGCTCTTTCCTGTTTATGATATTTCATCTTTCACCTTTGAACCTTTTCATAGATTGATCTCCTTGCCTGGATTGTTCTACTTATGTACATCCTTCTCTAAGAATTCCTAGCTGTCTTTGAGACTTAACTTTGATCCCACCCAATGCAAAGCTATTCCTATTTATTCCAGTTTCCATCTGCCCTTCCCATTAATTGTTATTTATATCATATCAATGTTGCATTTACTTATGTTCATATTTCCCTCTCCATAGAAGGTAAGCTATTTGAGGGCAGAAGCTATTTTGTTTGTTTATTTTACTAACTATGGGTCTACATGTTTTGCCAGGCTTCCCTAAGTATCCATGATAAATTAAATATGTTAATAACTCCTTTCATTCTTTACTTTTCTTCCCAGTATGGTAAGAATCTCTTATATATAGCTTGTATATTTTTTCCTTCTCTGGCATAGTTTATGCCTTTAATTACTGGGCTCATTAATAGCCCTGTGTACAGCTACTGTTTGGTCTTTGTTAGGGTAAATAGATAAGTTCCTAACTTTACTAAACTGTGACAGTTAACCTTGTTGTGTTTTTTTTTTCCCAGAGATGTGTCTCAGTTTTGCCAGGGTTATTTCCTTTAAAGAATGTTTGAGTTTTCCCTCCACTGTTCCATAATAGGCCCAATTACTCATAATAGCATAATTATGTACAGCTAATAGGTTTACAAAATAATTTCCTTACAACAACCCTGTAAGGTTCTGCATGAATATCATTGTGTGCATATGACAGAAAGGGAAATTGAGGATCAGGAAATGAAAGGGAAAATGTCCCACAAGGAATAATTCATAGTTAAGACTCAAACTCAGTACTATAAACCCATGGTCCTTTTGACATCATAACTTCCATTAATTGCTAGTGCCCACATAGTCAGTAGCTATTAGGATTTGGTAACCATTTTTTCCTGTACCAATAACTGCCTCCCTATTGGACCTCATACCCAGTTTCTATTTTCAGTACATTTCCATTTTCCAGATATTTCAGAGAACTGGTATAGCTAACATACCCTGGGACCAATGAACATTCCATATGTTTCCATGAACTAGTTTCCTGAGCTACCAATTTCCATTCACTTTCAGGTTAATGATAGTTATGGTACCCTCCCCAAGGTTTTCTGAACTCTAAATTTCAAATACAAGAGAATGCACTTTTCCAGTCCAGTAATTAATAAAAGACAGAAATCTTTCCTTTCACGCTTTTCCCTACTCCCTCAATACTGTCAGGGTCATTGTACTACCAATTCAAACCACGTGAAGTAGGAAGGAATTGTTTCCCTTGTAACATGATCTTACCTAAAGCAATTAGTATCTTTCATCTGTGGATTTCTATCACTTGTAACCCTGGCAACTAATAACCATAACTAGTCTATCTTAGGTCTCTAATTTAAAAAAATAACATAAATAAATACCATGTATGCAGTCATTGCAACAAGAGTAAGTAAACTAATTTTAAAATAAGCAAATATAAAATTATTTTAAAGTTACTGTTGAATACTTCAATAATTTCCAGCCAACTAAATCATTTTATCCTCATTCCAATATTGTTCAATGCATCCACAGGTTGTTGAAAATAAAACCTTGGGGAAAATTGTCAACTCTCAAATTTAGGATGAAATGCATTTCTGCTGAGCCCGGTCTTTCCTATTTTTCAGGAACCACTTGTGGAGGATTTTCTCAGTCAGGCCCAATGAGTTTTCATAGTTGCTCAGACAATTTAGTTTTGATATGTTTTAGCTGTGCTAGGTATACAGCCTTTTCAAAGCCATCCCATACTTAGGCTTCTCTCACTGGATTCTCTCCTCTAGGAATTAAAGAATCCTTTTTTATTACAAACACTTTCTTTGTAGATTTCTGATGTCTTAGGTATTCTAGTCTGCATTTTTTCAACTAGATTTCATTTACTTTAGAATAGAGAAAGAGTGTTCTGTTAGGCGAGCTTCTTTTTTCATCTTCGTAAGGAGAGCTGGACTATATTCATTTTAACCTAAATGATTTTTACATACTTTTGGCAAATTGACATTTGCATAGTTAAATTGTTCAAATATTTTAATCAGTCAACAAGAATTATTTTAATCTCTACTGTGTTTCAGGGACTTGGCTCAGAACTGGGGGGTATGTAGACCAAATATGAACTAAACAAACAAAATAAAAAATTGAGAATAGTAATCATTATCTGAAGAAGCTTACATTCTATTTAGGAAGACAAGTACATATACAATTAAATACAAGAGAGGGTAGTGGGTTAGCAGGAGGAGAATCAGAAAAGGTTTGAAGTAGAAGGTAGTGCTTGAGGTGTGATTTGGGGCATTTATGAGGGAGAGATGAGGAGGGACCATGGCAGATGGCCACTGTGGAACACAGATCACATGTTGAATTGCAGAGCAGGAGGGGTTTGTGATGGACAGTAAAACCCCCCCAAAAATGGTTGCAAACAAGTTGTGAGGACTATAAGATCTTAACAGAGGAATTCATATTATTACCTTAAAGAAAATGGAGATCCCTGAGAGCATATTGTGTAGGAGCGTGAAATGGTTAAATCTGTGCTTAAGAAATATCAGTTTACCAGAGAGACCAATTAAGAGGTCCTTGCACTAATCTTCATTGTGACCCTTAGTCTTATTGGATCACTGTTGTACCCCCAACCATGGAGATGAAATTAAAGTTGCTTTTATTGCCCCCATTTTACAGATAAAGAAACTGAGATTGAGAAAAGCCAAGTAGCATTGCCCTATAAAGACACAATTAGAACAGAATAATTAGGTTTCTATTTGCATATTAGAAATACCAGAACCTTAGTCTTCTAAATCTGCTCATACTCACAAAAATGTTGAAATAGAATATTCATGTATGGATACATATGCTAAACTTTTTTCTGAATGCTGGTAAGAGTAAAATGACCATTGTGTTATTACAGTTCTAGTCATGAACTTGTCCATTTTCCAGGACAAAATATGTACAACAGTAAAAACATTATTCATATATGATTTTTTACTGATCATATACAAATGGTAATGTGGTGCTTGCCTCATATAATTAAACTGCCAAATAGACTCAACAATTTAAGGGAAAATGAAAATTATTATGTATTTCCCAGATTCTTGCAATAATAAATCCATGTATGGCTTAGAATTACCCAAAAGTTTTCCATTTCCAAAGTTTCAAAATTATTTTCATAAATTTTAGTTATTAAGAAAATATATTTTAGCTTTGCAATATTGTTTGTCCCAAATCTTACCTGCTTTCCAGCGAAAGTTTAAAAAGCCACCATTATTACTCAAGGTGAATATTTCAATAATTGTCCTTTAATCCTTTAAATGT
>NW_027186473.1:18906320-19025490 GCF_028583685.1 Petaurus breviceps papuanus
AAATATAGTAAATTATTGTAACTATATGTATTAAAATACTCTTATTTGTATGTTTAAATATATATAGGAAGAAATGATATTGTTACATGATTGAAATCTAAAAATACTTAGGGGTGAGGTAAAGTACTACAATTAGTAAACTACTTATTTTTGATAAGCAAATTGCATATAGTTAACCATACAAACTAATCTCTTTAACTTGTCCTGTCTCCTTGACCCAAACTCACTTCATGATATGACATAAACCCCTAAAAAACTATTGTTTTACATGTCATAGAAGCAAATTCCTGGGGAAAAATATGCCTCTGATATCCTTAACTTTTGAAATAATTGTATTCATTTCAGAGAGTATGATTCAGGTACATGTATTTCTTCATTAGTTGACTCAATTATAGTTTAGCATGTATTTGTGCTGCTACTTTGAAAACAAATTGGTTCCTTCTCATATTAAATAGTATTTAACACACTAATGTGATCATTTTAGATGTCAACTCACAGAAGGGAAGATAAAATCTGCCACTAATTTGTAGAATGTTTTTTTTTCTGTTCATATTTTATATTTTTATGTATAGGTAAAGATTAGAAGTGAGCAAAGAAAAGTCGTCACGTTTCAGAACATTATGTTTAATCTGTAAGAGCTTAAGTTAAGAGTATCTTTTCCTCCTGGTAAAAAGTCATCTACAAATTAGTAAACACTCAAGTGTTCCTTACAACCATTTTCATATAAAAACATAGTAGTCGTTTGAAGGAAAGAATGAACATCTACCTCCTTAAATTCAACCAGTGTCTTTTGGTCATTTACTACATACTAGGTCTGGTGGATATATTTCATTATGTCATATGCTACTTATGGAAAAGTAATTGAGGGTTTAGCTCACCTGCTTAATCCTATGGTAAACATTTCCTGGTATCTCCCCTAATTCCAATTGTTGCTGATCTCTCCCTCCTCAAATTATTGTATGTTTACTTATCATACTATATATTAGATCTCTGGCATAGGATTTAAGCTTTCTGAGGACAAGGCCTATTTTTCTTTCTTTTTTTTTGTCTTTGTGCCCAAGTTGTGTATCTCCCCCTACTCCCTGTTTATTTTATATGAAAGGTGCTTAATGCTTATTGAATTGGGTAAAAAGAAAGCAAATTGAGATATGAAAACATGAATTTTCAGCGTGTATGTTATGAACTCAACATTCAATATGCATTGATTGAACATCTCCATATGAGAGGCACTGCACTAGGTACTGGCTGTAAAAATTTCTTTTTATACCATAGAGAGTTCAGAATATTTTGCTTAGTGGGGGATATTAGATATTAGGGTTTGGTTTTAATAAGTGGATATTAGTGACTTAAATACTCATAAGATATTTGGGATTTTTATTTTTGGAAAAATATTATTTCACTCTAATTTTCTTAGCTTGATTTAGAAGGCTGAGCTCAAATAAATAGTCAGGGTTATCCTTCCCCTTCCCCGCCTCCCCCAGTTGGACATGTTTACAATTCTATTTGAGCAAAGCAAGTGGAATGATAGAGTTTAATTCTTTTGGGGGGAAAAACCTTTTTGATGTCTTTTATTTTTATATTATTTAGATTTCCTCCTGTATTCCTACCCTGTAACTACCAGAAAACCATTCCTTATAACAGGGAATTTACAGATCTGTGTTTGTATTGGGATAAGCAACTCCCAATGTAGAAACTCATTCTAAGGATTCTGAAAGGCAACTTTTAGTTAGAAACTTGTATTCTTAAAGAGCTGCTTAGGAGACTAAGAGATTAATGTCATTGTCCAGTTAGGGACAACTAGTAGATGTCAGAGATATGACTTGAACTTCCTGAAAATAAGGCAAACCCTCTCTTCATTCCTATTATCTCCTTATGTTCATGCAATATATTTTTCACATATATAAAATGATGAAGCATGACTCATTTCATTCATGATTCACTTTAGAAAAAACTTAGAACAATGTCATTTAACAATTGGAAGTGGCTTGAGTAGGACATATATTTTGCTTCTTCCTAGAGAATGGCATAGGCCCCAAAATTCTCCCAAAGAATGGCCAAAAAAAAAAAAGAATCACAGTGGATCCCTAGTTTTATTTTGTGACTTTTTGATACAATCAGTTTTTAATTAATCATCATAATTACCAATTATTACCAATTACATAATTACCATAATTACCAGGTAAAAAGGCAAATGTAAAACAATACTGTGTAATATAAACATTAAAACAATAGACCTCTAGACCTCACATTAAGAATCACTGTGAAGAGACTCTTATACATACATGTAACCCAACAAAGCTGTACCACACACAAAAGTTAATTAATGTCCTAGGAAAACCAATTATAACATCCTTGAGGTTTTTCTGGGAAAGGGGAGAGGAATGGCAGAGCTTTCTGACTGTAGGGGGCTCCCTCATTTTAAATAATACACGATTGAAATTCTGTTTTATCTGGATATTTTCCAATCTGGCACAAATTGTTAGAAATCATTAGAACTCCATCTTAGTTAAGAATGTTTTGAAAAATACCTCTCAGACTGACCTTTGCTTGTAGTCAGATGCCCATTTAAGTCATTAAGAAACTTCCATGAACTTTCATTATTGATTGGTTAATTAAATCCCCCTGGCATCCCAATTTCTTGATTAAAATGGATCAAATCTATTTTATTCTAGGGGGGAAAATAGAGAACTCATCAGGAAAAAATATTTAATGGAATGGCATGTAACTTATTTCTATTTACATGTTGGAGTGTGAGGCTGCTATCTGAGAATTAACCTTCACATTTTAGATGTGAAATAATGTTATTGATGTTTAATTATGCCTATTTAGTTTTTACCAGTGGGGTTTGTTTGCCTTTGTAGGGTTCCCTACATCTCTAGTCAGTGTTCACCAATTGATTTAAAAATGCTTTTGATTGGTTTGTTTTCACTACTGGGACTGTCTGGAACTATTCTAAATTGATTTCTCCCTTATCTCTCTGAGCACTTGGCAATAGTTTCTGAGGAAAGATTTATTTCTGAGTTACTTGCCTTGTTTCCCAATTTCAGATATTTACCATTTTACTAACAGACCCATTTCAGTTTTATGTGGGGAATTTTTAAGGATTTGAGTATTATTTAATATTAGGTGAACAAAATGTTATGAAATTAATTTCTTAAAAGATCAAAATGGTTTTAGGAATACTTTATTAGTTGAGAGTTTCTTTCATGGTGATAAAATATGATTATAATTTATTATCTTTTCATATTGTTGCTTGGGGTTTTAATGTGTTATTTTATAAATATTTTGACTTCATTCAAATGCCTTATAATCATTAAACTATTTTCAGATTTAAGATGTTTGTTGACTATTGCCTCAGGGCTCTATTTAAAACAGCATTATAGCATACTGAGAAACAAAAGCTTAACCTGATCAAATTATCTTTATTTTCCTTCATTATCCTATTCACATGATGAAATATGATTTATTAAGGACTCACATGTTCATGTTTATGTGTGGGGTATAATATAATTTGATAAGAGAGGAAGTTATATTCAGAAGCTAATATGCAGATATATATAGAGAGAGACAGTATTATTCTAATACAAACATAGACTGGGGGTAAAGGTAATTATATCTAGTAAAAGCTTTATTGCAAGTTTCTTAAGATTTTTCTAATCTTTAATAATGTCACGGTCTACAAATTATCATGACATATAATGTTAAAAACTTCAGTTAAAATATCTAGAAGCTTTATAATGTTTTAATGTTTGCAAAATGCTTTTTATATGTTAACTCATTTGATCTTTGCAACAAGGCCCTCTGAGGCTGGAGCTATCATTGCCATTTCCATTTCACTAATAATGGTACTTGAGTCACAGAAAGGTTATATGAGTTCCCCAGAATCACACAGCTCGTAAACATCATCTTGATTAAGTCACTTAAAATTGGTATCCTAATGAAACAATTGTGTACTACTTTTATTCTTTTTCAAAAATTTTATTTTAGACTGAAATACCAGAACACAAATAGAGAATAAAAAAAGAAACAAAAATATACCATAAATTTAAATATCAGAATTTAAATACAAAGATGGAAGGAAATAAAAGCATTTCATGTGCATCACAGAACATGAGAGGATTCAAAATATGTAACAATAAATTTTCATTTCAAGAAAGCCTATATGACAAATATTCCTCATTGTGTTGAGAATTGTCCATCTTTTTTTATCCCTTGTGAGTTTTCTTTCATTCTCTGCTGTACACCTTTTTCTTTGTTCCTTTTTTGCCTTCCCCAACCCCCCCGCCAGAAGTCCACAATAAAGTTTGGATATGTTTCTCCATAGCTATAGCTATAGACATATAAATATATACATACATATGTAGACATATATATCCCAAACCTATTGTACTCTTGATCTTTGTTTTTATGTTTATGCATATCTCTTGTTTGCTATTCCTTCTGTCTTCTCTACTTTATTTTTACCCACTACCTTGCCCTCTTTTGACTTGCCTACCCCCCTCCAAATTCCCTCCCCAATCTTCCCATTCCCATAAATCTAAACATCCTTCTATACCCCTATTTACCTATTCTCTCACTCTCCCCTCTAAAGATCCCTTCCTTGCCTTCTTCCCCCTCCCTATGCCCCTACTATTTTATTTCTTCTGAATTTAGAAGATTTCCATACTCTTCTAAATGTATATATATATATGTATGTATGTATGTATGTATGTATATATCATTTCCTCCACCCATTCTGGATGAAAATAGGTTACCAGAACTACCAGTACTCCTCCCTCATCCAATTCCTATGTATCAATTCTTCCATTTGTATAAAATAATTACTCTTTCTAGCTGTTCCTAAATGGTTTTACTTTTGAAATTCATATCCTTCCCAGGTTCTCTCCAATCTTCCTTATGAACTACCCAATTATTAATAAGAATCTTAGACATAAATTTTGCATTTTACATACACAAAAAGTAAATAGTCTGTCGTTATGTATGCCTCATAATTATTCTTTGTCATACACCTTATATTTATATTTGTTCTTGTATGTCAAATCATCTAATAAATTTAGTTTTTTTTTAACAAAGTCTTAAAAATCTGAAAGTTTATCAAATGTCCATTTTTTTTTCATTCAAGATAATAGTTAACTTTGCAGGGCATGATATTTTTGGCTGGAGTCCCAGTTCTTTTGCTCTTCGATATGTTGTGTTCTAAGACCAGTGGTCCTTTAATGTTTCTACAGCTAGGTCTTATGTAATTCTAATTGTGGCACCATCATATTTAAACTTTTAATCTTAATGCTTTTAATATTTTTTCCTTGAGCTGGGGATTTCAGAATTTGACTATGATATTCCTATGACTTTTCCTCATAGGATCTCTTTTAAGTGGTGATCAATGGATTTTTTCTATTTCTACTTTCTTCCCTTGTTCTAATGCTCCAGGACAGTTTTCTTTAATTATTTCTTGTATTATTGTATCAAGATTCTTTTTTTTATCATAATTTTCAGTTAGTCCAAATATTTTTATATTTTCTTTTCTTGATCTATTCTCCAAATCTGTTATTTTTCTTATAAGATATTTCACTTTCTCTTATATCTTTTCATTGTTCATATTTTAAAAAATCATTTCTTGATCTCTTATAATTTCACTGTCTTCGCTTTGCCAATTCTAATTTTCAATGTGTCATTTTCTTCCTTAAGATTTATAATGGCATGCACAGCAGCTTTCCAGAGGACTGCTACTCTGAACAGCTTTTAAGGTTCTGATTTCACAGTATAGTGGACACTCTATTCCATAAAAAATGAAAGCAAAACTTTCACAGAAAATCAAGGTACATCATCCACAATATACAATTTATATTCACAAACAGCTTATCATTAAAACGGCCACATATTTTTCACCAAAGTGGTCACAATATTTAGAACAAAGAACAATCATCTCAAAGTACAATAGTCAAAGTCTTCTACTCAAGGGGCAAAGTCTCAAGTTAACTCAATCAGTATCACAATATAGTCTCAAAGTACAATAGTTAAAGTCTTCCACTCATGGGGCAAAGTCTTCCACTCATAGGGCACTGTTAAGTTAACTCCATCAGTCACTTATTCAAAGTTTTAACAAAGAATAATCATCTCAAAGTACTATAGTCAAAGTCTTCCACTCATGGGGCAACTTGATTAACTCAATCAGTCACTTATTCAGCAATCAATTACTAAGTATCATACACAAACCTTCCACACCTAAGTCACTAGTAAACTACAATGTCATCATTACTCTGTACCCAGGGAGAGGTCTTTTCATCTTGACTTGGGGCCAGTTCTCAGATTCCCTGGATCCCCTTCCTTGGCCCCAGATTCTACCTGAACTCACCAGACTGTCACCTGGGTTCAATGGCAGATAGCACCCAGATCCTCGTCCAGCTCTCTGGGTAGGTCCTTCTCCATACTGAAGTTCACAGGGTCTGGTCCATGTCAGATTCTTCACAATGTCTGCTCCTGGGAATTCAAGGCTCAACCATGCCACAAAAGGACAAAGTCTCATTATGCCAGTCATGCTTCCTGTCTTCTGCTTCCTCAGTCTTCTCCTGGGCTCCTTGTTCCTGTTTCCTGGACTTCTGGGCTCCTGGCTCTGAGCTCCTGTTCAGAAGAAGCTCCACCACCACAAGTTCTCAGGAAATTTTGGCTTAGTTCTCCATTCCCTCTTCTGTAGCTGCCCTGCCACCAGATGCTGGTCCCAAGAAATTCTGACTGTGCCTCTCTGGAGCTTTTCTTATATACACAGCATTAGCTACTTCCTGTTTCAGCCAACCCCATCCTGTTATGTCAGCAACAGGAGACAGGAGCTCATACCTTCTGTTTTCCCAACAGGGGCTTGTTCAATTACTAAGTGCTAAGTACCTGCTGCCTTTGCCAACACAAAGGGATCTTCATATTCAAATCACATTACAATTACAAGATTCTGGATCTCCTTTTCCAATTGGTTGACTTTTCTTTCATACCTTTCTTGATTTTCTTAGATTCTTCTTTTTTTTTTTTTTTTTTAGTTTTTCCTCCATCTTGTCATTTAATTTCTAAAGTCTTTTTTAAGGTCTTCTATAAATTCTTTTTGGGTAGGTGACCATTTAACATTACTAGTTGGGGATTCCTTTAATTTCAATTTTCTCCTCTGAAGATGAACCCTGGTCATGTCTAGTCTCATAATAGGTTTCTATTGTTGGATTCTTTCTCCTTTGCCCATGCATTTTTTTGTGGTGATAGATTAGTTTTTTGTAGTCACCTCTAATCCTGGGGTATGGGGAATGGTGCCTCTTGCCCCAGATATTCAGTTCTTCCCTTTAGCCTGGAACCAAAGTCAAACTTCCATCCTCCTGTAAGTGCCTACAATCAGGGGCTTTCTTTCCCACTGCTTCTGCAGTCACTGGACATGTGCTGGTTCCATCTTACCCACACCACCTTTTGCAGCACAGCTGGGTCTGGTGTTCCTGGTCAGCAGAGGTTCCTTTGATCTTCTCAGGCTCAAATGCCCAACTCCCCTCACTATCTGGGGGTAAAAGTTCTGGTGGATGGGGTCTAGGCAGCCTCTCCAGCTAACCTCAGGGCTTGCCAGTTGTTTTAAGAGGCTAGCTGCTGGTTGTTAAAACAGAACCTAGCCTGGAGGTGTTTACTCTCTCATTGGGACAAAAACTTGTCCTGGGATTTTTTCTTCTGATCTTCTCAAATTGCCCCAGGAGGACCCTGGTAGTGCCCCTATTCTTATTTATCTCCACCTACATTTTGTTCACCCTAAGGTGCTATTTTAACACGTTCATGGGGGAAGATCTTGAGAGCTTGGAATTTTCTGACCTACTCTGCCATCTTCCCAGAATCCTCTTTGTGTACTACTTTTAAAAGAGGGATTCCTAAATGTGTGTGTGTGTGTGTGTATGTGTGTGTGTGTGTGATGGATTCCTATGATGTCTGCTGAAAGCCATTCAAGGATAAACAAGGTTCTACTACCCTTTTCAAAAGTGTTTTTAAATGCAGAAAAAACATAGAATTTTCCATATATGTGTGTATACATATATATTCATAATATATGTACATAATATGTCATCCATATATACACACATATAAACAAATACAATTGAATAAAAAGTAATATTTTTCCTATGTTTGCAGACCTGATAAAATATTTCCTGAAATCTATCTGGTTAGGACTTCTTGCTTTACAAGGTCTTTGACAAAGATTATTTATATAAAATAAATTATTTTTGTGTCATTTTGTTTTGTTTTTAATTTAGAAAATATGTAGATAGCTTTGGAAGAGTTTCTGAAAGTACCTTACCATGTGAGATATAGTGAAAAGGTTGGCAATTATGAGACTTGGGCTTATTCAGCAACTTCAGCTCAGATGGTATATTACTTCTCTATTCAAATTTTTACAAATATCTTTTATGTTTTCCATGATTCTTTGAGGGGAAAATACAATGGGGGAAAAATATTTGGAATTGTATAGAGCTTATAGGTATAATATTAATACTTAATGACAGATAATGCTATTCAGTATTAATTATCAGAAATATAGTTCTTTCTATTCTGCCTTCTGTTGGTACCCTGAGATCATGTTAAAGATAACATGGATGTTGTATGATAATACATTAAAGCCAAAGCAAGGGAATCCTCAATATTCTAATACTATTAATTGTAATTGAGTATTTATAGGAAAACCAAATAGTTAAGAGGTTGTTGTCAAGAGATAAGTTTGGAACTTGAGGTCCTATTGTCTCATATAGACAGAGAAATGAGAGCATTACACTTACTGGGAAATGAAAGGGTCAGCCAAAGGTCAAGTGGAAAGATAAATTAGAAAGGGTGGGTGTTAGTTTCTGTGGAAGAGAACAGAAGCCCCGATCATTTAAAAGGAAGTCATTCGCACATAAAAACAATGAATAGTTTTTCCAGTAGTGGTCATGTGTGTCTGCTAAGCTGTCCACACATTCTTTATTGGCCCCTTTCATGACCAATGGAATGAATTGTCAAGGGAGTAACTCATCATCCTGGTGACGAAGAGAATCTCTTTAGTGAGAAGAGTATATAAAACTAAAACTAAAAAGAAAGAGCAGCAGAGATGAAAGGCTTCATTCTTCTTGGGATGTGCACAGTAGCACAGTAGCCCATGAAAATGCTTCCTTCTAACTGTGAAAGATCACTTTGTTCTACTTAAACCAGTCGCCCAAGCTGGTTCTTTACATAGCATTCCCTCACACTATGTATGCCTGGTTAGTAACACCTACAGTCACTTTACTTGATTATGTGAGAAACTCTTAATTTATATAAGCTCACTATTCATACTGTAGTAGATACTACAGCCTCCCTGTCTGCCATCTATATCGAGATTGAACAGTACTTAGGAGTGAAAGGAAAAGAAGGAAGTGGGATGGTTTATGAAAATCAGCTTGCTTAATTTAATGCTTTCCAGTGAAAAAGTCGGATGACCCTATACCTAATCTCTTATTTAATCTCCAGTGGGGAAATTAGGTAGTACAGTAGATAGAGTATTGAACTTCGGTTAAGGAACACCCAATCTTGAATGCTGTCTCAGATATTTACTAATTTTAAGAATCTGTGTAAGTCACTTCTCATGTCAACTCTCTGGTAGAGTTGTTGCATGAATTGAATGAGATAGTGCATGTATTTTGCAACCCTTAAAGTACTCCATAAATGCTTGCTATTAATATTGTCAATTTATGTACCACCATGTGTATTAGAATTGTAAAGCTGTATATTGCTCCCACACTCAACTAGGGGCTAATTATCTAATTTGTGAAATAAATATATTCCAACTTAATCTTACTTTAAAAATATATCCTTCTTGTGTTTACTTGTAGATGAACTTTATAATTTTCAACAACTCATTGCTTTGTCCTCACTTGTTCTTACCCAGTATCAACCCAATAGCAAGCCCTTTTAATAAATTTTTTCTACCATCCTTAAATATTTTGTCTTCCTGACATTCCACTATTCCCACTGTAGTGATGAAATACCTTAGGTATTTCCCACAATCTGTTTCTGTTACTCCTGCTGCTGATCTGTTACACAGTTAGAGAAAGTAATAAAATTGAGCTAAATGAGTTAACTGAAAATTTATGCTATCTAGCTTCAACAGGACACAAACTACTGCACACAAGCAATTCTTTTGTTCTTATATTTTCTAATTGTTTCCACTACACTAAATCTTCTAAACCCTTTTTCTGATTTCTTCTCCTCTCCCCCACCATTTACTCCTTATTCCTCACTCTTAGCAGCCGACTAGCCCTGTACCTTTACCTAGAGTAAGACTTTATGAGTCCACTCAAATGCCTCTCTTTCCCTCTCTCACAGTCTTCATCATTTTTTTTTGTTTTTATTTTCCCTCTACTCTCAGAGGTGGTACTGTCCTTTGCCAAAAGTAGCCTGTCTACCTCTATCTTCAGTCTCATATTTTTTCATATTCTCCATGATCATTTTTCATCAATCATAGTAAACTCTTAAAATAGCCTCAGTCTTTCCCTCTCTTTTGAGTTCTTTTCCCTTAGCTTAGAAACTTGATCACATCTTTCCTATTAAGGATAAAGAAAAAAAAATATCTTCACTTGACCCTGAACTTTCCTCAAGATATCATCTTATCTCATTTTCCTTTTTCACTGTCTAACTTGGAAAAAAAAGTATTCAATGTATTTAGGCCTCCCCTTTATCACCAATTCTCATTCCTCACCTTATTGCAGTCCTGGTTGCTGTGCAACCATTTTATAGAAATAGTTCTCTCTGAGGTACCTGATAATCCTCCTTATTGCCAAGTTAAATGTCTTCTTTCCTTTGCACAATTCTCCCTGACTTCTCTGTGACTTTTAACATTGTGGTCTATTATATATCTCCTTTCTTGTTTAGATTGCTATTACACTTTAATAATTCTCTTATTTCTTTAACTGAAATTTATGCATTCATATCTAGCTTTCAATACTTGAATAAAGTTAATGTTCTTCAAGTTTCTATCTTTGGTCCTTCTTATTTTGTACTATTACTTTGGTCTTTTCATCTGCTTACTTGAAAGTAGTCATTATATTAAACCCAAAGAAGAGAAGATGCACCATAGACATGTTAGCTTGTTTGTTTTTAAGTTCTAGTACTTGAAGCACAGTCTATGGAAGAGAGATTGGAATTTTTTTTTCTCTTTGTTTTTTTTGGTCAAAAAGGCAGAACCAAGATTAAAGGATGGAAGTTACAAAGAAGCAAATTCAGACTTAACCTCAGGGGAAATGTCTAATAATTTGAGGAGTTCAAACCTGGAATGAGATGTAGTGAGTTCTCTCACATTGGAAGTCTTCATTTAGATGATGACCTGTCAGATGTGTAATGATTGAGATGCAAAGGGAACTAGATGTCTCTTGAGCTCCCTTAAAAGCCAAAAATTCTGGTGTATGATTCTTCCCTCTTTCTTACTCCATACATCCAAATATTTCTCAGATATTTTCTGTTCTCTCTTATTAGTATGTGAGAAATCATCCCTTCTCAACTCACTTTGTGAGCACCATTGGTCAGTCCTTCATCTATTCCCATTAAGACTATTGTAATAGCTTCCTAGCCAGTCTTTTATCTTCAGTCCATCTATCCTAAATACTGCTGCTCAAGTAAGGATGTTAATGCATAATTCTAATTATGTGTCTCTTCTACTCCAAAACCTCTTATAGATAGTCATTGCCTAGTAAAAACCAATATAAACTCCTGATTCTGGCATTACTTTCTAGTCTTTATATTCAACAGTACTCTTCATTCTAATGAAAATGAGATTTTCTGTTCTACCCTTTTGCTTTTAACCAAGATCCTTTGATACCAGTCAGTACTTTTTTGACTGTGAAATTTTAAACTTTAATAGGCTATCATCTGTATATTAAGTTTTTATAGCGGTAGTAAGGGCATATCGAGAGTAGATATTTTATTAGAATACAAAAGTAAATAATAATAAAATTTCAAATGTGACATAAATGTAGTAAAATGCAGTCAAGAATTCAAGTATTAACTGTTTTGGAAATGCAGTATTTGCTGGCTGAATTTTAATTGATTCATTTATACCTTTTGGACATGATACCTTTCAGAAACCATTGATCACCATATTCCTTCAGTGCTTTTAATATTTTCTTTATTTCTCTTAAGTAATTTTCATGAATCTTATTAGATAAGAATAGTTTTACTTGTTAAACAGTTAAATTCTATAATTGTTAGATAAAATAGTGTTTAAGGGTTTACAGAAGAAAAAAGTATTAGAGGCCCGCAGCAGAGTCAAATGCATTTTCCCTACTACTGAAGAATGTTAAATTGTGACTAGATCTAACGATGCGTCTTGTTAGGCAAACATTTAATTTCAAGCAGTCAGCTAAATTCAGTTGATATTTTTTTTCAAAATGAGAAATTTCTTCAATTTCATCTGTCCACGATTTGACCGAGATCATATTTCTCATAGGCATTTGTCTCTGCATGTGTCACAGAAGGGATAAATGACACCTGTTGTTGCCACATGAGCTTTGCTATTAGTAGTTAGTGCTGGATAACATTTTCATCCTTATCCTAGTGGCATAAAATAATCAGGAAACTTAGTTTTGTTTATTGCATAATATAGCAATACAGGATTCACTAAGGAAAGGCCACAGGTTATAATCATGGGTATGCTGATAAATGACTAATGACCAGATCTCCAAGAAAGAAAGAAATGTAAACAGTACACACTTTTAATTTTAATTCAAATTCTTAATATTTTTTTCTCCATCATGTTCTTAATCCTAGACAGTCAACACAACAATAAATCAACCCCTCATTTCTAGCTTTTTGCCAAGGAATAAATTCTCATGCTGATAATTTAACTATCAGTTCAAGTTGGCTCCAGTACTCTCTTGTACATAATGGTCTTTTGAATATATGTGTGTGTGTGTGTGTGTGTGTGTGTGTGTGTGTGTGTGTGTGATTGGATAGGCTAAAGATGGGAGGGACCTTATAAATCATCTAATCCAGTCTCTTCATTTTACAGATGAGTAAACTGAGGCTCAGAGAAGCTAAGCAAATTGTCTAAAGTCACAAAATTAGTAAGAAGTAGAGCTTGGATTTCAACTCAGATTCACTTACTATAAATCCAGATTTTTTTTTTTTGCTCTAACCATGCTGTTTCTCATCTCTGTTGTCTGGCCTCTGACTATATCCCAAATTACATCCAGCTCTGTCATCAGATGTGATTCCAAAAAGTTTAAAGGGAATTTGGATAGCTGAGCACAAATTTATCACCAATACTAGAGAAAAAATCAGAAAGACTGATTGAACAATTGAAAAGGACATGTCATCCTGATAAGTTAGGAACCCCATTTTCATATGTGAAACACAGTACTTTTTTTTAATAGTGAGTTGTAAGAGGCTAGCCTTCATGTAAAATAAAGATAGACCATGAGAAATGGGCTTAAATTGCAGTATGAGTGATTTAGATTAAATATAAAGAAATTCTTATTCACTTCACAAATAAAACAAATTCCTCAGGGAAGTTACAGAGCCTCTTTTCTCTGGAAGTCATTTAGTAGGTCAGGTATTTTGGCCCTTATATTTTGATACTCTGAGGGTACTATGATTTCATCCAGTTGAGTATCAAAATGGGTATCACAACCCTTCCCCATCTTCTTGTCCTCTATAATTCTTGTCCATGTTTCATTTTAAAATAAGCCCTTTATAGAACTATGTAACATCCTAAAGCCCTTCTTCTTTGTTCTTTTGGTCTCTCCCAGGTTATGACTTTCCGCTAATATTATCTCTTTTATAATTCTTGCTGAAAGTATGCTTTCATTTTTCATATTTTCTAACAGTGTTTTTTTTCCATCTGGTTCTAATTTGTTTATATTGATATATTTACTTATGTTTGCACATGTTGCTTCCCATGGAAGAATATAATTCCTATATGGCAATAGATATCTTTTTTTTGTCCTTTTATCTCTGGTGCCTAGCACATAGTAGGTGCTTAATAAGTGCTTTCTGGTTGTTTGATTATCATAATTTGTGTAGAAGTAGGAGACCTTCCAATAGATCATATGCTTCTCAAGGACCATAACCTCTCAGGGCCTTAGTTTCTGTACCTGTAAAATGAAGGATTTGAACTAGGTGACCTTTAAGGTTCCTTCCACCTAGCGGGCTATCTGGTACAGCTGGATAAAGCACTTGACTTGAAAACATGAAATTACCATTCTGCCTTAGACTTAGTAACTCTGTGACCCTGGGCAAGTCACTTAAGTTTTGTCTGTTTCAGTTTCCTCATCTGTAAAATAAAGACAATAATGACACTTACCTCTAAGGACTATTTGAAATTATATTCCCTAATTTTTTTGCTTGTAATAAGAGTTGTTAACAATGAAATCATCTCATTTTTGGGGCGACCAGGTGGCTCAGCAAGTAAGAGCACCGGCTCCAGTGTCGGGATGACCTGGGGATCAACTCTGGGCTCGGATACTTACCACCACACCCAGAAATAACTGGCCATGTAACCTTGAGCAAGTTACTTAACCCTGATTGCTTTTTAAAAAAAAAAAGGAATTATCTCATTTTATCCTCACAACAACCATAGGTACAGCTATTATTATCTCCATTGTACAGTTGAGAGAACTGAGGCAGACAGTGATTGATTAATTTGCCAACAGACCTAATTTAGGCTGGAATATTGAATCAGAAATTTTAAAATGGGGAGGGGAGGTAGTTTGGAATTAGATTTGGGAGACAGTGTTTCCAGTTTGGGAGCAACCCAACTGAATGGGAAGGAAATAACAACGATGGCAGACTTCACCCATAGCTGCTTCTGATTTGTGGCTGTTACCTAATTAACAATCCTGAGTCTTTATCTAAAAGTTGGCTGTCAGAATACTGTCTTATGCCTATCTTAGCAATTCTATGAAAGATGTTTTGAAGCTCCTTTTAAAAGTCCCTAACGACTTGGTAATTGTTTTTATGGCTTTCCAATGAAGTGTGAAGTGCTCCCAATAGCTGTGTCAAAGAGAGTGAGTTAATACCACTTATTGTTGCCTGGTGGTCTTTATTTGCTGATTCTAAACACAGCTTTGAACAAACTCCAGAGGTAGGAGGAGGTGAAGGGGAGACATAACATTTCATTTTTTAGACCTAGAAGAAATCTTAGAAATCATGGAAAATGGAGGCCTTAAGAGCCTAATTGACCTGAAGAAGACCACACAATTTGTAAGCTGCAGAGTTGGACCAGAAACCCACATTTCCTGGCTTCCAGTCTAGTGCTTTCTGCTAATTATACAAACCTTCATTGGTATTTTTTAAGAGGTATGCTTATTATAACTTACAAAAACCTATTATTTCTCAAAGTATCTACTCTGAGACAGCTTTTTAAGTCAGTGACATGATTTTTAAAATTCATTTGGCTGTCTTTAAAAAAATTGGCCATCTAAATTGTCCTCTTCCAAAAGACTTTAAAAATTGTTAAACAAAAGTATTGCTAATTAGCTACATAATTAACATTTGCCATGGTAAGCATCTTATTTGTAGGTCAGTTTTGTGACAGAATGAACAATTCATATATGTAGTAGTTCTGAAACTCTTTTTTTAGAACTGAGATCCTAATTTTGTATTCAGGAAAGTTAGAAATTTATATTTTTTGTCTCTTCCTTTTATGATAGCTAATTAGTCTGATTTGTAATTTATTTGATTCAGAGTTCTTAGTTAGGAATAAACCTCCCAATTAAGCATTATTTTTAGAGGAAAATAGAATCTGTTTTATAATCATCTGTTTTATGACGCCATTTCCAGGAATACATTGTTACAAAAAAGTATAAATTTTCTAAACATGTGTAGAAAAATCATCCTCCCTGATATGACATAATGAGAGAAAATTATTATTCAATTATTCAATCATGTCTTACTCTTTGTTACTTTGTGCACTATACTGTCCATGGGGTTTTCTTGGCAAGGATACAAGGGTGGTCTGCCATTTCCTTCTCTGGTGCATTAAGGCAAACAGAGATTAAGTGACATGCTAAACAGTGGAGATTAGAATGAAAATACAGGTGTAAAAGTTGCCCACCTAGTGGAGGTGATGGTTGAAGTCAGAAATAGGGTAGATGAGAACTCCTTCAGAGAGACAGTGAAAGGAAAAATGAGGATACCTGAGTAAGGAATGGAGAGCTGATAACTTAATACTGAAGAGAAAGGGGAATGGAGAGAAAAGAAAGAGAAAAGAGCACTTAGGAATGGAGGAGAACTGAGAGAAAAAGTTACTACTGAAGTCATAGAAAGAGAAGGTTTCAAGAAGAAAGTGATCATGGAACTTTAAAGGGCTTCTGCTCCCAATTCCTTCCTTTGTAGATTAGGTAATGCAGACCCAAAGAGGTAAGGGATTTGACCAAGATCATATAAATAGTAAATTGTAGAGTCTGGAATCACTTTCTTTCGCACTAATAACCTTAAAGACAATAGATTCAGTAGGGAAAACAAAAATTAAATTGTATGGGATTAAGTACTCATAGTGGGTGATAAGAAATACATAAATGATAGTGGCAGACTAATAGTTAAGAACACAGAAATGGTTGTCATAGACAAAGAAAAAAATTAACAGAGGAAAAGGAGGATTATCACTTAAAGGGGACAATTGATACAAATAAAGCATCCTTTAAAAATAGGAGACCTCTGCAGGTTTGTACGTGTATTGAAACTATTTTAGTTTGGCAATTAAGGCATATTGTATATACCTTTATACTTATGGCAGGTTTTTTTTTTAGTTATTTCCATATGCATCATGTTCTATAATGGCATTGGGGTAGATGTTTTATATAAGCTTGTAAATTAGTACCTAAATACATTTTTTTCCTATGGTAGTCAAAAAGTACCTTGGATACTATTTTACCTAAAATATATTTATTGTATAAAATATAAATGAAATCCTCTGATGAAAAAGAGGTTGTTATAAGCTTATCACCTTACCAGTTTGTGACTATGATTAGATCAGCTTATTCTGTTAAGATTTTTTTTGGTCTTAGTTTCCCTTGTGCTACAAGGATTAAATAGTAGCTAACCAATATCTTAGCCTTACTAGTTGTAGAAGTTTTCAGTTTGTATCATGGCATAATCAATAATTTCTTTACCACAGTGAAATATTTATTTTCTCCCTAGCATTAAGCAGTAGTATATTGAGCAGTAAACTGCATATAATGCTTCTCTTAATAAAGCTAACATTTTGGTAGAAGAGTGAAAGTTATCATAATAAATATTCAGCTGAAATAAAGAATGGGGAAAAAACAAATTAAGAAATGCCCCTTATTACATTTCATCATGTTTTCCTTCTCTGTTTCTTTCTGGTCTGTTGCATGATATAGACTGTCTTTCAGGAACATTAATATATTACCTTCATCTGCAGGCAGGATAGATTTTATTAATGAGGGCAATCATACAGATATCAAGCCTTGAGCAATAAAGAATTACCAGATTTTCTAGGACCTATGGGATAAATATATCTTACTTGAATTCCATTATCTTCCACCTATTTATCCAAATGTAGTATACATCCTCCAAAGATAGATCATGCCATTTTTTTCACAAGATTGGGAAGTTGCTTGTTAAACGCATATAAATTACTGTCTAAGGTTCCCATTAAATCACTACTAGCCAATCAGACAAAGTTACATTTTAAATACTAAATGATAAATTTCCCTTTATGAATCCCACCAAGAATATGTGCACCTCATAAAAATAAAATTAAAGTGTTTTAGAAGACAGAAGGAAAATGTGAAATAAATATCCTTTCCCTGCACCACTTACTTGAATGTTGGGACCCAAGCTTCCCAAAGCAAAAATCAGCTTGATGTTTTTTTTTTAAACCATTGACTAGGACTGTATTATTTATTACAGGTCACATGCCATAGGATAACTTTATTCTGTTTCTGTAAAAAAAAATGTGTTTGAATCATGAGATTTTAAGCACAGATCATTAGCACAAAAAGAGGATAAAATAAATTGAAGGAACCATTAACAATAGTGATTAAAATTTATCACAGAAGCACTATAATTGTTACTTCAGCTGAGAGAGAAGAATAAAAGTATTCCAAGCTAGTTGTAATAAGAGTTCATTTCTGAAAGCCTGACAGAGATGTATGATTTCCTTTCCATAAGTCCCATTTAGTCCCCAAGACACTACATCTTCCTTGATGTACCTAAGAAATGGGTGATGTTAACGGAAAGACATTTTCTATAAAGAAGGCAGTTAGACGTTGAATTTGGAAAATGTTATCAAGGCCCCCTAACTACTTTTTTTTAAGCAGTGATAAATTATGCCTACCAAGTATATGTCTCAATTAATATTCATTAAAATTTTTTACATTTTCCTTAGTATGTCAAAATACCTGCCAAATATCATGTTAACTCATATGATTATACAGACTTCTTTGGTGCTTTTATAATAGTTTAAGAATTTAAGCTTCAACTAGGACTAGAATATTAAATCAGGGAAGATGAGATATACACATACTGTTACTCCAGAAATATCTCTGACAAATTGGTTTTGGTGCTAAAACCACATAGGCATCGTCTTAGTTGTTACACAGTAAATTGTGTAGGTCATGATAGCTGATTAAAACAAAACCAAATTAAAAGAAAGGTTAAGTGTGACCTCAGCAATTCCTTCATCACACACAAGTCTTCTTGCTAGTCACATACAGCATTTTTATATTTTGAAAACATAGCATGGTATTCCAGAAGTTGTGGTTACATACTTAATTTTAAGGCATTTCTTCTTTCTATCTTTCTGGATCCTAAGAAATTAAAGATTTTCCCCCTAGAGATGTGGGATAGTGTATCTATTACACAGTTGCAAAAATATCCATTTTGGCAATATACTGAAGAACTTGATTTTTTTTTCCTGAAGCATTGTTCACTCCTTTTTCCTTCCACATTTATTCATTCATAGTATATATTAAGCTTTTACTATGTGTCAGTTGTTTATTCTCTTCTCTCCAGCTTCTTAATATAGAAGTAACATAAATGAAACTACATCATCTGGAAAAACTGAAAAACAATTAGCAAAAAAACCTGAAACCACAAAGAAACATGCTTTCTGTATAGGAGAAATAAGAACAAGAATGTTGTGTTTGAGTCATTACTTATATTTCAGAATGTTTTGTTTTTTCTTTATAGCATTTCATCAGTAGCTAGAAGTTAAATGTCTCCTAGCCATCTAGGAACAGACTTGTCATTTGACAGGAGAAGAGCTACATATGCATAAGTAGGATAGAAAAAACCTGAGCTACAGGAGGAGATTATGAAAAGAATAACTAAAAATAGTACAAGAACCCCAAGAAAGAAAAAAAAATAGATGGACTGGCAATAGACCTGTGTTCAGTCCATCACCCACTTGTCTTCAGTGTCTCTTAGCGAGTGGCTTAGTCTGTGGTTATTGAAATCAACTAGCTTTGTAGACTACTATTTAGTGAGACTGCTATGTACCCATCTATCTCCTAACATTCCCTCGAATCCACCACTCTAGAATTTTATGGAAAACTTAAATTTACTGCAAAAAGTATTTTAGGATCTCAGACAACATGTCTTGGCATGAGATTGTGATGTTCTTTTGCCTATTATTAATTGTATACTATTGAGAACAAAACATTATTTTAGAAATCCAAATATTTGCCTCAAAATGTGTGTATGTATGTGTGTGTATGTGTATATACATATATATATATAAAGCAACAAACAGACTTACTAATTTCATATAAAGAGTAGCAGCACATAAAACAATTACCCAAGCATAAAATTCCTGATTTCATTTACACTATATTTTCAATTGTGTTAAGATTTAAGAATGTGTAATTTATTCAAAATATATAAAGATAGTAGAAGTAACTCAAATTTTTATCCTGGTATTTCACTTTGAATGAGTAGAAACTCAGAGTCAATTAAAAAAATTCATACATGTTCCAGATGATTTTTTCTAATGTTCTGAAAAGAACTTTACTAAAGGTGCAAATAGTATTCATTAATATAAACGTCCTATAACAGCTACAAAGAAAATTACAAATAGTACTTCACTTTAACTTCACAGCGACCCTCTGGGTTAGGCGTTACTATTTTATTTGTTTTATAGAAGAAACTGAATTGTTGAGAAGGTAAGCAACTTGTCCATTATTACGAAATTAGTGTTATAATATGAGATTAAAAACTCAGTTTTAATGACTCCAAGTCCAGCATACTACCCTCGATTGAACACATTGCATCTTCTTTTCTTTTACATTTAAATCTTCTCTTCATTTTTGAGGCATGTATAATCCTGTTGAAATACTTACTTGTTTGTATAAAAGCATCTTCAATGATGTCAGGACAATTCTGGGAATAGTTGTAGTGAAACTTTGCTTTCTTGGCTTGACCAATATGCATCAACAAAGCAGAAGAGGTAAAAAAAAAAAGGCATGGCAGGGTCATGTCTGAGAGTAGCTAATGGATGCTTTTGGTTTAATGATGTCTGAAATGTAATTTTTAATGCTCTTTAGAATTCAAAGAAACTTCTCCATTAGATTAACTATTCCAATCACTAGAAACACTGACATTTTCCAGACTGGCCATCACATTTCTTTTTGACCTATGTATATGTATTCATATCCATATCTCCAAAGAATTGGGAGAATTCAATATTGGTTTATTTGATACTTTCTATTTGAGATAAAGAGCATGAAAGAAAGATCTAATTCTTGGACCTGGATGTTGAAGATGTTTCTCAGTTTGGTGTTTACTGGTAGCGTTCAGTGGGTCTGACTTTAACTGCTGATTTGTAAGAATGGGTCCATTCTATTTAATAGAAGCTTGGATCTTTCCACCTTGGAAGAACTGAAGGCCTGCAGACAGACCCTCAGGACTAGCTCTGAAAAAAGCATCTGGCCAGAATGAAAGGCTGTCTTGCAAAAGGAAGACAAAGAGGGGAAATGAGATTAGAGATGTTTGTTCTGCTTCCCTTGCAGCTGCGCATAACTACAACTCTTCCTCACATGTGGTCCCTCTCTCTACTTGGGGTACCATAGCCTTACATGTGTGTGCTCTGTCCATAGGAATATAATTTTGGTTGCCTATACTTATAAGGTATTTAGTATTTGAGAGCTAAATTTCTTTCTAAAAGTTGTGATGACTTACACTTTGTCTTGTGAAATTTTAATTTATTATTTCTTAATATATAGCTCTGAAAAAACAGGGTTTTGAAAATAATAATAATTTTTAAAGGAGTCCAATGATTCTCTGGACAAGTCCATGTAGCAGCAAGCACCCTAGCATACCCAGGACAGATGCCAACACAGGTTCTTTGATCAGCTTTTCTAAACGAAAGCGACTCAAAATGGGTTAACAATCTTGCTTTAATCAAACATATGTCATTTACCTAGTTCAGAGGAAAAATTCAGCACCCCAAACTTCAGAGAATACAAAGAAGTTACAAGCAGAAGTTACAAGAAGAGACAGAAACATTTCAGCAGATAGGCTTCCAGCTGTCTGACCATTACATCCATACCTAATCACAGTTACCAGAGAGGGAAGCACCAACTTCTAGGTTTTCAAAGCCAGGGGGCTCAAAGGCTGCCCAAAGTCTCATCTGGCCAAATCACAAAACTCTTCTCAAAGTGAGCCCCAAAACAAAATCTCACATCAGGGTATATATATATATATATATAGCCTTCTCCTGGCTCAGAGGATGTCACAACCCTCTTGACCAACTGCCCAATCACACAGCACCAAGGTGTGCACATTACTGAAAATGAAGCCTCTTACCACATGTTATGGCATTCAGCCTAGTGGGGGCAGAGTATATTTTTAAATCTAGGAAGGTTCTCAGAGTCACTTAAGCCTAGCAAAGGGGCAGGGAAGATCTAAAATTCTCATTCCCATAACACTCCATTGTCTTTCAAATGGAACTACTTGACTACAACTTTTAACAGAAATCATTCTGGTTTTCATTGAATGTCCAATAATAGCCCCAGCCCAAGTCTCTATGGCTCACTTTTTACATTTCACTGGCTTAGAATGAGGGTAAATAGCAATTATTTTCTCTTCTGGTCAGAAATTTTGAGGGTCTTCCTGTACTAGATTGATATTTCAAACTGAGGCTTGGGAAAAAACTTATTTAGAAAGCACAAAGTAACCCACTGCATCCCAGCCATTACTAGTCATCTTTGACTTATGTCTTGCCACTGAACTCTAGAGGAGAGAGTGAGGCTGAAGACTGATCAGGTCTCCCTCACTTAAATCCAATTCATGTTCAAGTCAACACATAATCCTCATGATGTCATTGGTCCTTTTTGAAAACAAACAACAAACATGTTACTGTTTCCTTTGTCCATATTTCTGTAATTCTTCAGAGATCTGGGAGTTTGTTGGTTACTCCCTTCCACTGATAGAGACTGACACTTTTTAATAGATAGTCTTTGTGACTTGCTATGTCCAAAAAAAAAAAATCATCCCTTCATCCTACAAACATTTTGGGTCATGAACCTCTCTGAAGCTGGTCAGACTGCAGACTAAGGATAAAGTCTATCACAAGACTCATGCATAAAGATTTTAAGATAATATGTCTTATGTTTTTCCATCAGGGTCACCCTGATACTTGGTCACTGATTTAGGACATTCATAGAGGATTTCTCTGATCAAAGTGCAGAAAGGAGGTAGAAATCAACAGTTTTATTGTTAAGTTTATTTATTCTTACTAATTTTTTCTTTTTTCTTTCCTTGCAAGATGAAAAAAAAGAATGAATTAAAGTTTATTGGTTTTTCAGAATTATTTAATATACTGCATGTATCATTTAAGATGTACTCAATATATGTTTATGGTTTGATTGACCTGAAATAGAAGAAACACACATCGTCAAGGTTTTTCTAGAATAGGGCTTCTTGAGAGTCTGTGTGTGTGTGTATGTGTGTGTGTGTGTGTGTGTGTGTGTGTGTGTGTTATGGACCCATTTGGATGTCTGGTGAATGCTATAGACTCCTCACAAAATAACATTTTAAAATGCATATAATAAAATACTTAAGATCGCAGAGGAAACCTATTATGTTAAAATATGGTTATCTGAATATTTCAAAACTGAGTTAATGGACTTTCTTTTAAGAGCCCTTGCTTTGGAACTATAGCTAATGAAACCAACTATAAGTGAAATTGTGAAACAAAGTTTGTCATTGATAGCATTGACTTCCTTTTCTCAATCCTTTAGTTGGTCAATATTCACATGTTCACCATTGACCTTTCTGCCCACTCTCCTTTCTTTGAAGTATGGGATAATTTTGTACTTCTCTTAATTAACTTTTACTCTTTGGTCTTGTATATATTTTTTGAGCATTTGATTTATCTTCCCTCCTAAATTGTGAAATTCTTTTAAGTAGGGACTTTTAAAATCATTTCTTTCTCAGGCTCCATAGCACAGTGTTTTGCATGCAATAGGAATTCAATAAAAATTTATTGAATGAATGAATTACAAAAGCAGATCTGATAAATCATTAAACATAAATTGATTTAATAAGTTATACCCCAGGAGGATTTTTCAAAATATTTTGGGAAAAGAAAGGTTATGGATTGGACCTATGATTTCATTGATGCAGGAACTTACATATGAGAAATATCCCTCTTTCTATGCTGATTGATCATCTTTACTGGGTGTAGGGTTGTCCAGAGCACTGGAAGTTTAAGCAATTTTCCAATAATTGCACAGCCATTTTAAGATAAAATTTGAATCCAAATCTTTATTCCTTTGAAGGTAATTCTCTATTCACTATACCATGCTACCCCCAGAAAATAAATTAAAAGGAATTCCACTCTAATGATGTTTTTTTTTTTTTTGGAGGGCAATTGGGGTTAAGCAACCTGCCCAAAGTCACATAGCTAGTAAGTGTGTCAAATGTCCAAGGCCGGATTTGAACTCAGGTCATCCTAAGTCCAGGGTGGGTGCTCTATTCATTGCACCACCTAGCCAACCTTCTAATAATGAAATTTAACACACTGTAACATCTGAATGAGGGATGATTGAATTCACAGCATATGAGTGACTACCTTATTTTGTTTACTTTTAAGGATTATCTTGCTTAAAAAAACTATTTCTAAATGTTTGTATTAATGTGGAGTAATAAATTACAGTACACCAGAGAGTCTAAAATTGGTAATATAATTCATATCAGTAGAGGATGTTTTCTGTCATTTTTGTTAATAATATTCAGGTAGATATAACATAAGACATTCAAGTATTTCATGGATAGAGTGGTGCGTCCAGAGTCAGGAAGAACTGAATTAAAATCCAGACTTAAGACACTTATTATCTGACCTTGGCTAGTCACTTAACTCTGTTTGCCTCAGTTTCCTCATCTGTAAAATAAACTGGAGAAGAAAATGATACACCACTCCAGTATTATTGTCCAAAAAAAAAAAACACAAATGGGGTCACGAAGAGTCAGATGAAACTGAAATGACTGAACAACAACAAAAGATATTACATGAATATATGACTGATGACTTAATGAACACATAAATTCTAGGCTAAATGAGGAAGGATAAAATGAAATGTAACCAATTTATTCATTTCTGCATGCTAACTGAAGTGAAATTAAGGCAGCAAGCATCTACATCTAATAAGTACAAGTCAGCATGGTGAAAAGTTCTGAACTGGAAAAATGGGATGTAAACTTGACTTTAATGTTGGCCTTTTGGATGAATTTAAGCTAACCATTTAGCTTCTCTTGGCCTTACTATCCTTATCACATCAGTAAATTATAAAGTTTGAATTATATTCTTAAGGTCTAGGAATTGCTAATGCTTCTTCCAGGTTCAAATTTTTGTGATTCTTTAACATAAAACATCAACACAAAATACAATTAAATCAGATAAGCATTTAGTAAGCCCCAACTGCTGTGTGTGTACAAAATACCATCCCAGGCATTGAGGATTCAAAGTCAAAACAATGGAAATTCTGGAAGAGCCACGTTAAAGCAATTTAGTGGCATTCATTCATTCAAAGGTACTTCTGTTTATTAAATTCCATATATGAAAGCTAGTTAGAAATAGAAAGTGAGAGAAATGTAGCGGTGGTGTGATGTATTAACTAAAATTAAGGTGCATTGGGGTGGCTAGGTGGCACAGTGAGTAAAGCGCCAGCCCTGGAGTCAAGAGGTCCTGAGTTCAGTTCCTGCCTCAGACACTCAACAGCCACACACACACACCAAAAAAATAAAAACACAAAAAAACCTATCTCTGTAACCTTGGGCAAGTTACTTAACCCCAATTGCCCTCGAAAAGGTAAAAAAAAATTAAGGTGCATTAATAGTTAATTGTTTGGGGACATTGCTGGATGTTATTGAGATCACCCATTTCCTGAGTGTTAGGCTATAGTGATACTGTAAGAAAGCCTTTTTTAACTTCAGTTTATGATGTAGAATTACCATTTCAGTTGGAGTCACAGAAGAAATGGGTTGAAATCATGACTCTAATGCTAGTTGTGAGACTTTGAACAAGAAATAAAGACCCTTTCTTGGGTTCAGCCTCCTCATTTTAAAAATAGGCATAATTCTTACAATTGTATCCTTCAGGATTATTGTGATGAAAACACTTTGTGAATTGTAAAACACCCAATAAATGTTAGTTGTTATTGTTACTTATTCTCCAAAGTTGTTATATGGATGAAGTTAGATAATGTGTTGAAATATTTTAGTCATAAAGTACTTACATTGATGGCAGCTATAATGATTTTTGCCTGTCTTTCTGTCTATCTATCTATCATCTAATTTTAACAACAAGCAAAGCAAGAATTTTAAAATAAATGAGAACTGAAACATACTATAAAGGAATGAGAATAATATTTTATAAAATCATTTTGATTGTTGGCATTTTTTATCATTTATTATGGTAAAGAAACCCAGAGATGGCACTCTATATTCATGACTGGCCAGGATATCTTCCTTGAATCACTTTTTTCTCTTCTAATTGTAGTGAGCTTGGCTGAATGAACCTATGGAGCCTTTGACCATTTTTTCTTGACTTTAGACCAAGCCCTTAGTTTCCTAAGAGGTATTTCCATATCTAAAGGCCAAAGAAAAACAAAAGCTATCTGAGCTCAGCTAGTAGACCATGGGCCCACATATTCCCCAAATCAAGTTTTTCAGAAAAAAAATGGGATTATTCTCTCTTTGGATTTTTACAACCCATGACATATTAGAGTTCTGTTTTCTGGCCTTCTAATAACTGTTGCTGAGTAGGAAGACACAAAAAAGGATGACATTTCTCTCCCTCTTTATCCACAGATCCCAGAGAAGAAGGGCATTCCATACCTTTTCCGTATTTATTTATATCTTATAGGTTTATCTCTTTGATAATTTTTCTATTTATTGCATTTCTTTGGTCGCTCTTTGCCATTGCTTTAGTTTCCATTTCTGTATATTCTTGATGTCCTCTAGTCCCTCCCTGAAGAAGGCACACAATTACAGAATGTCCCAGTTAAAAGAGTCCTCAGTTGATAATCACATCTAACCTGCACTCCCCCCAAAGCTTCCCTCCCATAGCATACCTGACAAGTGATCATTGAGTTCTTGCTTTGAAGACCCTTAGTGAGGTAGCAACTAGGGCATTGGACTGGGAAACAGGAAGACCTAGGTTTGAATACCTCTCCAGACCCTTATTTGCTGTGTGCCCCTGAATAAGTCACTTAGCTTTGCTGTGTCTCCGTATTCTCATGTATAAAATGGAGTCGATAGCCTCTAAAATCCTTCCACTTCTAAATTCATGAACACATCATCCAGCAGTCTTTGGAATCCTAAATCAATCTTGTTTTAAATAACTAAAAATATTAAGAATTTTTTCCCTTGACATTAAACCAAAATTTACCACTTTACTACTTTGACTCCTGGTACTTAGTTTTATCCCCTGGGGCCAAATAGAATCGGGTTCAATATATTTTTCATGTGTTATACCTACAAATCCTTAAAAACCGCTATCATGTCCCCTATCTCTTCTCTGGGCTATGTATTTCCAGTTCCATAATCAATCCTAATATGGAATAGAATCAAAGCCTTCAATGTTACCACACTAGTCTCCTTCTTGAATGTTCTCCCACTTAGAGATAAGCTTCTTAAACTGTGGTACCCAGCACCTACATTGTGCAACAAGAGGTAGGAAAATTGTGAAATATACATAACAGTAGTCTCTGTCTTCAGTATAATAGATCATGCTGCCCAAGAGTTCTGGTTGACCTTCTTGCTCCTTAATATATAAAAATGAATTTCTGGAAGCTAGATGGCAGAGGCCGATGCAGCTCCGGGTCCCAAGGGGGTGGCAGCGCTGGGGCTGTGGCTCAATAGAGCCACAGTTCCAAGCATGCCTGAGGAGAGCTGGTCATGTATCCAGTGTTTCTGTGACCAGGTGAATACTGACCCTGATGGCCTATCTCATGCACCTTGGCTGCTGGCCCACAAGATCTAGTCCCCACGGGAGCGGGAAGCTCTTCATGCCTTAACAGTGCTAGAGGTATGCATGAACTTCTGTGGAGAGAAATTCCATGGTGAGGTGGCCAAGTTCTGCTTTCTGAATGAGCTAATCAAAGTACTTTCTCCAAAGTATCTTGGATCCTGCACCACAGAGAAAGTCAAATCAAGAATTGTAGAAATAATGTTCACTTGGACTGTTTGGTTTCCTGAGGATATCAAAATATGAGACGCTTATCATATGCTGAAGAAACAAGGAATCATTAATCAAGACCCAAATTGCCAGTGGACAAAATCTTATCCTCACCTTCTCCCAGGTCCAAGAGCTCTATTTTTGATGCTGATGAAGACAAATCAAAGCTCCTGATAAGGATTCTGCAAAGTAAGCACCATGAACATTTACAGGTAGCCAACAGACTAATCAAGACCCTCATCAAGGAGGAACAAGAGAAATCTGAGAAGGTGTCCAAGAGGATCAGCACCATCCAGGAAGTCCACAGCATTGTAAAACTGATGAAGGAGATATTGAGCAACTGTCAGGGGCCAAAGGGTCCAGAGCACCTGGACCTGAAGAGCCTGCAGGGCCTGTATGAGAAGTGTGAAAAGCTGAGGCCCACTCTATTCTGGCTTGCCAATGACACTGCGGATGTTGATGAGGCCCTAGCAGAGATTCTCCAGGCCAATGATATACTCACTCAGGGTGTTCTCCTGTATAAGCAGGTGGTGGAGGGCCAAGTCATTGCTGGGAACATGGTGCCTAGCACAGTCACCAGCAGCACATGGGGAGAGCTGCCTGCCTCCCAAGCCTTGCAGGATAAGGAAGCTAGCATCAAAAGCTATTACTCCCTGATTGACTTTACTGAAGTGGACTCTGAATGTGGCATCCCTTCTGAGCAGTATGAGCTTACATCATCATGTCTTTTGGAGAAAGAGCTAGCTACTTTAGGTCTCAGTGATGCCCCAGTCACATGCAAGACTTCCTCAGACTTTGATGTTCTTCAGGTTGCCCCAAAGAATAGTTACCTGGAGAATGGAAATTTCTCCTCCAGTACAGTGACCAAGAAGCCCTTACCTGGCAGGGCTGACCAGACAAATGGCTCCCAAGGCAGCTCTAAGGAGAAGAAATGGTTATTGGGCTTGTCTGTTGCCCAGAGTTCTCTAATCCCTGACCTGTGAAGCACATTGAATTCCATTCATCAGAAAATGCTCCCCAAAGATTCACTGGTGGGTGCCAATTCCTTCCCAGAACAATCTTGGGAGACAAGACCAGGAGACACTCCTCCATCAACACCCCTACATAAATCTCTAGCTCAAGTTTTTGTTCCACTAGAATCAATTAAGCCCAGTGACCTGCCTCCCATCACCATGTATAATCAAAATGGTTTCAAAGTCTTGCTCCATTTTCCCAGGCTGGGACCCCAGGTTTCCCAGAGGTCCAAGTACTTTTGCTCTCTATGCTGAGTACAGCACCACAAACTGTCTGGGACATTGTGTTTCAGGTGGTTGTGCCAAAGGCAATGAGAGTGAAATTACAACCAGCCTCCAGTTCTAAGCTCCCTGCATTTAGTCCACTGCAACCACCTTCTATGATCTCTCAAGTTCTGCTGCTTGCAAATCCACACAAAGAGCCTGTCAGGATAAGGTACAAGTTGACATTCACTCAAGGTGGGAAACCCTTCAGTGAAGGAGAAGTGAGTGATTTTCCTGACCTCGCTCTGTGGAGTACAGAATAACCTGAAGATGGACTCTCCTGCACCTTGCCATCAAGCCTTAGCCCATTTCTGTTGCTCATTTTTGCCCAGGACTAGCTAGGGCTTTTGAAATGAAGTATATCGGTGGGTACTGCTGTTTGGATGGCATATGAGCCATGTGTGAATGCATCTGAGACCAGTCTTTGATATTCCCTAGTGTGTCATCATCTCTGATGCTTCTATGGTGATGGACTTTCTGGAGTCACTGTGATTTTATAGGCCAAAGCTTACAGCAGAGGCTCACGTTTCAGGGAATCATTCCAAAGTGGAATCTTTTATGAATGTTGCCGCATTGTTCTCACTTTTGTGCCTTGCCATCCCTCAAATGTGTTGGGGCTCCCAGGCTGCTCCATTCTAAGAATCCTTGGAGACATTTGGTTGGTCTTGGGGACCTCTTTGCTTAGGAGACCCTCTGCCTGACTGACGTCTTTAAAGAGGATCCTTGTCTCCATTTTTATACAGACTGTTACAATTGATTGAAGAAATATTCCAAATGGAATGATCATTGCACATGCCTCTAGATTAGAGGGACACATAGTAGTAAGCTTCTACCCACAGTATCTTCTACCATAATGCCTTTTACCTGCCCTAGATGGACAGTTTTCAGGTAAAGGAGAAGAAAGTAGTCTCCATGTCTCATTTATGTTTTCAAAGCTTTTGCCTGAAACCTCCACCTACCTTTTCATCCTCACTGAAAGCTTTTTTCTACTTGCTTTTTGAGCATACCATTCTAGGCATTGTACAACACAATTAAGATAGATTTGGTTCTTGTTTTTTAAGTGAGTTATTGATGCAAAAAGACATAAAAAGTATGTAACAAAAAGTTTTGATTGAATATGTAAAGCATTTACATTGAATGAATAAAACAGGAACAAGTGTGTTTAAAAAAATAAAAATGAATTTCTGCCCCTTCCTTTCTAATCTTCAGAAAAAGAGAAATAAACCCTTCAATCACATATCAGTGTTTCACATTGGCATATTATCCATTATTAAAACCAGTATTAAACTTTCTTTTTTAATAAAAGGTAAAATTTGATATTTAGTTGTGCTTAGAAATGTCTAAAAGGAAAAAGGGAATGGTAATGTGAGCATGTATTTAAACTTCAGTAATTTATCAGGCATTGATTGCCAGACACAAAAGTAGACAGTTCTGGATACAAACCAAAACCCAAACAAACAAGCAAAAAAAAATGAACAATTGACTGGCTCTGTAGAAAAGGAATATTTCTCTCTTGTATGAAGCCTGCATGTGTCAGTGATAACTCAGAGAAGCAAATTTTAGGAAATATAATACCTTTTGAATGAAAGAAAATAAGCATGTTTTCTCCAAAGTATTTGAAATTTCATTTTCAATTCAAAGAATTATTTGCTTTGATTATTTTTATCTGCCATCACTGCAAAAGGAATCAAGAGAACATTTAGGTGAAATGTTGGGTAAAAAGGGATGAGATATCACATTTACAGTAATCTGTCAGCTCAGTTGCATTTGATGGATTTTCCATCACAGTCAATCTGTGTTCCCTTGCTCTATTCCTGGCTGGAGCCAAGTGCTAAACAATGACACTATATATCTTTCTGAACAAATTGCCAATTTTGGTTACTTTGGAACATTGGTGCTTCTGAATTGTCCATTTGAATCACCACTGTCATAAGAAAAGGGGAACTAAAGAAATGATTTTTTCAATAAAACAGTATTTTTCAAAACAATGGAGCACTCAAAATATAACCAAACAGTGTAATTTGTTAAGCATTCAAAAGCAAGTTATTATAGTTTTGGTAATTATTATGCATTAGTCCATTTTAAAAGATATTCTTATAATCTAGAAAATGTTATTCACTTATAAAGTGATGTTTTCAAGCACAGGTCTACCAATGATCATATCTATCTTCTATTTTCTGAAATGCATGCCCTTTTCCCATGTTGCCTTTTCTCCTCTACTTCAATTTATTTCTCCCTTTCTTTGTACTCCATGTGAATAAATATAATTTAGAAATCTTGCCATTTCTCCTACATTTCATTTAAGCATGCCATGGAATTAATTGTATTTCTTTTCCACTAAGGAAAGGTGAACTGATTCCTGAGATACTGCCAATGTTGTTTGAAATGCTACAGAGAATAGGAAGAAAATGTTAAATTTCTCCATTTTCACTACAGGAAATATAGTGGCATCTGCTAACTGCAAGCCATGTTAATTTATTTCTGGTAAAATTTTAGACAGAATTATTAAGTGAATAGTTTATGAATTTATGGAAAATTAAGTAATGATCACTGAGTCATGATGATGTCATCAAGAAAGGGTCATCCTTTACTAACCTTACTTCCTTTAAGAAGGGTTTAGGGAAGAAGTTAGTAGATTGATAGGGTAGATGGAGGGAATTCTGAACAAATATTTTACCCTCACTTCATTAAAGTGTTTTGCAAAAGCTCTCCTGTTCTTATGATGGACTATATGGAGAAATATGGTTATGTAATGGCATAAGTAGTTGGATTTGGAAAAAGTTTTAATTAACAGAATCAAGGAGAAGTCATTAATGAATCATTTTCAAATTGGTGGGAGGTTTCTATCTTTTCTTGGCTTTGTGCTGCTTGAACTTTTTATTAATTATTTTAACAAAGGCATAGATGATCATTTATTAGTTTTGCCTATAGTACAAATGTGAAATGAAGGGATGATAAAGTCAAATTGCAGAATTGTAGAAGGCTAGCACATTAGGCTGAATCTAATAGGATGATATTTAATAGCAATCAAAGTAAAGTCCTTCACTTAGATCCAAAAAAATCAAGTCAATAACAGTGAACAAGAAAAAATCCTCAGGCTTTAGTGGACAATCAATTCCATTTGAGTCAATGGTGTGACATAGTAATGGCCTTAAAAAGTAAATGTAATAGTATTCAAGGCTATATGCTTTCCAGAACGTGGAAGGTGAAAATGACAGGGAACTGTCATCTTGTATTCTTAAGATCAATTCTGGTTACTACATTTTAAGAAATTTTTGACAAGTTAAAAACTCACAGAGGAGAGTGTCTAGAATGATGAACATCCTAGAATTATATCATATGTTAATTTTGAAAGGACTGCTGTATTTAGTTCTGACTTAGTCAACTAGCATTTGATAAACCTTTACTTTGTGTCAGGCACTATGCTAAGCACTAGAGATACAAAGAACAACAACAAAAAAAATCCAAAACATTCTGTGCTGCAAAGGAGCTTACACTCTCTTGAGGAGACAACATGTAAACAATTATGTAAAGACATGACATATACAGGATAAATTAGCAGTAATTTCAGAGAGGAGGCACTAAGGTAAAGAAAGACTAGGAATGTCTTCTTGAAGAAAATGGGACTTAGCTGAGACTTTAAGAAGCCAGTTAAGCCAGGAGGCAGAGAAAAGGAGGAAGACTATTCCTGGAATGGAGGACAATGAAAATGCTTACAACCAATGAAGAGCATTGTAGGAGTGTCATGTGGGGCCAGTAAGGCCAGTGTAACTAGATTGAAGAGTGCATGGAGGAGAATAAGGTATAAAACCCTGGAAAACTAGGAAGGGACTAGGTTATGAATTACTTTTAGAACCAAGCCAGAGATTTTATATTTGTTCTTGGAGGTGATAGGGAGCCACTAAGTTTTATTGAATAAAGGAGTGATGTGATTGATTAGACCTGTATTTCAGGAAGATAAGGTGAGTAGAAGAACAGTTGGAGTGTGGAAAGACTTGAGGGTAGGAGATGACTTCTAGGGGAGATCATAATTATCTTCAAGTACTATAAGTACTGTGATGGAAAGAAACAAATAGATTTTTTTCTTATGGGCCCCAAAAGGAAGAACAAAGAATGATGAATGAAAGTTAAAGATTGGAAATTAGGCTCATGTAATGGGAATGTAAATTTGTAAGATCTTCCCTGCCCCTAGGCTAAAGTGCACCTGGAGCCTGGGGTGGGAGGCTTGTTTTTCAGTAGATACTTTTTGATTGGCCAGTGAGTCAATGAGGTTGTTACATTCTCTGAGCCAGGAGAAGGCTATATAAGCCCTGATGTGTAGCTTTGTTTTGGGGCTCACTTTGAGAAGTGTTCTGTGATTTGATCTGGATTCTGGGAAGCCGTTGTCCAGAGCCCCCCCTCGGCTTTGAAAAACCCAGATGTTGATTTGGTATGGATGTAATGGTTGGACAGTTTGGAAAGTTGTCTACTTGATCTGTTTCTGTCTTGATAATTCTGCCTGTATACTTTGAAGTTCAGGGTCCTGACCTTTTTCCCCTGAAAGAGGTAAATGATATATGTTTGACTGATTAAAGTAAGCTTGTTAACCCATTTTGAGTTGCTTTCCTTTAACAAAGCAGATCTAAGAAACTGTGTTGGCAGCAAACCCTGAGGACCCTTGGGGTGCTTGCTGCTACAGCTCAATACAAAGAAAAAATCTTGTGAGTCAACACTCTCCCAAAGTGGAATAATGGACTGCCTTAGGAGGCAGATACCCTACCAATATCAGTATTTTAGTGAGCATAGATGACCACTTGTTGAATGTCCTAAAAGTTTCTTCTTTAATAAAAATTATTCAAATATCATGGGCAACTGTAACCAGCACTTTCATCTTTGAATAATTGTATACCCTACTACATTTAGTAGTCTTTATAATTTTAAGCATCTTGGCTGTTCTCCTCTGCCAATGTTTCACATAAGTGATTTGGCCATTCTATTTGGTATGACTTCCTGACTTAATTGAACAACTAGATTGTGATTGTTCTCAATACTGGAAGTTTGCTTTGCCTAGTGATGTATCAAATAAAAAAAAAACCTTATATTCGAGCAAGAAGCATTATAGAACACATTTATTGTTTTTATTAAATTATATGAGCTTGACCTCTACTTTAAGAGTTGAAATGCATTTTGTATAGAAGTGATTCCCATAAAAATATATGAAACAAGATTTCTTCATAGAACATGCGATATTACACTCAATAAGAAAAGATAGCCTTCCTCTAAAATATTTCTCTGATGCCTCAGCTTCACATAAAGGTGACTCTGGGTTTACAAAGTTCATGCTGGTGGAATATGGATGTGGCAGTAACTGCAGGCTGGGAAAACCTAAGCATGCTCCTGCAGTCTTCAAAGATCCAAAGTGCTGAGTTTGGTTTGAGAGGCTTAGAACCAGCTGGTTGTTCCTGAGGTGATGAATTATGTAATTGTATCAACATAAGAAAATGCAAATATAAAACTCATTGAGTGCTCACATTAATAGAATTATTGATCTTTTTAAACTATTGGTGAAGTAATGAATAGACTGTTGAACACTTTGACTTCATAGTATTAATTTATGGTAATATGTGTTTAGCGATCTACTAGAAATTATATTGATACATCATATATCAAATAAAAATCAAGTTGAAATGTTATTGTATATGTGAATGGTTGTTTTCAAATTCATCTTTGTTTATGTATGTAGATATATGCTTATAAACAACTGATTATATATAAAAACCATGTGATGCTCTATATTAACCTAAAATTTAAGTAATATATAATTTATATATAGATATAAATGTTAATTATAATGTTGTATATAAATTTGCAAAAGTCTAATAGAAAATATAGAATAAAATATACAGTCTTATGTGAATATCCCAAATTCGTAACTTGAGGTTGTTGTAAACTTCATGGTGATAGTAATTTGTCATCTTAGAGATTTTAAAATGTATGAAATATCAAAGAAAGGCAGAGGAACAAAGGATTAATACAAGGGCATGGTATACAGTGTCAGGAATGCTAAAGTTCCTAATTCTGGAAAGGGAATATGAGGACAGCAAAAAAGACATTTTTTTTTCAGTGCCAAATGGGGAAAAGGGAGAATCAAAAAAAAAAACAAAACAAAACCTTTTGGTAGGAATGGATAAAGTAGTAATAACTGACAAAAAAGAGAAAGCAGAATTCTTCATTTCTGACTTTGATTCTGTTTACTCTGCCAAGGAGAAATGTGTTTGCATTAGAAATGACAGAACAAAAATGATTAATAGGGAATTAGTGCCCAAGATAAGTAAGTAGATAATAAAAACTGCCCTTTCTGAATTCAAGTCACTTGGCAGTACTGAATTACATTTTTAGATCCTAAAAGAGTGGGCATGGACTAAATCATTGTCAATGATATCTGAAAAATTGTGGAAAATAAGAGAGATACCACAAGATTGAAGGATAAATATTGTCCTGATTTTCAAAAAATGGGAAGGGAACACCACAAGAGTTGCTTTCCTCGAAGATGATTCAAAGGGCCAACTTAGAAGCAGAATATTGGTATTAGGGTCACTGTTAATCCTGGACTACTAACTGCAGAATCTGTTAGCTTGACTTTGCTTCTTGGCAGACTTCTAGAATAGAGTCTATAAGACATGGTCGATAAAAAAAATAAAGAAGAAGAAGAAAGGGAAGTAGTTCCAAAAGACAGCATGGCTTCATTGAGAATAAGTCATATATACTTATATTTCTCTTCATTTCCTCTTTTGGGCAGCATTTATAAATTAGTAGATGAGCAGAATGCTTTGGATATACTTTACCTAGTGTTGTACACTCTTCTTCTAGAGAAGGTAAAGAGATATGGAAGAGATGAAAATACAATTGGGTAGATTTGGAACTGGTTGCATGACCAGATTACCAGCCATTGTTAATGATTCAATAGCAGTATACAAAAAGCAGTCTCTAGTGGAGTGCCATAGGTGTCTGTGCTGTTTAACATTTGTATCAGTGTCTTAAACAAAGGCCTAGATAGAATGCTCATTAAACTTGCAGATGACACAAAACTAGGAAAGAGAGTTAGCACACTGGAAAACAGAGTCAGGATCCAAAAAATAAAATATTTTCTTGCTAGAATATTGAACTGGAACTGATAAAATAAAATTCAGTGAAGTTAAATGTAAAGTCTTGTACCTGGGCACAAAAATGATCAATTCCAAAAACATAATCTGATTATGTGACAGATTTTGTGGAAGAGGCTGAGTAATTTGAATGGACTACAAGTGTAGTATGAGTCAGAAGTGTACTATGGCAGCTGAAAATGCCAGGGCAAATTGTGGGTTCTAGTAAATGGGAAATAGTTTCTAGGAAGAGGAGGGAGAGTGGTAGTAACACTGTTGTCTGTCTTTCTCAGACTTCATCTAGAACATACTCACTTTTGCCATTGTAGAAGGATGTTGATAAATTATTGAGTGTACAGAGGAGAGTAAACAGGAAAATGAAGAATCTTGATTCCATGTCTTGTTGAGGCCTGATGGAAAGAACCAGAAAAAATACCATGCATGTTAGCTGTCTTCAAGTATTTGGAGGAATGAAAGAAAAAAAAAAGCATTTGTTAAATGCTTACATGCAAAGCAATGTGCTGGGTATACGAATGAATGAATGAATGAACTAGCCTGTGCTCTCAAGGAGCTCACGTTTTTATTATTTGCAGATAATATATAAGGTAGTTCAGCTTCGAATCAGATGGTAAGGGCTTGTGATTGGTAGGGCACAGTGGAAGGTAATAGTACATTTTCTTTAACTTCATTGTCATTAACAAAACTATATTGGTTTCTGATGTTGAACCATTTAACAGTACTTCTGACTTAGGTGATAAAATTTTCTTTCTTCTGAGTCTCTAATAACTGTTGCTACTGAGAAGGCAGGGGATACAGCATCTACAGAGGAAATTGTCAGGTAGCATCTCCATAAGGATGATCTGACCAAGGAGTCTAGAAATATGATTAGTATTCTTTTGGAAGAGGGAGTGTGGAATGGAGAGAGAAGGACTTGCTCCCATTTTTGGGAATTGAGCTTACCTGACAATCAGTGGCAGTTTGCCACTGATGGTTAGTAAATGGTAGTTAGTTGGTGTTGAAGACAGCAGTCCTCTTTCCACAAAGGATGATTCCTTGGTGAATGGCAGCAATGGCTGATCTAGAAACAGAATTGGTCGTCTGATAGAACTTTTGGGCTGCTACAGCAGAATTTGAGGGGATGTTTTAGTCAGTGTAGTTTGACTTGCCTAACACAAATAACCTCCTATCTCTCCCTTGAGGTGCCTTGCTTTTTCACTGAACCTGGCTAGTCTGCATCTTCAATTGCAGTTGGTGAGAATAGTAAGCCACTTCACCACAAGACTTGCTTTCCTTGATGATGATTCAAAGGGCCAATTTAGCAGCAGAATATTATTAGGGTCACTGATAATCCTGGACTATTAACTCCAGGAAGGATTAGAGTCCGGGGGTGGGGAACCAGCAGCCTCGAGGACACATGTGGCCTTCTAGGCCCTTGAGTGCAGTCTTTTGACTGAGTCTAAGTTTTGCAGAACAAATTCTTTTATTACCGGGATTTGTTCTGTGAAGTTTGGATTCAGTCAAAGGACCTCACTTGAGGACCTAGAGGACCACGGTTCCTAGAAGACCTAGAGGCACAGGTTCCCCACCCCTGGATCAGACTTTTGTTCTTTGACTTCAGAGGACAAGACCACAAGCAATGGGTGCAGACTGCCAAAATGTCAATTTAGGCTTGATGTCAAGAAAAACTAAAATACTTTGAGTTGTTCAAAGGTATAATGGACTCCCTTGAGAGAAGATTTCAAGCTTAGGGTTACATGGCTAGCTATCAGGGATGATATAGCAGGGATTATTTTGGTGTTTGTCTTAGACTGTATGTTTGCTGAGGTTTCTTCCAGTCTCAGATTTGGCAATTCTGCCATAGAAACCATAAATATGTGTTTTAGGTCACATAACAAAGTCTAATTTTGATAAAAGTTATAGAAGAAGTATTGTATCATATCCTACAAGCTTAGAAACTCTCTCTTGGTAGTAACAGCCTTTAATTCCCTTTAGGTATTTTAGGGATTGATATTTCATAATGGCCCATTAAAAAATGTGTTTAATTGAGACCTATCCAGGCACCCCCTACTGGGATGAGATAATTTCAAAACAGGGTTATTTTCTTTCCTTTCTGGTTGGTACCGATATTCTGATAATACAAAATGAAAAATATCTGAAAACTAGGTTAGAATATTTTATAGTCACTAATTCCTCACATGTTTCAACAAGATTTTTAAGTGCAATTGTAGAATCATGTCATATAACAAAACTGTTATATATATACATATATATATATCTATATCTATATATATATATATATATCTTTGGTTTTCTGACTTGTAAGAAATTTCTTTTTCTTTTCCTTTCTTTGCATGGAGATGGAGAGATTTGGTGTAGCCTTACTACTCCCTGTTATTTCTCTACATCTTTCCAAATGACATTTTAAATGGCCTTTTTTAAGTGAAAATAAAAAGTGCTGAGATGGTGTGCTGATCCGGTTCTGATATGAAATGTATTTTCCTTGAAAATATTATTTGTGAGTAAAATATTTTAGTGAAGCATTTAATAAGTCAGTTTGGGCAACTTTGCCATAATTTTGTGATAGATTGGTGTTAGCATCTATTCTGTAATACCCATGCTGAAATTCTCCAAATTATGAATGATCTAAATTCTAAAATTTTCATTTGTAAGTTTGTTGCTTGGGTATTGGCATTTCCCCATCAGGGCATTGCTAGACATGATGATTAGAGTAAGAAGCTAGGTCACAAAAGGCTACTTATCCCATAAAATAGATTGAAAATTACATACTCGCAGTAAGAAATCATAAAAAAAAATTAATGCTAGTAATATTTTGAGAGAGACAGAGACAGAGAGACAGAGAAATTGAGATTGCCTGCAGTGGAGTTATTTGAAGAATAAATGGTCTCAGAAAGAGAAAAATAGAAGAGAATTCTGTGAGCATAACCTACTGGGAATCAGGGTTGGTGAAGAAATGTTGGTATAAAAGTGTATGTATGTATGCACAAATACACATGTATATATACACATAGTGTTGTAGAAGTCTTAGTGCGGTATTAAACTACTAATGCTTAAAACTGCACTAAGCCTTTTGAGAGATTACGTAGACACAATGGTATGTATACACATGCTTATGTGTGTATATACCATATACATACATGCATATGATCACGCTCAATTTCAGGTAAAAGTTTTGGCCCGGGACAAGTCAGTTGCTTCCCCAAATGACTTATAGACATAGTGAGGAGAGAAGAATCTTGAAATTGATTCATTCTTTACTGAACATTATTAAGTCCAGTATTCATAGCTTCATAAGGATCTCAAGAATATGGAACCACTAATAGTGTCATATTGGTAGCATTAAGTGCAATAGCATTGCTGTTGATGCCATGCTATTCAAGAAGGGAAAAATACTGTTCAGTATCATAAATATAATCTTATTCTAAAATCATATACTATAGACAGAATTAAATGTAAAGAGTTGTCCATATTTTGAGCTTATGAAAAGTTTGTTATTGAATTTTCCCCAGAGATCTTAACATAAAGCATATCCTGAGGCTATTATACTTTACAGAGATGCTTGTGCAGTCTTCTTTACCTTCCTTATTCTCCTTGCTTCTAGCTTCTTCTCGAATTCATCCTCTGTATAGTTGCTAAAATGATATTATTATGAAAAAGATTAAACCTTATCACTCACTTGCCTAGGAATCTTCCATGGCTCCCTATTGCCTCTAGGATAAAATACAAAATCCACAGGCCGATGTGTAAAGCTCTCTCCAGAATGACTCCATCCTAACTCCCCAGATTTTCTTCATATTGTTCCCTGTTATGCATTGCAAAATTAAGGCAGGCTGACCTTTTTGCTTTTACCAAGCCTACCATTTCACCCACTTTTTCACTGTTTTCACATAGGATACCCCATGTGCCCTTTCTATTCTACCTCCTTGCCTCCGCTGCTTAGAATCCTTTTATTTTCAAGGTTTAATTCAGATGTTGTCTCCTTTGGGAAACCCTTTCTGTATTTTCCTCTTTATTAGTGTTCTCTTCCTTTATTGATCCTTCAATTTATGCATAGATGTTGTATCTTTCCAATAGATTGTAGATTCCCTAAGAATATCATTGTTTAAAATTTTTCCCTTGTATCTCCAAGACCTAATATAGAGCCTAAGTACATAGTGGGTAATTAATAAATACCTTTTGAATCATTGAATCTTGAAAAACAATTCACTTTCCATTTCACCACCAGCTGAAGTACTTATCTTCCCTGAAGCTCCTTTGCAAATGCTACATTGCATATTAATAATTTCCTGACCCTCCCCCAGCAGATATGGATCCCTTGCCCTTCAAATTCCTCATAACACTGTCACTAGGTTCCCTTATTATATTTATTTGTGGTGACCTCTCTTCATTTTCTCACCCCATCTCCACCCCAGTTGTTAATCCAACAGCTTGCATGTAACAAACAATAGATACTTTAATAAATCAGCTCAGAGTGAGCTTATTTAGAGAAACTAGGTTGTCTCTTTCTTTGTTATCGATCATCTAAGACATCACTTTCAACTTAATCATATATTTCATACTCTTTGCATGTTAAGATAACTCTGAGGAGAGGAGATGTAAGAAAAATATCATTCTCCCTGTTATCTGTTAACATGATACCCATCATTCCAACCATTGGCCTTATTCCTGGATCCTCTTTACATTTCTTGACTAAAGCAGAGTTGTTTTTTGATTTACATTTGTTTATTTGTTTGTCTATTTGTTTTTAAGTCCTTTGGGTCATCCATAGCCTTTTTTAAAAATAAACCTCTGCACTAGCCTTTTTGCACTATCTTAACACATTCATACTTATATTTTATATTCCTTAATTATTTATCTCACATCCAATTTTTTCATTTGTCCTTTGAAAACATGAGCTCACCAGAGAATTCTCTTTGATGGCTCTTTAAGATAGTCCTTTGATTTCTTAGTTTTAGGTGCCTTCCATTTCCCTTGAATAACCCTTCCTGTAAGAGAACCAGGTGTAGGATTTGTATGCCTCTCTTTTCTCTGATCTTTGTGAAATCTACTTTCTTCAGAACTCCTAATATTACATGTAAAGTTATGACTAGAATTTTTCCTCCTTAGCTATCACCAATTCTAAAATAACAATGGTGCTTCTTCTCTCCCTCCTTATTATTGTTTCTTCTACTTCTCTATTCAGTTCTTCATTGTTGGTCAATGTAAGGCTATCACAGTAGCCTCTCACTTCTGTCTTCTAAAAGATAAAATCCATAGTAAGTCAGGCCAAGCATTTGTCAGTTGTTTTTTTGCTTTTAGTGTAATGAGTGTTCCAGAAGAAGCTTGGGGATTTGAAGTCCCTGATGAATACAGCATTTTGCTTACTTGCCAATTTTGTTATCCACACCAGGAAGTCATCCTCCTTTTCCTCTTGAAATAAGCTAACAAGAAGAAAATAATTTTCACATAATTCTTTTAAATTATAATACATATAATTATATATTAAATTGTAATACAAAGTATGATCTCACATAATTCTACTTTCAAAAGATATTTTAATTCATTTAAATAATTGGTAAAGTATCCTAAATAAGAAGATACTTTTAATCATTTTAATATTTTAGTATAATAGCACAGATGAGAATAATCTAGGTTGATTGTTACTTTGGGAAAGACTAATAGTTTACAGTTGCAGTTGGACAATTTACTTGTGTAGGTTCTTCTTTGCAATAACTTTGTTCTCACAAACTTTAGCCTTTGCATTAGATATTTCACTAAGTACTTTGCAGATGGGCATCTTTATATTTATATTGATTTCCTCCTGTTCTTCAAGAATCTTCTTAGATATTTATTTATTTATGCTTATTTAAGTACTCATCTAATTCAAACTTAAGGAACACAGCTTGGGATGGACCCATGTGATCAGGTCATCAACTTCACAGAGAAGCAACCAAATAAAGACAGGTTGTGAAGTGATTTAAGATCAAATAGCTGTATAAAAGGTTGACCTTCATTTTACAGTCACCTCAGGACATTTGCTAGGAATACATTTCAACCATTTTTCTTCAAATACTGTTTTTTTCCTTGTAACTTAAGACTCTCCTCCTCCCCCACGCACCTTCTGAAGAAAGTCTCAAAAATCAACATCCCAGGTTTCTAATTCTGATGATATTCCTGTGCAAATCAATAAACTTGAAGCAAACCTATATCATAAAAGAATGACTCTATATATTTCTCATGAATATATGACCTCATTAATTCAGTATTTCTATCTGAACATGCAGAACATTGCCTGTCACTTCCTGTCCTGTGCAACTTTCATTCATGTCTTCCTAATAGTTTGCCACAGGGAAACCAAACTTATACTAGATTCAGACACATACTCATTATGGTCTATCCATACATAACAAAGATAAAACATAGTCACAGAGATGGATGGATTAATAAATGCAATAGTTCAACATCCAAATACTTGTGTCTCAATCTACTACCATTTCATCTAAAATTTAAACATTCACTGTCCACAAAGATCTTAATTCACTTCTGAGGGTTCACAATGGAATAAATTCAGATCAGATTTAATGGTCTATGGATCTAAGAGGTCTTCTAGTTTTATCCTCTGATTTTATAGAAACTAGGAAACAATGTTTTATAGTAGAGAAAGCACACAGGATTCAAAATCAGAGACTCAATTTGAATTTTATCGCTGTTAGAATCTGAGTGATGCTAGGAAGTCATTCTCCCTGTTCCTTAGTTTCTTTATCTGCAAAATAAAGGGTTTATCTTGGATGATCTTTAAAGATCTACCTCGAAGTTCTATGGTTCTATATAAGAACCTTTCCTAATTCTTTGTAAAAAAAATGCATGTCAGTATGTAGGACATGATAAAACATGAACAATGTTCAATGATACCATTTTTAGAAATATGTGTATTGTGGTTCTGTTCATTTGGGTGTGTTTTTTTTTTTTGAAATTAACATCAATGCTAAAAATTTAGATTGTCATTTTTTAAAAAGTGATCCCCCCCCAACCCATAAGCAACTAGAAGTCCTCATATTAGGAGCTATTTCCCTATGGGATGGTTAAGGTACTTGGAAATAGGAAAACTCATCCAGTCTTATACAGTCAGTCTGAGTGAATCTCTCTGGGGCAATCTTCCTTTAGCCATCTTTCTTAGTGGGTCTGTTTGATACTAACATATGTAGTTTACAGGTGGTTATAAATCCAAACCTTCCCTGACAGAGGACTTTTACTTCACTCATATCTTATATTTGAGGATTTCAACATGAATCATCACATAGAATTAGATCTTAGTTCCCAGAATTATGTTTGGGTGTTGTGTTCTATGAAAGAGTGGATCAAAGAGAAACTGAGGCTAAACCAGTAAGATAGCTTTGTCTGGCCTACACCTGTGTCTTTAGACAGAGATCAGATTCACCTGCTACCCTCTGTGATCCCAACAGCCCTTTCATCCAGACTTGAAAATAATGTGAGTGGTTATAAAAAGGCACCCTCCATACTACAGCAGGGGCTTCATAGCAGCACTTGGGCAGCCAATTTTTCATGGACACAACACAATTTCTTATGCTCAATTCAGTATTTCCCCACCTCTTACAATAAATATACAAGAGTGCTCAAGAAGAGTCCTGGATAGCTAAATAATCCTGGCAGGGAGAGAACTTGGTTTTCACTAATGACAGGGTAAAGGAAAGGAATAAGCATTTATATAACTTCTTCTGTGTGCCAAGCACTGTGCTCAGTGCCTAGCCAAAGAGCTAGGGAATGGGGTGAAATTTTTTCTTGGCTTTATTAGTGACTTGCTGTCCAACTTTCAACAAGTTCTATTCAACAAGCTCCCTTACTTACAGACACTGTTATACATATATACATACACACACACACACACACACACACACACACACACACACACACATATATATATACCTATTGTTTTCCTGTTTTTTTAGTAGAAAAATTAAGAATATATAACAATGTCTTCCAAAAGAATTTTCAAGTAGAAACAAAGTATTGTTTTACTATTTTAAAACCAGAATGCATATGGTTAAGGAATAAGACATTGAGAAGGAAGGATCACAGTCCTTCCTGAGTACCTTAAAATTCATTCACTAAGGCTCCAGTTAGCCAAAGATGGAAGAGGAAGAAACTACCCATTCCCAGCCTCCTCCGTGTATCTTTTTTTCTCAGTATGCAAGTGCGTGCTCAATAAATACTTGTTGAACTGAATCAATACCTGTTAATAGAGCATGTATTTACTTTTGTTTAAAAAATGGTCAGACTTTAAAAAAATTAAAAAGTGATTTTCCTTTAATAATTATAAATTTTGCCTTTATGAAAGATGTTGTTTTAAAATGAAAATGAACAAAAATTCATCTTCATTACAAGGATTATTTGGCTGAATGTATAATAAACATGTCACAAACTGACTACTATACTTCTAGCTTAGAATTCACCAAAAGTTCATAAACACTTCACTATGTTGAAAATATCAATGATGGCAAATGCTTTGTTGTTAGCCTATAGTCTTAGAAATAAAATCGCACGAAATATTTTATCAGATATAAAATAGGTTAGCTCAAGGAAGAATTTTAAGATAATATGCCTGGAACTTTAGTTCCTGATTAAAGCACTAATCACTTTCCAGATTAAAATAGAAATGATAATTTAAGCCCAATTTTCTTTTATATATTAGTATACATGCTTTACTTTAGAACATACATGTAAGATAAATAAAATAGCTTTTCTAGACATCTTTTTTCATAAAAATATTATCTGCTTTTATTTACATTCTAATTAGCTAATATATTATTTTAGTCTGGTGTCTTTATTCTTATAATTTGACTATAAATGTATATGTGTGTATATTTGTATCTTTCTATACATCTATTGATTCTTAAGTTAAAATTGTTTTTCACATAATCAGAAGTAATAAAATTTTTTATTTTCCAAAAATAAATTGTTCAAAGAAAATATCTCAGTTAATTTTTTTTGGTTTAAAAATAAATATTTTATATTCTAAACTATGAATCTAATGGGATAGGACAGAAATTGAGATATTTCAAAGGATGAAGAAATTTTCCTAAAAGTCATCATACTAGAGTAGATATTATCCCTGATACTGTCTACCTGAATTTACAATGCACTCCATTCTTTTCTCATCAAACCTACTTTCCTCTGTTTGTTCTCTCCTTTTTTTTTACTTTACTTTAATTGTTTAAAGACCATAAATATTTCTTAAAATTGATTTAAACTAAAGTGACCATTTTGAGCAATTAACATTTTGTATGCTGTCTCAGTCAGTCAACAAGCATTTATTAAGTGCTTACTGCATGCCAGGAATTATGCTAAATTCTGGGGATACAAATATGCCAAAAGAAAGGCAGCTGATGCCCCAAAAAGCTTATATTCTAATGGAGGAAAACAGTACATGTTAGGGGAATTGTAAAGGAGTCAGAGGTTCCCAATTGGGTACATATTTTGGTGTGGAGATTCTTTTGTAGCTTGATGCATGTTTAGAATTCGAAAAAAGTAAAAAGTCCTGTTGAATGATTTTGGTATAATACTGTTAAGAGATGGTGATCTAATTGTAGGCCTGCTTTGTAATTTAGTGTTTGCCTTTTTTGCCTAGTTTCAGAATTCTTTTCATCTCTCCAAAGTTTTTCATATCTTAAAGAGACAACCAAATTATTTAATTACTTTTAACAGCATTTGAAAAATTATGTAAGTGTTCTTTACACTTGCTTATGTTTCATAACATCAATTCAAAATATTTGTAATTTTTTTGTGATCTTAGTATATCAATCTTATCTTCCATGGGTTTCAAGTCTAAGGTCACTTTGGTCAATGAAGCAGGCAAGTGAATATGTCCAACTATTGTCCATTGGGTTTGGAGCCTTCATCCTTTCTTGAAAGTTATTAGAGGTGAGGAATGACTTTGATCTTTTACAAATTCTTAAAGGTAGCAAACATTTTTGAATAGTTTTATGCAGTATTAAAATAATGCTTAATAGCCACTTTTCTTCTATAACTCTTGTCACTAAATTTGCTCTCCAGTTAAGCATTACTGTAGTATTAGCATAAGAAAATATAGAACCTTTTTGACATCATGAATAGTGAAATATGTACAAGGTCATTCTTCCCTTACATTCACTGTAGTTTTGGTTTATTATGCAAGATCAAACATTTAAAGTTGAGTGAAATTATTAAATCGTATATCGTATTCCTATACCACAAAAATATAGTAGAAGGGATAGGGGAAAGATGCCCCTGAGTGTATTCTGCCAATATAAATCATAGTTGGCATGGTAAAAAATGATACGTTTATATACTTCAAACACCTTTTAAAAAAGCATTTTGCTTCCATCCTTGTGAACATCACAGAGAGAAGATGCTGCATTAAAATTCTGTAGAACGATGATGAGGATGTTATGGTATACTCAGCTGATTTTTAATCTTGCTTCCAACCTCTTTGAAACTAATCAAGTTATGGAGTTCTCATTGACTTCAGAGGGAACTATGCAGATCCTCTCTTTGAAGGCTGTATATGTGTGAGAGAGAAAATAACCTCCTCTTTATAGGGCATGCACTATAAAGCACTGCTGTATGTGAGCTGAAGGTTGTGGGGGTATGAACTGTTATGCAGTAAATCATGCAAATATTACAAATTTACTTATGAGTGATGAATGTTAAATGCTTTCCTATAATGTATACATGCATAATTAAATTTTGAAGTTGAAATATCATCTTCAAGCTTATTAATTTGATATATTTTAGAAAATGCTTGGCTATCTATCTTTGGTTACTATTGATTGGACTCAAATGTAGTGATCTGTGAATATAAAATTTAGGGTTATCTAGATGCACTGGTATGATATAAATATTTGCTTAGCCTGTTAAAGAAGTGATGAAAGAGTAAATGAAATAAATAGATTAATATTTGGTAGAAGTTTATGTTATTTTTCCATAAGCCAAACATCTGTGGAAATCTCTATCATTAAAACTGCAATTTACACAGGTGTCTTGTGTGATACTGTATTTGGTTTGCTAATGAAAGTAATTCTGAGTTGTTTAGATTACTAACCATGGAGGAATGCAGATAGCATTTCACCAATATTCCTTAAGCAACCTCAAAATGAGATTTGCTAGCAGATACATATAATTTTATTAAATGTATTTAGAATGTTTAAAAGTAAACTAACATCTTGTAATTGGTATTGGAGTTTGTAAGAATACGTTCTTAACAATTATGTAGATTTTTTTTCCATTTTTCGGTATTCAAATTATGTGACATCTAGAACAAAATTAGAGAATCAAATAAAAGACTGTGGAAACATGTCATATGATAGAATTCTTAAACATTCCATTATTTTAAGGATCTGGGCTTTTATCTGTGGATATACTCCTTCTGCCCTGCTCAGCAAAGAGCTCCTGATCTGTGTTGGTGCTGATTGTTAAGAACTGACTACATCTAACCCCCACAAACTGGCTATGCCTTCTTCTTTCCATGCCAACCCATTCAAACATCTACCAACCCTCCCCCATCCCAGTTGCTTCTAGAAAGGACTTATCCTTCATTATTAATTTTTTGACTCTATTCAAATTACATTGATTTAATTCTTCTGTCACCACCATTCCAATTTATGTGATTTTCCCCTAATTGAAATAAAAGCACCTTAACCCAGGAATTCTTTTGTTTTTGTTTTTAAATTCCTAGGAAATAACATAGTAACTGTCATGGAAGAAGTCCTTAAATATAGTTTTTATTCATTTACTTTTTCATTTATTACTAAATAATTTGTCTGTGTATTTGTATATATACACACATGCATACATATATACTTGTATATGTATGTGTATGTGTGTGGTATTCTCTTAGGAAGGATAGACTGATGGGACAAATGTGATCTTTCTTTGGGTCCACTCTCAAAGCTTTTCCAGCTTGGTAGAATCAGCAGGCTGCTTTCTCCATGCTGTCATAGACTTTGAGGTCCCAGAGTTAACCTCCACATTGTGCTGAGATAGTAGAGGATGGATTTAGTAGAGGTAGCAATTTAGACAATTTTAAAAGCTGTCTGAGTTATTCAGTTACCACCTCCATAAGCTTTCTCAGTACCCTGAAGTTCAGTTGAGCCAGATCACTTGAACCCATTGAAGACAGATAGGATTTCTTTTACCTTGCATTACAAGTTGTTTTTGCCACTTGTCCAGAGTCACATCACCATTATGTCTCAGAATCTGGACTTGTACCAGATCTTCCTGGTCCTCAGGGAGGCTTACTATTGCTATACCGTGGCTATACTGCCTGTCTTTGCAGAGATAGAGTAGGTACTGGATCTGTGATTTCATTGTGCCAGAAGAAGGAAACAGATGGAAAATGAGTGGAGTAGCTATGTTATTTCTTTATTATCTGTTTCTTTTATTTCATCACCCACCTATCCCTTGCAATAACCATAGGCTTTTTTGGGTAGATTTATTGCCCGCCACTCCCAATGCGGCATGGTCTTTTTTGTTGCCTTGGCATGAAGGAATAAAAACCTAAAGAGACCAAAGGTATGTAAATTACACAGAAATTCTATGCCTGTTTATCAGGATTATTTTCTTCAAGATAATTTGCATAAATAATGGTGTCACATTAATTTTTTATACTATCTCATTTAAAATGGAAAGTTATAAAAATGAGAATTTTAGAGTTCTACAGGAACATATTTTTTCCTCTAATATGACCTTAATAATTAAATTGTATGTTTATTATAGCTTTTATGAAAATAATAGGTGGTTTGTAGAAATAGGTGGTTTGTCTATTTGCCTTTGGACCTTTCAACCCCCTTTAAATGTAGAAAATTGAAGTCACAAACTATTTCAAATGTCAATGTGCTTTGAGATGAAGACATCATATAAAAAGCAAAGTTATCTGTGGCTGATGAAGGGTCCTTTTCCAAACTGTCTCCCCAAGTACCTAATATACTGATATGTATGGTATTCACTTAAACTTTTGTTGTGAAAAATAAGATTCTAGAAGTTCTCAGTTGTTTTGTTCTTTATAAGCCAGAATCTGGCAAAAGACACACTGTTGTTTGTCTCAAGCCTCCCTACATAGCTTTGACCTTGAAGAGTTGATAACTTTTATTTATAAATGTGAGAAAAGTAATGAAGTAGATGTCCTGGACTTTATCAAACAGCTAGTTGAAACAGAATTGGGAATAAGGAATTTTATAATTGACAAAGAAATGGAGATATTTGCAAGGCCACAGAACTGGACCATAGCTAGGGAGAAAATTATATAATACATAACAGATAACATATTCTTACCGATGAGTGTATTGTTTGAAGATAATTTAAAATTGAAAAGGCCAGGCAAAGCTATGGGACTTGAGGAAAATTGATCCTTGTTTCCTTGAAGGCTGATTTGGGAATGGACTTTAGAGAAACCTCGCTCTCACTGCTGGCTAGATAGAAGTAACTTGGAGAATTTATATGGTGCATAAGGTTCTTGGCTTTGATTTTGAATGGAATCAGAAGTTCCAGTTTAGACTGTCTTTTAGAAGTTCTCCTCTCCTTGCTTTTTCTCACTGTTCTTTCCCCCTGCCTAGTCAGAAGTTTCAATCTACCAAGAGTGACCCAACAGTACATCAGAAACAATGTTTTAATGCTCTAAATGCCTTTCCCTTGTAATAAAAAATATAATCAAGCAAAACAAATACCCTCATTGGCTATGTTAAAAAAAAAGTTCATTCTTCATCCTAAAGCTGTCACCTATCACTTCGCTATAAAAAAAAATGCTCACCCTGTCAAGTAAAATTTGCTTATTTTCAAAGTTAAGAGAACGTTTTTTATGAGAGTTTTTTAAATAAACATAAAACAAACACATGTTCTTAGAAGCAGGTTCAGTTTTACTACCTTTCATTTGAAGTGTTGATGGAAAGACTGCTTGGATTGTTAAGGTATTCAGTCCCCCGTCCAGGGCTTCATCATTCCTGGAGAATCTTCAAATTTGTCTATGTTCATATGTTCATCCTTAAATGAATCACCAATAGTAAATAGTTTAGATACTTCTTTTGCTGTTTTTGGACATTTCTAAGTTGTATTTTAAAAAATATTTCCCAATTATATGTAAAGACAATCTTAAGTTTGTTTTTAATTCTAAGTTCTAAATTTTCTCCCTCTCCCCTTCATCCTTCTCTGAGACAGTAAATGATTTGGTATAGGTTATATGTGCGCAATCATGCAAAATATATTTCATGTTGTGAAGGAAGATCCAGACCACAAAAGAAAAAGAAAGACATGAAAAAAATAAAGGGAAAACAATATACTTCAATCTGCATTCAGACTCCATTAGTTCTTTCTCTGGAAGTGAATAGCATTGTTTATCATAAGTCCTTTGTAATTGCCTTGGAACATTGTATTGTTGAGAACAGCTAAGTCATTTACAGTTGATCATCATACAATATTGAACTTGTTATGTACAATGTTATTCTGATTCTACTCACTTTACATCAATCAGTTCATGTAAGTCTTTCTAGGTTTTTCTGAAATCTACCTGCTCATCATTTCTTATGAACACAAAATAGTATTCCATTATAATCATATACCACAACTTTTTCAGGCATTTTCATGCCCATTGATGAGCATCCCCTTAATTTTCAATTCTTTGCCACTAAAAAAAAGAGCTGCTACAAATATGTTTGTACATACAATTCCCCCTGCCCTATCTCTTTGGATACAGACTTAGTAGTGGTATTACTGGACCAAAGGATATATAGTTTGATAGCCCTTTGGGCATAGTTCCACATTGCCCTCCAGAATGATTGGATTAGTTCACAACCCTATGAACTCCACCAACAGGACATTACTATACCATTTTTTTCCACATTCCCTCAAATATTTATCATTTCCCTTTTCTGTCATACTAGCCAACTTAGAGATGTGCTATGTTATCTCAGAATTGTTTTAATTTGCATTTATCTATAGATTAGATATTGCTAAAATAGATTTTTATCAAATAGAGTTAGAGTATCATAGATCTAGATCTTGAGCAGCACTCAGAAGCCAGCTAGCTGAACTCACACATTTTAAAGAAAAGGAACTGAGGCCATGGGAGTTTAAGTGACTTGCCTAAGGTTACAATGGTCTCAGGCATGGTAAAAGTTGGATATCAACCCAGAACTTCTGACTTTAGCACCAGTTCCTTTTCCACTATATTATTCTGCATTCCAAATATATGCACCAAAGGGAAAGCATACCTTTCAACTACTCAAGTTATACCGTTGTACTGCTCAGCAATGACTGATTGCCCAACACATATTTCATTATTGCATCCATAAACAGAACCTGGGACTTTCTGAAACTTGTGGAAGATCCTTACTATTAGAAGGCACCTGGAAAGTTGTTACCTTCCCCAAAAGTCCTGAGATGTCCCTTGTGAGAAGAGTCTTATGTTTTTTATATATTGGTAGTGCTTCCGAAATTCCTTTTCTTCTCCTTTTCTCTTTTGTATTCTTCTACCCTGGCTTGGATCCATTACAATGTTTGTTGCTTGAAAATAGGGAGTGTATTTTGTCTTTCTTCCCCCCCCCCAGCCAAAGCTTAGCCCTGTGCCTACAACTTAATAGGTGTTCAATAAATGCTTGTTGACTGATTGTCTTTTGTCTCTTGAGAAGCTTTTGCTTCACATCACTTACTGGATTATTTCTTCCATCTTTCCTAGGAAAACAAGTCACCTTCTTTAATAAAGCAGATTATAAAGCCTTTCTTTTTATATTCTCTTCTAGAAACACAAATATCTATAGAATTTGGCATATGCTTAAGTATTTAATATTTCTAGAAGAAACACAAGCATCACTTAATGACTGAAGGTCATTTGTAGTATTTTTCAATTTTCAAATTTCCACATTGTTTGGAAGGAAATCTTGTGCTGTTGGTGGCTCCATAGGGCAAATCTTAAATGGATTAACTTTTTAGCTGTCAATATGGGACTTCTCTAACTTGCCAAAATGTATTCACTTCTAATCTCCTATTCCCTCCCGGTAATACCTATTTGCCCCCATATAAGTGGTAGTTTCAATCAGCAGATGTCTTCTCTCCTTTAATATCTGTTTGCCACCTGTGATCCTTAGGTACATAAACTTTTATAGTCTGCTGAAGCCCTCTTTGCAGTTACTCTCCTAATTTATTAGTTTTCCAATTGTAAGTAATATTTTACACAGAGGATACATTATTTAAAATAACTTTTGATATTAATAACTAAATGAACCATATTTTGGAAAACATTTTTGGACTTAATATTCATCTTAACACATGAATATTATATTTGGAAAAAAACATTCTTTAGGGATACTTTTGAGTCTACCATTCCAACTACATTTCAGTTCTGAAGCCTCCTGCTAGACATCTTTGATTTTTCATTCTATTTCATTACCCTAGCTAAATCCAAATAGGCTCTTCACAAATATCCTGGGCATTGGCCATAAGCTTGAGCCAAAGACACAGAAATACAAGATCCCATTGTGTTCATTTTCTGTTAACTATAAATGAATTTAGGTACTAAGGTTGGGTGCAATAAACTTAAATCATCTCCTGTAATAGTGTTTCCAAAGCTTATATAGAAATCATAAAAGATTGTTTGAAAATTGTAACACCACAGATTACTTTATCCAACTCTCTAGTTATTAATATGGATTGATACATTACAGAGAGAGTTCTAGACTAGCCAAAAGTTGTTTTTTTTTAATTTACTTGTGTTTTTTTTTCCTACTGTCATGGAAGATGTCCAATTCAGCATCCAATTGCAAGGAGTCACAATTAATGGTGAACACCTTCAGAAGTTCGTATTTGTGAATGATGATATAGTTATTGCATCAAGCCCCAGTAATACTGTTGATCAAAACATAAGAACCAAAGTGGTAAATATGCTACCTTTGTAATCAGTGAGATATCTTCTTGGAGGGAAGACACTGATGACTTTGTGTAGACTGAGGGCTTGTGCAATGCAAAGTGCATATGCTTTGTGTTCAGCACCAAGGCTGCAGTGAAGTTGTGTGAGGCAACACAGCTAATTACTGGCAAAAACACCTCAGATTCATTATGTGTTTGATTTTTAATTATTTTTTGGCCACATTGTATCTAGAAACTTTTTACTGTTGCCAAAATTTTGGGGACCCTATATGGGGTCATCCCCCACATTTTAAGAAGTGATGCATTAATCTACCACTCTATTTCCTAACCAGCACCAGATTTGTTTATGATTTGTACTTTGTAAAATAGTTTGAAATCTGGAACTGCTGGGCCATCTTCCTTCACATTTTTTTTCATGGATCCCCTTGATATTCTTGACCTTTTTCTTCCAGATGAATTTTGTTACTCTTTTTTTCTAGATCTATAAAATGATTCTTTGGAAGCTTGATTGGTATGGCACTAAATAAGTAAATTAACTTAGATAGAACTGTCATTTCTATTATATTGGTTCAGCCTACCCATGAGCCATTAATAATTCTCCAGTTGTTTAGACCTATCCATTTGTGTGAAAAGTCTTTTGTAATTGCATTCCTATAGTTTCTGGGTTCATTTGGGCAAATGGACTCCCAAGTATTTTATATTATCTGACATTATTTTAAATGGAATTTCTCTGTCTACATCTTTCTGCTGTATTTTGTTGGTAGTATATCAAAATGTGGATAGCTTCTGTGGGTTTGTCTTATATCCTGCAACTTCGCTGAAGGTGTTAATTTTTTCAACTGATTTTTTAGTTTATTCTCTAGAGTTCACTCAAAGTATACCATTATATCATCTGCAAATAGTGATAGTTTTGTTTTACCATTGTCTATTTTTATTCCTAACATTTCTTTTTCTTGTTGCCATAGCTAGCACTTCCAGTAAAATATTGAAAAATAGTGGTGACAATAGACACCCTGCTTCATTCTTGATCTTAATGGAGGCTTCAAATTATCCCCATTGTAGATGATACTTACTCTTACTTTTAGAAAGATACTACTTATCATTTAAGAAAGGGTCCTTGACTCCTATTCTTTTTAGCGTATTTAATAGGAACAGGTGTTGTATTTTGTCAAAGGCTTTTCTGTATCTATTTATATGATCATGTGATTTTTGTTGTTTTTCTTATTGATATGATCAGTTATACTGATCTCTTTTCTAATACTGAACCATCCTTTCATTTCTGTTATAAATATTACATCATCATAATGTGTGATCTTTGTGATATATTGCTATAATCTCCTTGCTAGCATTTTATCATATATTTTTGTATAATTTTAAAACCACATTAGTATATACCTTTATAATTCTCAACTGTTAGCTGCAAGATTTTTGAAAAGACAAAATAATTTTTTGGAAACAAACCCAAAGCATTTGTAAAGACACATGCCTTGATTTTTAGCAACTGAACTATGAACAGATTGGCTCAAAAATGAGTATTTTGCAAATGCAGTTTGAAAAATATTTCTATTTCTTCATGAAAATCTGTGTAAAGATAGCTAAAGGAATTGATCTATATGTCTAATTAAAAAACAAAACAGGAAACTGAATGATTGATTGAAAGTTAGTATTCTTTGAACTCCATCTCAAGATGGTCATGACTAATGGGAAATCATTGTTATTTTTCTGTGTTTTTGGGAAAAGTCCAATTAAGTTGCGGATTGATGTTTATATAAACATAGTCACCAAAATCAGACTGTTTTTTAAGGAGCATACAACTTAGCTTATGTTTATTAAGAAAAATTCCAAGATATTTCTGAGTAAAACCCTTTGTTTATTTCTATTTGTAGGAATGGGCAAAGGTCAAAATGGCAAAAATTAAAAGCGTAAGATCATAGCCCTTTCCCCCCACCTTCATTTTCTCAGGTTGTGAATTTGGGAGAGTGAAGGTAGATAACATCTTTATTCATATACATAAATACACATATATCTACATGCATACACATACATACACACACTCACATATATCACTATTATCAGCATTTATTCTTTTTGGTAGTAGATGGCCCCTGATAACCTTTCCAACTCTAATAAGATGTGAATTTTTGAGGTTTTGGCATTTGGCTTCCATGTACATGTAATAACTATTGAGGTATATATAATAGCTCTCATTTATGTAGGGCTTTAAATGTTTGAAAAGCAATTTATGTATGTTATCTCATTTGATCCTCACAACAACCCTATGATATGAATGAGGAAACTGAAAGAGAGAGGTTAACTGACTTGCTCAAGGTCACACATGTAGGAAGCTTACAGGGTTGGAATCAAAGTTAGGTTTCCTGACTTCAGGTCCTTCAAATCCTATCTACCACCACTTAACTTTCTGTTATATTGTATGATATTGTTATAGTTATTGATCTGGAAAATTAGATTTCATTGAGACTCAAGGAATTGTCTCATTCTTAAATCTTGTTGTAAGTGTACTTATCTCTGTTTGCTTCTGACCCTTTTCATTGTTTCTTTTCTCATTATAGGTCTTGGACTCTGGATATTTGTGTTTTTATTTTTAAACATTTTTTTGAGGGAGGTTTTTTTTTTTCTTTTTTCTTTTTTTAAAATTCTCCTCCCTTTAAAGTAGAGCCATCTACTTTGTGGAATACAGAAGAAGAACGAAGAAGGACATTTATTTCATTTCACTTTGGAAGCACTCATCACTGAGCAACCTTCGAGTCACGGTACACAGCCATGTGGTCATCACAGCTGCTATTCTCCATGATGCTCTTTGCTTCAATCATTCACGGTAAGGCTGCAGTGGAGATGTACGCGGAACGGCTATCTTCTTCTTCCTTAAGTCATATAAGATTCTCTTTCTAAGTCAGCAGACTGACATCTGCTGTACATTAATTCCAGGTAGGCTTGAATCAGGGCTGAATATTTGTACTCTTAAACGGCAAACACAAAATGACTTCAAGATATATTTCCTGAAGTGTGCATGGAAATATATATAGCCTTAATGTATGTATAGTTGTATTTATCTTATGAATACATGTATACTACTCAGAAGTTTATCATTAGTATCCTTCTGGGGAAAAAATGATCCTTGCTGAATTTATTGCATTATTTGAGGAAGTTTTTTTTTTAAATAATTGTTTATTTTGCATTTATCTTGCATAGGAAGCCATTTTTACATTTAATTAATATTTACTTCAATGATCTGTGATGCTGTACATATCAGTATGCTTTCACTGATGCAAATTATATACTTTCTAAAACTTAATAGTCTTTGAGAGTTGTTATGCCATGCCTGTCCCCCAAAAAAGTCCTGTAGGAAACCAGGAATAGCTAGCTAGGTTGGTCAACCATTGACAGATATTTCTGGTCCTGAATTAGAACTTTTTCCCAATGTAGTAGAATCTGAGAGAAATAAAACTTCACAGACATAGTCATTGAGAACCATGACAACTCCACAAAAGAAAGAGACATCAACTTACTTTGCAGTGTTATTAAAAACAATCACCCACAGCCCTGTGATTGGAAAAACAAACAAACAAATTAAGGTAGGTGATTCTGGGATGATTATTTTCTATTAGCCCACTCAAAATAAAAAACAAAAATCCCCAATAATGTCTTAGTTTCTTTAGATATAGCATCCTTTTTCAACGCCACAATTTTGCTAAAAAGAGGTATAAAATTAAGGATATCTCTTAATAAGGAAACATTTAGATGAGGCCAAATTTCAGTTATAAAATTTCATCTTATTGTTCTAAATCTTTCAGGTGAAAGATATTTTACTAGACAATTCGGCAAACCATAGCTTTTTGTCAAACTCTCAAAATAGTATTTCCTAAATTAAAAGTGCTTTGCATTGGAGTACAACTGGGGTGACTTGATGGGTAAGATGGCTTATATTTCTCACATATCTGGGGCTAATTTTAGCAACATAATTGAATAATGTAGTAATTTCCATTTGCCGACAAGAACATTGGAGGATAATCAGTAGATGAAGTGAATTGTCAGTTCAGCTCACCTTTGTTTTTAATTGATTATAAAAATCAAATCCTACTTTAACAAGATTTTGCCTAACAAAGTGTTTCTCATTTTCAAAAATCTATCTTGTACTGATTCCATCATAGAAACTCTAGACAGTAGTGCTAGACTCAGTCACTTCTGGTTAGCATATGGCATCCTATCACTATAGCAGTCATTCAGAATTGGCTTTTCTCCCAAAAGGTGTCTCTCATGCATGTACTGTATCAAAACTTTTCAAGACGCCTCAGAAGATGTAACATCCTAAAGAACTTTCTTTGTTGACCTCTGGTTACTAATTTCTGGCAAGGCACAAAGGAGGAAAATTTATGCTTTCCAAAGGTATTAGTCACTGTAATGGAACAGATCCTGGACTATATCCAAGATAAAAATGGATTCCTGGTGGATAGTGAGGTCCTTCATATATTCCAGTTTGGAGATGACATTGTTCTAATTGCATTGAGGTGTGCAACATTACAAAACCTTTTAAATAAGAGTCATAAATACTCAAAAGACTCTGGTCTAACCATCCACGTAAATTGAACAAATTGGGTGAAAAAAAAACCTGTGGTTCAGATGATGACATGAAGTTGAATTGCCTATAGACAATATATCGATTTTATGTCAGTATGTTTGTGTATATATATGTAGAGGATTTTGTGTGTGTGTTTGTTTATGTTTGTGTTTGTATATGTGTATAAACTTGTATTGGACCTGGAATTAAACACAAGGATAAGAGGAAGAAGAATTGCCTACAGGAAATTGAAATTTCTCTTTAATGATGCTAAACTTCTTCTATAAAGAAAGGCTCATCTTTTTAATATTATATTCTAGTGTCCCTATGTGTACATGTAATGGAACACTAGAGTCTCCAAAGAATTGAAAATGAATATCACTCTAAGCACAATACAAAGCTTCATATTAAATGTTATTAGTCTGTCACACATTACAAATAAGAAATTACAATGGAGAATTGAAGTAAAAGATGTTATTAAAGAAATGTAGGACCAAAACATGCAATTGGGTTGATCCCATATCAAAGGGGAAAGAAAAGCACTGTGCATTCCTTTGCTCCATTGCATATCTTTTTGAAGTCAAGAGAAATTAGAAAAATGGGTGGACCCCATACCCCAAACTTGTGAGAGGGCAGTGGACAAGAGTTATACCATAGAAGGAGTCATGAACAGTTTTGAAGTTTGAATGGAGGGGATTGTAATCTATCTGAGATGCCAGATCCATTTGAGAATTGAAATAGTTTTGTTTCTTTAAAGTCTATAATATAATTAAACAGCAATGTGCAAGAAAGAACCCTACTTGAGTTACTGTTAATAATATGGTGAGATATTTATTGGAAGCAATTACAACTTTTATTTAAAATTGAAAAAGAGAATTTGCAAGGTTTATACTTGGGTAAATTTGAAGACCATTTGATATTTGATGAAGGATTAGAGTGTGTGTCACTTGATATAGTTACTCTGGTTCCTAGCAGTAGCTGAGTGGTACAGTGGATAGAGTGCTGGGCTAGGAGTCAGGAAGACCTAAGTTCAAATCTGGCCTCAGATACTTATTAGCTGGGTGACCCTGGGCAAGTCAGGTAAGCCTCTGTTTGTTTCCTTACCTGTAAAATGGGATACTAATGGCATCTATCTCCCAGAGTTGGTGTGAGGATCAAATAAGATAGTAATTGTAAAGCACTAAGCACAGTGTTTGGCACAGAGTAAGAGCAACACAAACATAACTTTTTAAAGTGTTAAGTAATAATAATCAAGTAGTAGTAGTAGTAGTAGTAGTAGTAGTAGTAGTAGTAGTAGTAGTAGTAGTAGTAGTAGTAGTTGTAGTATTTTGTTATTGAAATGCAGTCCTCATTGATTATAGATATATGGGTATTTCTGTTTAAATTTTTTTTGTGCTATCTTGGAATTAGCTTCAACATCCATTCTAAAATATTTAAATGTAAAATCCTTAAAATATAAGTCTCCCACATTGTGTTTTGGGAAGCTGCAAATAAAAAGGGCTTTTGCTGTTTTAATCAAGGCAAGGTTTAGGCTAGAGGCACAGCTCAGGGGTAGAGCATATGACTATTGATCAAGAGGTCTTTGCTTCCTATCCAGGTGCCCTCTACCAGCTGCCGGTTATGGCTATATACATTAAGCTTTTTGCAAAATGAATTAATTTCCTCAGAACGCTGCCTGAATGAAATCTCTTGATGGCTGCTCATTCATTGTGCATAAAGCAGAAATGACAAGGCAGCCAGCAAGAGCATTCTCCTGACAGTGTTTTTAGTGCATTTAAAGAAAAAAAAATCTAAGCCTTCCTGTTCTGATGGTGGCTCTACAAATGATGTAAAACTGATACTGAAATTCAAAAGTTGCTAAATAAATGAAGATATAGAGTCTCCAGATTTCAAAAGATTGCAGAACTATGTTCCCACCCCTCTCATTTTCATAGATTCCTATACATATTCAACTAGATCTACCCCCTACAGAAATTTAAGTTGGGCCAGCTGCTGAGAACTCCAGATAAAATAAGTTTCATATGGGAAAGTTTAATATGAAGAAACCATAATATTTAAAAAAGGTAAGAATTGCCTTGAAGTGATATGTGGATAGAGAGAGTCATCCTGGCAGATGCAGAGATTGTGGAAAGTGGTCCTTAAGTCCATAAAAAAAGAAGACCTATGTAATACTTCCCTTCTTTCACCTTGCTGAAGCTCTTTTTGGAAGATGTTTTGTTTTTTTTATCCTGAGTATAAAATTATTTGTGTCAATAATTTTAACTTTGAGTAGATTGTTTAGTGCAAAGAAGTGTATACACATTCATTCTCAACCTTTGTAGTTTAAACACCTGAGAAATATATGAGATCTAATAGCTTGATATTTTATTATTATTTTTTTAAAGCAATTGGGGTTAAGTAACTTGCTCAAGGTTACATGGCCAGTTAATTCTGGGTGTGGTGCTAAGTATCTGAGCCCTAATTCAATCCCCAGGTCATCCCGACTCTGGCGCCAGTGCTCTTACTCTCTGTGTTACCTGGCCACCTCGATATTTTATTATCTTTATAAAACAAAACAAATGTAGAACTTTTCCCAATGGAAAACATATTTTACACTATTAGTATTGCAATTTTATTATAGCATTAGTAACTAACCAAAATTGATTAAGCCTTATTCAAATAAATAGATAACTAAATAAATATTTACATATACAAGTATGTGTATATGTCTGTATATTGCTTATGTATAACACACATAGAGATTTTTTCATATGTAGTTTATATAAGCATATATATAATAGTACCATTGTATTCTCTCTCTGCCTTTATTTCTGCCTCTACACCTATCCATCTATATCTCTATATATAGTTTGATCTCAACATAGTTCTGATTATTGTTTAATTGGTGATCTCTATGTTATCATGGAAAATCTAACTAACGTGCAACATTGCATATATTGACAACACCCTCTTCGCTACCATCTATATCTATTTCTGTCTCTGTGTGTGTGCATTTTCCCCCTCTGTCTTCTTTCTTCTCCTTGGCTTATTACCCTTTAGTTGTACACCATTCCCCTGGAAGCAATGAGAACCTTACTATCCCAGTTCATATTCTGAACTTACCTGATGCCTCTTCACTGTTCTAAGAAATAACTGTAGTGATTTATGTCTGCAGTACACTGCTTAGTCAGGAACATTTAGAATTTCCTGAATTCTTGGATTTGTAGTATATAGGGGCTGTCATTTTAATTTGAACTCCATGGATTTCTTTTGTAAGTTATGTTCAAAATTTTATGTCGGACTGAAAAGAGAAAAAAATATCCCCATATAGCTTTGAGGTTGTTCCTATTTTACCACCTACTTATTTTTTGCTGGTAGAACACCACGAAAAAATGTAAAATTTTAAGATTTACAAGATATCCTAAAAGTCTTGGTGAAGTTTTATGGTGTCCCAGAAGTCTCAGGACATTTTTAAGCTTTATAAATGTGTATGTATATGCATGATCTCCAGTCATCCTGATGAATATCAGGTCACTGGATCTAGGTGGCTCTGGAGGAGAAAGTGAAGCTGGCAACATAGCACAGCCCTCCCTCACTCAAATCAAATTCAACTGCAAGTCATGTCATCATTTCCCTGATGCCATGGTCCTCTTCGAAAACGAAGGACAAACGCAACCTGTGAGTAGAAAGAGCTGCCTGAATGGAAACAGGCCTAGCTGAGTCACTCAGCTTGTCCTCTCCCTCTCTCATTACTTTTCCTACCCTCCAAAGGAAGGTAAATTTTGATGGCCGGGAGCTGCCTAACTTGGGGTTTACTGGCTATGTTCCTTCCTTCCTTCCTCCCTCCCTCCCTCTTTTTTCTCGCCCTCTCCTTTCCTCCCTCCCTCCATCCACAGAACCTTAAATCCAGTTCAGTCTAAAGCAATATGTCTCTACCTAAGCTCCACTTAATGGCTATATATCGGGCCTTCCTGGCTTAGAGTGAAAGTCAATGGCAACAGTTTCTGCTTTGCAATAGCAAGCCTGAGGGTCTCCCCCTCCCACCTTGATTTTTTTTCTCTTTTTATTTTTCTAATTAAAGGGGACATCCCTAGATTCACTTCTTAAAGAGGCCTATTCAATGAATGGGCAGTTACCTCACTCTCAGTGAGTACCTGCAAAGGCCTTAGTTAAAAAGGCCCATGGTCTGTCATTGCATCCTGAGTCAACTGTAGTCATTCTGATAAATATCAGGTCACTGCATCCAGATGACTCTGGAGGAGAAAGTGAGGCTGGTGACCTTATACAGCCCTCCCTCCCTTAAATCAAAGTCAACTGCAAGTCATGTCATCATTTCATTGATGACATGGTCCTTTTTGAAAATGAAGGACAAAGCACAACAAGTATATGCACACATTTATGTATGCATTAGGCAATATGGTATCATGGATTGAAAACTGCCCTCAGATTCATGAAGATTTGCATATTAAATTCATGTTTCTGCCATATATTGACAATGTGACATTGGGCAAGTCATTAAAACTCTCAATGCTTTATGTAACTCTTTAAAACTTGCCAAGACTATTTCATGACTCAGAAGTTATTTACACTAATGAAGTCTAATGTTAAATCCCTATCCCTAACATATATGTAGATAATATGCATACAGATGCATTTTATTTACACACACGCGCACGCACACACACACACACCTCCTTAAAGGAAATTACTTGCCTTGGTTCCCTATTTTCTCACAAAAATTTCTCCAATAATTTTTTGTAGCAAGTATATTTCATTTTGCTGCAGAATCATTTAGCATTCAAAGGCTTTGATAGATACATTGATTTCATATATAAAGACAATCTCTGTAGTTTATGTGATTATATGAGGGAAACTTGGGAAATATTTATCATTATAGATAGTGCCAAGAAGTGGCATTTGACTAATACTTTTTAGTAGCAACAGGGTAGATTTCATTGATGTTAAAATGAATTAACTTTATACATATATATCTTTACTCTAGCAATGTATGCATATAAAGAAAGTCGTTATAATGCATAACATATTATCATATGTTATGCATTATAACTACTTTCAAAGTTATTTTTCATGTCTGCATATGATTTAATAAAAACAGATGATCTGAAATCATTTTTGGTTTATTTTCTGCTTCAGGTAAGATTGTATTGGTAAGAGAATTCTGCTTAAATGCATTTTCCTTCATTTTTTACCATATGATTCAAAGAATACATGTTTTATTCATAGTGAAATAGTGATTTGTAATGTAGGCTTTTTTAAAAAAATTGTTGTTTTAAGAGATTAAGTACTCTTAAAAACATCCAGTGTTTGCTAGGCTAGGTAATTGGCATTACATGCAGTATTTCTATTTTTATGATCTTAAACAATATTTTACCTAGTAATAACATAGAAGGTTATCATGGACAGACCCTACTAAATTCTCATTAGGTGTACTGTGCTATTAGATCTTGGAAAAACGTCCAGTCATTGAATTGAATACACAAACCAACAGGATCATACTCTAGTGTTTTCTACTGCCTCTGCAAGACTTGGTTTAAATGCCCTTCTAATATAAAAATATTAAATACAAAGAATACAAAAGTATCTGTGAATCTAACTCTAAATAGTCTGAGAAGAAACAAGCAGGGAGTCATGTATTTTCACATTACCTCTGTACCCTCAGTTCTGATTCTTTTAACTTTTAGGTTGCACAAATACTTTAAACATGTAAGTGTCTGTGTTATAGAATGTAAGTAATACATACCTACTATACTCAGGTGTTTTGGAATTAAGATATGCTTATAATATATACCATTTTTACCTATAATATACACCATTATAGTATAATATATACCATTTTTGCATTTTATTACATGTATTAGAATGGCCTGCCACCACACCCTCATTTTCTCCTCTACTGTAAAATCTCTTCTTTCAGGGCCTTCTGTTATGAGACAATATTCCCCCTTCTTCCTCTTCCTTCCCCCTTCTCTCAATGAATTCCTCTTTCTCATCCCTTAATTTTTTTGAGATAATACCATATACTCAACTCATATCTGTGCCCTCTGTCTACTCCTTTTAACTACCCTAATAATGATAAAGTTCTTAGAAGTTACAAGTATCATTTTGCCATATGAGAAGGCAAACAGATTAACCTTATAGAACCCCTTACGATTTTTCTTTAATGTTTGTTTTTTTATTTTTTTCTTGAGACTTGTGTTTGAAAGTCAAATTTTCTTTTTAGGTGTAATCTTTTCATCAGGAAAGCTAAAAAGTTCTCTATTCATTAAATGTTCATTTCCCTACCCCGCCTACCACCAGACAGACTATTCTTAATTTGCTAGGTAGATAATTCTTGGTTATAATCCTAGCTGCTTTGCCTTTTATGCTGTAATATTCCATGCCCTCATTCCCTCACTCCTTTAATTTGGAAGCTGCATAATCTTTTGTGATATTGACTTTGGCTCTAAATTTTTGAATTTTTTTCTTTCTTGTTACTTGTTAAATATTTTCCCTTGAACTGGGAGCTCTGGAATTTGGCTACAATATTCCTAGGAGTTTTCATTTTAGGATCTCTTTCAGAAGGTAACCAGTAAATTCTTTCAATTTCTATTTTATTTCTCTATTATCAGGGTATTTTATGAGTACTTCCTGGTATCAGGGTATATACCTGTTTGTCAGGTATAAGGTATCTGGGTTATTTTCTTTGATAATTTCCTGAAAGGTGATGTTTAGACTCTTTTTTTTATCATCATGGTTTTCAGTAGTCCAGTAATTCTAAAATTCTCTCTCCTAGATCTCTTTTCAGGTCAATTGTTTTTACTATGAGTTATTTCACATTTTCTACTGTTTTCTCATCCTTTTGACTTCAGTTGTCTCTTGGTCTCATGGAGTCATTAGCTTCCACTTGCCCAATTGTAATTTTTAACGATTAATTTTCTTTGGTGAATTTCTGTACTTTTTCCCCTTACCCCACCCCCATTTGACCACTTGTGCTTTTTAAGGAATTCTTTTCTTCAGGGAATTTTGTACTTCTTTTTTTTTTCCATTGGATCAAATCTGCTTTTTAATAAGCTCTCTTCAGTGAATTTTTATGCCTCTTTTACCATCTGGTCAATTTTGGTTTTTTATGGTGTGATTTTCTTCACTGTTGTGTATGTGTTTGTGAATGTGTGTGTGTGCCTCTTTTGACAAGTTGCTGACTCTTTTTATTTTTTTCTAGCATGGCTCTTATTTCCTTTCCCAGTTTTTTTCCTCTACCTTTTATTTGATTTTTAAAAGTCTTTTTTTGAGGTCTTTCAGGAATTCTTGTTGAGCTTATCTCCAATTTACATTTTTCTTTGAGGCTTTGTTTGTATCTATTCTGACATCAGTATTTTCTTCTGAGTTTGTCTCTTGATCTTTCCTGTCATCATAGTAGAAGGGTCATTTTACCAGCTTTTTTCTTGATTTTTACTTTTATGTTAAAGTTGAACTCTGTTAGTGCTGTTATTTTCAGAGCTAGTTCTAGGAGGCTGTAAATTTTCAGTGTTTCCAAGATAGGATGAATAAGTAGAGGTCTTGTCACTTCTTATGAATTAAAATAATTAAATGACAGTGGAGAAACATTAGAAGGTTTTGGTAGTCAAAATAAGAGGTAAAGAGAATTGTCTAATTTCACAACTATTATTTTATTTAGTCCTAAAAGTGTTAATCATAACAGCAAGGCAAGCATCATTGGGCCTGTTAAGCTGTTACTACTGTAATTCATTTCAGAGTGCTCTATGTATGTGCATGCATGTGTGTGTGTGTGTGTTTCAATCACTTATACATAAGGATTTGATGTTGACTCAGAATTTTTTTCCTTTCTGAAAATACTAACTTTCTTTATTCCAATGAATGTAAATGAACTGATATATTGTTTTTTGTATAATATACACATGTACTAATGCCTTTATTCATTGCTGCTAATAATTAAGTGCTTTCTCCCCTAGTTAGAAACTTTCAGTATTGGAAGCTTAACTTGAATTAATATTCATATTTAGAATCCCAAGAGGATCAGTTAAAATATTTTTAATCCTAACTCTGAAAGAATAACCCAATGGCACTAACCACCTAATTTAATTGGCAAACCTCCCTTGGAAAGCTCATGCCCATATCAATTGGCTAGTAAACTTTAGGTAAAAGTTGATCATTCTTTTTCTTTCACCCCCAAAATCAGCCATGAATGTTTTTTTTCTTTCCTTTTTTTCATTTTTCAAAAGCTACATTAACTTCTGATTTACATCATTAATTTCCACCAGATTTTGAGTTACAAATTTTCTCCCCGTTTTTCCCCTACCCATCACCCCAGAATAGCAGTCCCACAAGTTATCCCCTCCTCCAATCTGCTCTCTCCCATATCTTCTTCCACCCTCCCTTAGACTTTTCCAGTATGACATGGTGGATCTCTATGCCCCAGTGCCTGTATTTCATCTTTCCCAATTACATGCAAGATAGTACTAATAATAGTATATATGTATATATAATTTTCAACATTCGATTTTAAAATTTTGAATTCCAGATTCATTCTTTCCCCCATTGTCAACCACCATTACTGGGAAGATAAACATTAACATAGTAGACATATTGTAAAAGACTGACTATATTTCCCTCCCTCCTATCCCACCACCCACTTGGTTCTATTCTCTACTTTGATCACATTCCTTTTCAAATGTGAGTGCTTCCAAATTCCCTCCCCCCAAGCCTGCCCTCCCTTCCATCATCCCCCCTCTCATTCCTTTCCCCGTACTCTCCTGTAGGGTGATACCCTATTTAGTGTGTATTTCATCCCCTCCCCAAGCCAAATTCAGTGAGAATAAGGTTGACCCATTCCCTTTTGCCTTCCTATTCTTCCCCTCCATTGTAACCCTTTACCCTTGCTCCTTCTTTATGAGATAGTTTACTCCATGCTGTCTCTCTCCATCTCCTCTCATTATATTCCTCTCTCACCGATTAATTTCCCCTTTTAAGTATCATCCCTTCCTATTAAATTGGTCCTGTGCCTTCTATCTATGTATACCTGTAAGCATATATACACACATTCATACATGTATTCATATGCCCGTATACCCTCCAATATAGACATATATATATATTTCTATTCCCTTCAACTAAAAGTTTCATCAATTACAATTATTATTTTTCCATGTAGGAATGTTAATAGTTCAACTTTGATTAGTGGCTTATGATTTCTTTTCCTTGTTTACCTTCTCAAGCTTCTCTTTTTTCTTGTATCTGCATGTCAAATTTTCTACTCAACTCTGTTTTTTATTTTCCATTAAGAATGCTTGAAAGTCCTCTATTCCACTTAATGACCATATTTTCCCCTGAAAGATGATACTTAGTTTTGCTGTGTAGGTAATTCTTGGTTTTAATCCCAGCTCTTCTGCCCTCTGGAACATCCTATTCCAGGCCCTTTGATCCCTCAGTGTAGAAGCTGCCAGATCCTGAGTTATCCTACTTGTATTTCCACAATATTCAAATGTTTTCTTCCTGGCTGCTAGTAATATTCTCTCCTTGATCTGGGAATTCTGGAACTTGGCTATAATATTCCTAGGAGTTTTCTTTTTGGGATCTTTTTCAGGAGCTGATCAGTGGATTCTTTCCACCTCTATTTTGCCTTCTGGTTCTAAAACATCAGGGCAGTTTTCCTTGAGAATTTCTTGGAGGATGATTTCTAGGTTCTTTCCCTGATCATGGCTTTCAGGTAGTCCAATAATTTATAAATTATCTCTCCTGAATCTATTTTCCAGGTCAGTGGTTTTTCCCATGAGATGTTTCACATTGCCTTCTATTCTTTCATTTGTTTGCATCTGTTTAAAATCATCTTGATTTCTCTTAAAGTCACTAGATTCCCTTTGCTCCAATCTAAATTGGAAGGAGTGAGTCTCCTCATTGAGCTTTTGAGATTCTTTTTCCATCTGGAAAATTCGGCTTTTTAAGGCATTCCTCTCCTCATTGCCTTTTTGACCCTCTTTTGGCAATTGAGTCTGTTTTTTTTTTTTAAGGTATGATTTTCCTCATCAGGATGTTGACTCTCATTTCATAATTTTCTTGCATTGTTCTCATTTCTCTTCCCAATTTTTCCTCCATTTCTCTTATCTGCTTCTTAAGGTCCTCTATTGCCTGCTACCAGCAGGTATTTTCCTTTGAAGCTTTTGGTGAAGGAGTTCTGACTTCACTGTCTTCCTCCTGTTCCATGCTTTGCTCCTTTTTGTCCTCAAAATAGGAGTCTAATGTTGGAATCTTCTGTTTTGTTTCCGTTGTCTTGTCATGTCGCCCCTCAGTCACTTGACCCCTGGGCTTTTTGCCACAGTAGTACTCTGCCACCAGACAGGGGAACTTTCGTCCCAAATGCTGGGGTTTTATCAGCTGCCAGAGGTATTAGTTGGGTGCCCTCTCTGAGGCTTCCACATGCTCTGGCAAGTTGGACACACCCCAGGACCTCCACCCTAGACTGCAATCCAGATCCAAGCAGGTTAAAGCAAGAGCGATTACCCCTCAGACTGGTCGCTTGGCCCCCCTATATTCTGCAGGCCAGGAGCTGAAGCTGCCATGTGGAGCTGGCTGTTCAGGTGTCTTCATGGCTTCTTTCCCTGGGGGCAAAAGCCAAAGCTCTCCCAATTACTGGTCCCCAAGTCCACACTGCACTGACCTCTCACTTTTCCTTCACATCTTTGTGTTGATGAATATGAATTGGCCACAGCTGCTGGTGATCTGGAGTCCCTCCAGCCAGCAGCTGGTCAGGCCCACCCAGGGGCTAAATAAAATCTCTGGCTCATGGGGGCATGGGCTCAGCCTACAGAGTTCTGCTCTGGCCAATTCCTGCCGGCCTACTGGGCTGTCCTCAGCACGGGGTCAGCTTCTCTGTGTCATTTTGTGGGTTCTGCAGCTCCAAAGTTTGTTTAGAGTCCCCTTTTACATAGATTGGGGAGGGTGGAAGCCAGAGCCGCAGGGAGGTCCTGCTTCTAGTCTTGCGTCTTGACTCTGCCGGAGATCTATCTTTTCCTTCCTTCAGAATTACTTCCTTCATAGATAAGCAAGCAGGTAGGCCCAGATCAACACACCAAACCTGGCATCTTAGATCAGTCCCTTCATACACCCATTTTTATCTCTCCATAAGTTAATTAGAATTTTTTATGGAATTTATATGGAACCTAGGGTTCCATATTATTCAAACAGTTACTGTGGTTAAAGATTCCAAAGAACAGATTTTGGGGGGCGGCCAGGTAGCACAGCGAGTAAGAGCACCGACTCCAGTGTTGAGAAGACCTGGAGATCGAATCCCGGGCTCAGACTCTTAGCACCCACCCAGAAACACCTGGCCGTATAACCTTGAGCAAGTTACTTAACCCCAATTGCATAGGGGCGGCCAGGTGGCTCAGCGAGTAAGAGCACCGGCTCCAATGTTGGGACGACCTGGAGATCGAATCCCGGGCTCAGACACTCAGCACCACACCCAGAAATAACTGGCCGTGTAACCTTGAGCAAGTTACTTAACCCCGATTGCTTAAAAAAAAAAAAAAGAACAGATTTTGAAGCAGAAGCAACATATAATACTTGTTTATCCTCTTAATCCTATTCTGGAACCTAAAAAAATAAAAAATGGGTATATCTCTTTAAAGTGTTAGAGATAGAACTTTACCTGTCGAAAAAGAATAGTTAGAAGACTGACTTTGGAATTGCTACATCATCAAAACAATTAAGAACTGCTACACCATCATCTCTATATAGCACAAACATTTAAAGGCCTACAGAATCCTACTCTTATCTTTATATACTGATTACTTCCACCCAGCAGATGATGAAAAATTGTTTATTGAATGAAATGGGATCATGTAGTTCAGGGGTCAGCTAATAGTTGACCTTGGTCACAAAATGGTCACCAATTTTTTTTATTGCCTTGAAATTTAGAATTTTTAGAATTCTTTTTACATTTTAAAATATTTTTTATATTTAAAATTAAAAAAAAAAACTATTCTGGTTAAAAACTGTAATAGAAAAGTGAAAGGCAAGACAGGCTGAATTTGTTCCTCAGGCTACATTTTGTCTGTCCCCTGATTGAATCTAGCCAATCAGACTCTACTTAAGTGTTAATAAAATATTATAAATCCCTTTTAGGAACATAAATTTTGTATGTTTTTCTATATCACCTCTCTAGTCTATATTCTAAATCACTGCAGAATCACTCATTTGGAGCAGCATTTAACACCAAATGAAGACATTTCAATGAGCAAGAGAACTTAAGCAAGTCTACACTGCACTTTAATTTTTTTCTCATTCAGGGTGCCCACTTTCTATTTCCCACAGTCAGTGTTCCCAATTTTGCAAGAGAACAAAATTAAAGATATAAACACTGACCAAAGCAATACAAAATTATCTCTTTGTAGATGACTTTATGCTATCCTTAGAAAACTCCAAATAATTAGGAAAGTAACCAATTGTTATTATCAATCACTTTAGTTTAAGGGAATAGAATGCAAATCCACAGAAAATAATAGTCAGACTAGCAGAAACCAGGAAGAGGCAATATTAGATAAATTCCATTCAATTACCAAGACACATGCACACACATATTATAGAAATATAAGTATACACACACTTTACAGAAATAAATGTAGAGAGCACAGTATACCATTGTTGATTTTAGAGTTAGGAAAAAAAAAATGGGTTCAAATCTGGAACTAAACATGTACTGACTATGTGACCCTAGTCAAGTCACTCATTTTCTATATGTTCTGAGCAATCCTCTAAGACTTGAAATTGAAGAGAAGGTGGTGCCAGTCTGCATTGGTTTAAGGAATGACTTACCAGGAATTACTTATACAAATGAAGTCCCAGGTCTAATAGAAAATAAATTATAGATTATTTTAATTTTAATTAATTAATTAATTTAAAAGAGCTTTTATTCATTCCTCATGGATGGACCAAGTCAACATAATAAAAATGATGAAAGTACCTTAACTAAGGTATAGATTTATTGCTATCAAATTACCAAGGGGATACTTTGGAGAAGAAAAAATATTCTTAAATATCAATGAAAAAGAAAAAATATAAAAATGAATGCAACATATATCATGATGAAACTTCAAACACTATTGTAAACTATGGTTGTCAAAATTATTAAAAGGGGAAAAAAATTAGCGAAACAGGCCAAAGAAAACACAAACAAGAAACAAAGTATAAAAACCATCATGCCACTATTTTATATACTAAGAGATATGGATAGCTGTTCATTTTTTTTTTCAAGAACTGCCAAAGGAATCTGGCAGAAATTGTGTTTAAACCAACATCTTATACCATCTACCACAATGAAATCAAAATGGATATATAACAAAATTATCAACAGTCACATTTTTCAAAATGAAATCAGAAGAGAATGCCATAAGTCATCTTTCAAGTGACACCTAGATCATTACTTATCAGGGTTGTGTTAAAAATTACTTTAATTACAGTTTGGACTAGATGACACATGATATCTATTCCCTGAAGTCACAGGATTCTATTATTTTAGTTGTGAGGCATGATGTATGATGATTAGGCTTGTTTCTGTGCAATTGGTGGAATCGGTGTTATTTTAATCATATTTTCTATTTAAGCAATACATTTTAGAAGTTGAAGCTGAGAAACTCATATAACAAGACACAGACAGAAAATGGGGATTATTAGGAGAGAGATAAACTTAACAAGTTTTTTTTTTTTTTTAACCCAAATCATAAGCCCTAAGTATCTCCCAGGTAACTTGTAGTAATTGAGGGCCTGTGAAAGGAGGGAAACTTCAAAATCTAAAAGGACATTTATGATATAAACTTCAAGATCTAAAAGGACATTTATGATACTTTAAAAATGTAAAAGTTGAGAGATCCTTTAAAATTTTTCACAAAGCTGAGAAAGTTTAAATGATCCTCCTGCAGGCATTATAGATGAGGCATGTAACAAGTTGCTCAATTTTATGGTTTAATAAACTTCTTCCCCATTGAAGAATTAATTGTTGGAAATAATTTTTATTGCTTAAAAGCTAATAGTGTTCTTAGTCTTTAAATATCTATCCTGGGGTGGCTAGGTGGTGCAGTGAGTAAAGGGCTGGCCCTAGAGTCAGGAGGACCCGAGTTCAGTTCTGGCCTCAGACACTTAAAACCCAAACAATCAATCAAACAAACAAAAACTAGCCTTGTAACCTCGGGCAAACTTAACACCAATTGCCCTCCAAACCTCCCCCCCTAAAAAAAATCTAGTTATCCTAAGATTCTAGGTATAATTTTTGGAAAAATAAACATATATAATGTAAGAAAGAAATAAAACTAGAAATAAGGGGACTGTACAGCGAGAAAATGTAAGACAAAACCAAAAATTCATGCATTGCTTTCTCTCTAAAGAATAGCATGAAAGTTTCTGTGTCCAATCCCCACATGTTAATATTTTTTTTTTTTGGTGAATAGATATGCAGACATCAATGCATAAATCAAGGAGCCTAAGCTAGTCATTGTCTCAGGCCAGTTTACTGCAGGAAGTGTGTGTGTGTGTGTTTGTGTGTTTTTGTGTTTACACACACATATAGGAACACACAGGTTGCTATTGACAGTGGCTGATTCCCTTTTTCTATTTGTTGCTTAATTGATTAAAGACTGATGCAGAATCCAGTGTCACTGCTTTAGTCCCACCGGGGAAATCCCTAACTTCTTTTAAGGCATCTTTTTTTTCTTTTCAACTGGGGTACCACCTCTTACCTATCTGTGTACATGTTCTGTCCCTCAGAGTATATCTCTCTGAGGGCAGAAGCTATACTTTAAGGTCTTTGTAACCTTACCATCTAGCATTCAACATTGCACATAGTAGGCCATTAATAAATGTTTGTTGAGCAGAAATGAATATTTCCATACTTATACCAACAGATCTTAATTCAGGGCTTTGACTATTCAGTGGTGGCTGTCTTAAGATATTCTCTACTACAGTTAAACGTTTAAATTAAATGTTGGGATGACAGGAAAGTCATTAAGTTTTCTCTGTTTCAATTTAACTGAATACTAGAAAAGAAAATGCTTTTTACTCCCTTATTCTGGAATTTCACCTTAGAAGAAATGGATTAATATTCTCTGGGTTCTTAAATGCTTCATTCAGCATAAATGATTTGGCCCTACTTTTGAAGGTAAATGTAGACCTAAGTTTAGTATGCCAAAATCAAGCGACTTTTTCTTTTAGAATAAAAGCAAAATCTTTCATCTATTTATCAATTTTTTTCTTTCTGTCTATCCATCTATCTATCCAGTTCCCTTCCACACTTTTTCTTCCCTTTTTTAAAAACTCAGATATTTCCAAAATGGATTACTGTTCTTGTTTCTTTGGAACAGCAGATATTTTGGTAGGGGAAAGAGAATGAAATTCATGCAAGATTGCTTCATTTAGGAGGAAGGGGAGATGAATTTACAGGAAGGAATCCTGCCAGCTTTACACATTGATGATCATTTTCAAACTGTTAGACATATGACAAAACCAATAATTGTTCATATTACCTGAATTAAATCTAGTTATAGAACAACAATGATTTCACAGATAACTTTAAGCTAGTCATACTGAACTGTCATTTAGCCATAACCCTTAATTTAGTTCCTTTAATTGTGAAATGGGCAAAACAGTAAAACACATATCTTAAAGGCACATATTCAGGAGGACAGATCCTGCACACATTTCAGTGCCACAAGCTGGTATGCTGCCTTCCTTCTGGGGACCACTATACATTTGCTTACAACTAAGCCTTTTAGGTGAGTTAACAATAACTCAGAGCGCTCAGCTGAGCACTCAGGTACACTGCCAAGTTATTATTGGCTGTTGTTATGAAGCAGGCCCTGCTGTGGTGCCTCTGCAGACAGATGAAAATACTGTATATATAAAAGGTAGGTGGCCAATTCTAAGCAAACTCTATATATCCCAACTATCAAATAATTGATCACTGGAGCTTGTTCACAGGATCAGTTGAGAAACAACATTTAAACATTGATTAGATAAAAATTCCTCTTAGAGTAAGCCCTGATCCTGGTTTCTGGTGTTCACATGCACACATTTACAATACACCTCAGGCAAGAAGCTCACCAAACTAACAAAAGGCACTTGTGCCCAAATAGTTAGGGCTTAGCTGATTTTTCTCACACGTACATACTGAACATTACTGACAGCTTGAAGAAGTTTCTATGTCATTTTTGCAAAGTTATTTTTAATATTTTTAAGTAAGACTAAATTCTACCCATCTTTCTTTATCCTTCACTCTGGGGCTGAGCAAAATAAATTTAATGCTCCTTCCATCAGAAAGGTCGTCAGATTCCTGAAGATCACAATTATGCCCCTTCCCTGCCAAAGGCTTTTTTTCTTCAACTGCACCACAGATAGCATGAACTCAAGCTACTCTGGGCCTTTGAAAGCAAAAGCAAACACTGAATTTCAAACTAATATAATATTAAATGTACTTTAATGGGGAGGAGAAAGGTAGGAATAACTGTATATTTCTAGTGTTTTTATTTCACTGGGAAGTAAGATCTGTCCTGTGACTACAGTTTTCAACTTACAAGCACATTTAAATAGAAGCTTTACAGCATATTATCACTGTGAGGAATTATGTTAAATGAGAACTCTAATATTGGTTTGTTGTTTTACTTAATTTGATTGAAAAAAAATGTCAGTCTTTGATAAGAAGCCAAAATGGTAATGCTTTCCTATCACTATCTAACACCTTAGTGTCTGCTGCAGCCTCTCTATTGCAAGTTACTGGGACTTAGAACAGCAGTAGTTAATATTAGAGATAAATACTTTTGTTGATCTTGGGACACAGAAGATGGGTAAAAAGTAAGTCCATGAAAAAGTAATTTTTAGAAAGGTTTTTTTTAAACCACTATGATTTCCCTTTTTCTCTTTTTCATGGTCCTACAAAGTGTTTGCATCTCCAAGAACACTGTTCTCAACATTTCTTATAGTGCTATAACATCACTGATATCCTTTATAACATCATTGTCATCCTGCAAGTGATGGTTTTAACTATCTTGGGTTTATTACTCTTGAAGAATAAAAGTGCATAAGCTGACCTGAAGGAGAAAACTATCCACATAAGACATACCAGATAACACTCCCAGGATACAATTCAGTCCAGTTAAATGGTCTGCTGAATTAAATAAAATAACATCAGTTACAGTTTGTTGCAATAAAGCAGTTTCCTTATCACACAGTGTTGCAGCTACTATGTATTGACAGCTGCTAGAAAATATAACTTCCATATGTACTTTATGGTGGTACATATATTCAGACTCTTGCTAGGATGTAAATTATAGCTATTAGCAGTTTCAGCACCTAGGAAAATGCTTTGTGTATAGTAGGACCTTAGAAATAGATCAGTTCTATTAATAGAATCAAATGGCTAGGTATCTGATGAAAAGGTTATACTACATTGTTAAGAATTTGGATAAAAACTTAACTTGGGGTTTCAATTCTTTTTTAATGCAATTCAGTGAATTTAAAATAGAATTGTAAAATGTACTTTCATTTGATTTGCTAGGAAAATAATTCAAAATATATTAACTTTAGTGTATCAAATCTATCAATTTGTCAGCGAGTAATTATTAAGTACACCTTTACCATGCACAGACACCACATCAAATGAGGAGATAAAGGTAAAGAAAGAGTTCCTACCGCAAAAGAGCTCACATTCCAATGGGACAGACAATAGATAAATAAATAGGTATCTTTAGAATATAGAGAGATCAGATGAGCAGTAATTCAGAAGGGGAAAGCACTAGAAGCTGGGAGGGATTGGGAAATACTTCTTGGAGAAAACAGGATTTAATCTGAATCTCAAAGAAAACCAGGGAAAATAAGAGGCAGAGGTGAAGAAAGAGAACCCGCCAAGCCAAAGGGCCAATCTCTACAAAACACAGTGACTAGAGATGGAATATCATGAGCACAGTAGTTGAATCACAGAATGCATGAAAGAAGAAGCAAGTAGGAAGAGGCCAAGTTCTGAAGTTGTTTAGATGCCAAAGAGGGGATTTATTATTTGATCCTAGAGGAATAGGCAGATACTGGGTCTTTTTAAGTAGGGAGTAGGAAGTAACATTGTCAGATCTTTGCTTGAGGAAAAAAAAATCTAAATGAACAATGGAATGGATTGGGTACAGACTAGTGACAGAGAAACAAATTGCAGAGGGCAGTTAGGTGAACTGCTGGATGAAGCACAGGGCCTTGGAGTCAGGAAGACATCTTTGTGAGTTAAAACTTTTCCTCAGACACTTATTAGTTATACGACCTTGGGGAAGTTATCTGTTTCCTCAGTTTTCTCATTTGGAAAATGAGCTGGAAAAGAAAATAGTAAACCTCTCCAATATCTCTACCAAGAAAACCCATGAAGAGTCAGACATGATTTAAAAATGACTGAACAATAATAAATTGCAATAGTCAAGGTAAGAGGTTCTGAAGATCTGTAACAGAGTGGTGCTTGTGTGAGCAGAGAGAAAGGGAATTGTGTCAGAGATCTTGCAAAGTTGTAAACAACTAGATATGTGGGGTGAGTGGGAGTGAAGAAATGAACAATGAGCTGCATAATAATGACATTTTTACTTTAATGTTTGGAGAAAAAATGTCTTTAGAGAAACAATGTTCATTTTACAAATCAATGCCAATCTCTCTTTTGTAAACACAGTAGCACATATTCCAAAGACTACTGATATCTGTATGCTAATATTTACTGTGAGTATTCAGTTGACAAATAGAAAACATACTCCTCTGATGCTGCTGCTAACCCAGATCCTTTGCTCTTTCTATCTCCAAGATTTTCACTTGCCTAGTCAATTGTGACTTTGCTTGCATGCCTGTTTAGAAAGATGTAGGCACTAAGTAACACTGAAATGCAGATAAAGCCCTCCCACACTTTGAGAGACAGTATGACACCAGAAGGAAAAAAAAAAATAGTCCCTTGTACAATTGCTCATGTACTAAAGTTTTAAGCTTTACCTAAAGGCTGCATTAAGTTATCTCAATGGAAGACCTCTATGTAAACCTTAAAAAAAAAAAAGGCTAGAATTTCATTTGTGGCAGAGATCTTAGAATTAGAGGTAACTAGACCAAATACAAACCCCCTGAGCAGAATAAACAGTGGGTTCCAAATAACAGGTCTGGAGAAATATTATATTTATATTTTAATAGTACTTTAAAAATAATGACTTTTTATAGACTAACCAAACAGTACCACTGTGCAATGATTGTTGTGTGTATTTTAAACCATTAGCTTACAATAACAGCAGAAAGTCAATATGGTCATGTTCAGCATTCTATCATTCACCTCTGCTTTTGGGCAGCAAGTTTTCCCCAATTTCTAACTTCCCTTCAGTTATTAGTGTTCCTCAACTGCACCCCAGATAGCTTTATGTTCCTTTCGTATATATTTTGCATGAATTTATCTAGATACGAATTGTTCCCCATGCACCTCCCAGAAAATCCTTGGGACCTGGAACTGGGAATTTTGTTGTTTTTATTGTTGTTTGTTTGGGGGGGGGGTGATTGGTCTTTCTACACCCAGCACCTACGATGTGCCAGGTACTGTGCTCAGCACTGTATACTCTCATTTGATTCTCACAACAGTCCTAGGAGGTAGGTGATATTATTATCCCCATTTTACAAAGGAGGAAATTGAGAAAAATATAGGTTAAGTGACTTGGTCAGGGTCACACAACTAGTGAATATCTGAAGCCAGGTTTGAACACACGTCCTGACTGCAGACCACTGCTTTCTCTACTGTACCACCTAGCTTCCTGGCATATACTAGGCACTTAATAAGTGCTTGCTGAGTCAATATGAATAAAGTGGATACTGTCTACAGGACAACCAGGATAGTCAGGACGTAGAATTCATTCTATATAAGGAATCATTGAAGGAACTTAGGAGAAGAAAACATTTAGAAGGATATAACTTTCTTTAAGAATTTGAAACCCAGGGGTGGCTAGGTGTCACAGTGAGAAGAACACTGGCCCTGGAGTCAGGAGGACCTGAATTCAAATCCAGCCTCAGACACTTAATAATTCCTAGCCATGTGACCTTGGACAAGTCACTTAACCCAAATTGCCCTGCTCTCCTCCCTCCAAAAAGAAAAAAAAAAGAATTTGAAATCTCTTCACATGGAGAAGGGATTAAAATTGTTCTAAGGCAGAAGGGGGAGGAAATGGGTAGAAGTTCCCAAGAGGAAAATTTAGACTTGATTTTTAAAAACATTTCTGGACAATTAGTGCTATTAAAAAGTGGATTGGGGGGGGGATGGAGCCAAGGTGGCAGAATAAAAGCAGGAACTTGCTTATACTCCCGCACCAACTACCTCTAATACCTGTAAAAAGAAAAAAAAAACTCTAAAAACATTTTAGAGCTATAGAACCCACAAAGTGACAGAGAGAAACAAATCTGCTGAAGGCAGCCTGGGAGGCCAACAGGAAGGGTCTATTGCAATGGATTGGGAACCAAGCACAGTACTGCATAAGCCAAGCAGGCTCAGACCTGGGGTGGCCCTGACCCCAGATTGGCCAGGGCAGAGTTCAGGAGAGTGAATCACAAGCAAATATGACTGTTTTCAGACTTCTCAACCCATAAACAACAAAGGGAAATTAAAAGGAGGAAAACTCTGTTGGAACTGAGTGACAGGAAAGGGCTGCCCTGCCCCTGACCCCAGGGTGAGAGGTGGTGGAGGTATGGCAGCTGCAGCTGCTGCCTAGTGGCTGCCTCAGGAGCTCCTGCCCTGCAGATCATAGGGGGACCAAATGACCATTCAGAGGATAATTGCTCTTGCTTTGACCTGTGTGGATCTGGGTTGCAGCATTGGGTGGTGGTCCTGGGGTATGTGGCCAGTGTGCCAGAGCTTGTAGTGGCTGTAGAGAGAGTGCCCTCCTCATAGCTCAGACAACAACTGTGAAAAACCCAACTATTTGGGACATAGTTTCTTTACTCTGGAAGCAGAGTTCTACTGTGGCAAAGAGCTCAAATGTCACATACTTAACTGGCAAGATGAGCAAGCACAGGAAGCACAAAGAGACCAAAGAATCCTTTTTAGGGGACAAAAAGGATCAAAACATGGAACTAGAAGAAAACAACAAAGTCAAAACTCCTGCATCAAAAGCTTCCAAGAAAAATATGAATTACAGGCCGTGGAGGAGCTCAATAATGATTTTGAAAATCAAGTAAGAGGAGTGGAGGAAATATTGGGAAGAGAAATGAGAATGATGCAAGAAAATCATGAAAAGCAAGTCAACAGCCTGCTAAAGGAGACCCAAAAACATACTGAAGAAAATAACACCTTAACAAATAGATGAACTCAAAAGGCAAAAGAGGCCCAAGAAGTCAATGAGAAGAAGTGTGCCTTAAAAAGATGGTTAGATGGAAAAGGGATTTCAAAGCTCACTGAAGAAAATTGTTCCTTCAAAATTATATTGGAGCAAATAGAAGCTAGTGACTTTATGAGAAATCAAGATGCTACAAAACAAATCCAAATGAATGAAAAAATAGAAGGCAATGTGAAATATCTCAGTGGAAAAACCACTGACCTGAAAAATAGATCCAGGAGAGATAATTTAAAAATTGCTGGACTTACTGAAAGCCATGATATAAGAAAAGAGCCTAGCCATCATCTTTAAAGAAATTCTCAAGGAAAATTGCTCTGACATTCTAGAACCAGAGGGCAAAATAGGAATTGAAAGAATCCACCAATTTCCTCTTGAAAAAGATCCCGAAAAGAAAATTCCTAGGAATATTATAGTCAAATTCCTTACCTCCCAGGTCAAGGAGAAAATATTACAAGCATTTAGGAAGAAACAATTTGAGTATTATGGAAACAAAATCAGGATAACACAAGATCTAGAAGCTTCTACATTAAGGAATCGAAGGGCTTGAAATATGATATTCTGGAAGTCAAAGGAGCTAGGATTAAAACCAAGAATCACCTACTCAGGAAAACTGAGTACAATGCTGTAGGGGAAAATATGGTCATTTAATGAAAGAGAGTATTTTCAAGCATTTTTGATGAAAAAAACAGAGCTGAACAGAAAATTTGATTTTCAAATACAAGAAGCAAGAGAAGCATGAGAAGGTAAGCAAGAAAAAGAAATCATAAGAAACTTATTAAAGTTGAACTATTTACATTCCTTTATGAAAAATGATAATTGCAACTCATGAGACTTTTCTCAGTATGAGGATAATTGAAGGGAATATATATGTATATGTATAGGAGGGTGTGTGGGTATATAAATATATATGTGAGTGTATATATGTGTGTACATGTATAGATAGACAGAGGGCACAGGATGAGTTGAATATGAAGGGGTGATATCTAAAAAATAAAATTAAGAGATGAGAGAGGAATATATTGGGAATAGGAGAAAGGGAGAGATAGAAAAGGATAAATTATCTCATATAAAAGAAGCAAGAGAAAACTGTTACAGTGGAGGAGAAGAACAGGAAGGTGAAAGGGAATGGCTTAACCTTACACTCATTGAATTTGGCTTAAGGAGGGAATAACATAAACACTCAATTGGGCATTTTACCCTACAGGAAAGTATGGGGTAAGGGAATAAGAGGGGAAATGATAGAAGAGAGGGCATATTGGGGGAGAGGATAGTTAGAAGCAAATACCTTTGAAAAGAGAAATATAGTTAGTCTTTCACAATATAACTACTATGAAAACATTTTGCATAACTACACATGTACAACCTATATTGAATTGCTTGTCTTCCCAGTGGGGTTGGGTGAGGAGGAAAGAAAGGAAAGAATCTGGAAATCAAAGTTTTAAAAACAAATGGTAAAAAAAATTGTTTTTTACATGCAACTGGGAAATAAGATATACAGTTATTGGGGTATAGAAATCCATCTTGCCCTGCCAGAAAGTTAGAGGAGGACGGGGGAGGATATAAGAGTGAACAGATTGGGGGAAGAGGTATTCATTAGGTTTGCTATCTTGGGGTGGGGTAGGGGAAAGATGGGGAGAAAAATTTGTTAACTCAAAATCTTGTGGGGACAGCACCAGCCCTGGAGTCAGGAGGACCTGATTTTGAATCTGTCCCCGACACTTAACACTTACTAGCCTTGTGACCTTAGGCAAGTCACTTAAATCCAATTGCCCTGCCTTCCCTCCTCCAAAAAAAAAAAAGCAAAAAAAAATCTTGTGGAAATGAATGTAGCAAACTAAAAATAAATAAATAAATTGAAATATATATAAAAGAAGAGAACATTGGTGATAGGTACAAAAAAAAAAAGTGGAATGGGCTGCCTTAAGGGGTAGTGGATTTCCTGCTCACTTGAGGGACTTCTGAACAAGACTAGGTGTCCTCTTATTAAGTGTCATCTTTAAGTGTAGGTTCAATGAGATATTGTTTCTTGGGTCTTTCTCAGCTCTATAATTCTGTGCAATCATCCTTTTTATGATGCACCTAGTCTTTATCTTTAGACATTATTTTAAGATTCTGTAGTGGCTCCTAAATATTGACTTGAAGAAATATTCAAATTCTGACAGGTAGAATCTATACTGGGAATGAAAGGCTATTTAGAGGTGAGAGGTTAGAGTAGAGCAGCTAAATAATTGAAAAAAAACATGTGGAGTTTAATAGGAATTCTCATTCTTTCTCCATTTATCCCCAGATGAAAGGAAAGGTGGAGGAAGGAAATGACAAAAAAGGGAAGGAAAGAATGCAACAAAAGGAAACATGAAAGAAAACAGGGGAAAAGAAGAAAAGACAAGACATAGCAAGACTCTACCAGGACTGGGGAACCTAAGGCCTCAAGATACTTGTGGCCCCCCAGGTCCTCATGTGCATCCCTTTGAGTGAATCCAAACTTCACAGAACAAATCCCTTTAGTAAAAGGATTTGTTCTGTAAAACTTGGATTTAGTGAAAAGGCTGCACCCAAGGACCTAGAAGGCCACATGTGGCCTGGAGGATGCAGGTTCCCCAACCCTACCTTTGCCTTCATTGCCACTATTTCATGATTTGGGGTTCTTTTTAATGGCTGCATAACAAAGTCGTAAGACCAATGCTTTCTTGTCTTAGAATTCTTAAGTTCCACAAACCTAATTTGCTTCACTTAGTGAAAGTAAATGAGAAGCAGCAATTTTAGCATTAGAGAAGAAAATTTCAGGAAGTGTCTTGGTTTGTTGTATATGTGTTTGAATTATTAAAAACTAAATTTTGCTTCATCAATTTAAACTCTTTCTAATTCAAGTACATTCCCAATATCCTGGAGATCTCCAAGTATCCTTATTAAATCATTATATAGAAATAGACATTTTCTTGTAGGCCCATAGTATCTAATTCATCCTTCATATTTATATATGAAGAAACTGAAACCCCAGAAGTTAAGTGCCATGTCCAAGGACACAAGGACACAAGCAGAACCATGGATTTGACCCCCAGTTCTGTGATGTCAATTTTAAGGCAGTCTACTTCTACTTTGGGTTTAGGCTAAAATTTCCTCACCTGGATTCTTATGAAATATCTATCTACTCTTTTCCTTCCCTTTTACCCCCAGGCTATTCTTTATTAGTGATTAACTAAATTCTTTTAGAAACTAGTGACCTGGGCCCTACAATCAGTCAATCAAGATTAATTTTAAAGAATTCAATAATTTTCCATAACTGTCCTCTTCCTTTGTTCTCTTTTCATTTGTTGATCTGTCATCTCCTAAACTCATGTCTTTCCTGCAAGTTCAGAGAAATGTCCTTTATTTAATAATTAAGCATTAATACTTAACAATTACGTTACAGTAATTTACTTAGATTAGGATCAGTTATGCACGCAAGAATAGACTAGGGGTAGTGGGAAGAATTGAAAGGGAGGGAAATTACAACTCCTCAAAATGTTTGATGCTTAAGTTTCTTTTTTGTTGATGGAACATCACAGTATCTTACTAAGGTTTGAATAAAAAGAAAAGAAGAAAGAGAAATAGCATGGCATGGACAGGAAAGTGCTGGCTCTTAGGAGATGTAAGTTCCAGTTCCGGCTCCATTGATTATTTACTTCTGAGATGCTGGGCAAGTCACTTAGCCTCTCTAGGCCCATTGCCTCATTTATAAAATAAAGAGACCTTACTAAGGGGAGTAGCTAACCTCATAGGTCCCTTGCTACTCTAAATTTCTGATCCTATGATCCCCTTTGGCAGAAAAACTGCAGTTGCTCTGTTGGCAAAATAAAGTCCCTTTTGCCACACTCTATGTATGACTATGGCCTTTAGTTTCATCAATCAGTATCACTCAAGTTGCAGTTAACAGATTTTTGTGTCTTATCTATGAAGTTCAGGTAGGAAATTCAGTATAGAAATAGACATTTTCTTATTAGCTCATCACATTTTAGATTTAGAGCTTAAAAGGACCTAGGAGCTCAAATGATATTATTTTATATTTGGGGGAAAAAAACTGAAATCGAGAGAAGATAAGGGACTTGCCTGGCGGCCACACAAGCAATTAATGGCAGGATTGGGAAACTGACTCCAGGTCCTCTAATACTAATTTCAAGGCTCTTTTCATTGTTCCACACTTCTAAAAGCAAATTTGTTTAAACTGCAGATACAGTAGGCACACCTGCATTTTACTTGGCTAAGGGGCATGCCACTTTTTTCTTTTACTATAAACTTAAGTTCATGGGAAGAATTTCTTTCCTTCTAATGTTACCATGGTCTTGCAGAAAAATGGTTATAGGATATAAAAAGATATCCTTGCTATATTTTTTCACATGAAGACATTCGTTATTAGGTCCCACTGTATCTTATCTTCATTAAGGAAGAATTGATAGTTTCATTGAAGTTTGTAAGAACATACACATGATCCTGAAATGAAATGCTATAAAGGGCAACTACAGAGAAAACTTGGTTTTTCACATCTTTGCTTAGCTTGTCACTTGTTCCCTTAATTTAGCAACTTTTTTTGTTCCCACTGAATATCAAAATGGCACTCTAATTACCCTCTGACTAGAGAATTTTGTAAGCATGACTTAATGTGTTTAAATTAAAATGTTGTTTTAGTGTGAGATTCCAAATTTAATTTCAAAAGTTTTTAATCATAGGACAATATATTTGACACTACTAGATTTATTTTTTTCTAAGAATTTTTCTTCACTCTGCTGTTTTGTTGTTGTTAACACATAATGAGGACTGCATAAAAGAAGGAATGAAAAAACATGTAAACATAGTATAGGTGGATACACTTCATATTTAAATTTCGATTTTCTTAATTTTGCTCCAAATAATCATAATCATAATCTGTCCTTGATTAGGATGGGTGATAATCTCTCTATTAATCAGGAGATTACTCTGGCTGATAAATGTTCATCACCCTATTTTCAAATGGATGGTTAACCATTCTGAAATTTCAAAGATAGGACACATATCCCAAAACTTTCCTTTCTGGCTTATCCTTTGGGAAACCAGCATAGTCTCAATTTTTTTTTTCAGTGTATAGCCTGGTGTTCGGAAAATATAAGATGCTTAATAAGTGCTTATAGTTGGAGGGATTGAGCAGAACTACAAAGACATAATTACATTATGAAGACATGATATTTTTTTCTATTGGAACCTTTTCTCCATTATTGAACCAGTGAGTATATTTTTAAATTCCATAGTTGTCTGGCATTTTATTTTTAAAAAACAAGTTAGTGGTATTTAGTATTTTTATTTATTCTTTAGTGACATTTTAGTATTATAGCATTAATGTATACACCTAATTGTCAAACATACACCATGGATTAATTTCATAGAATAGCATTACTCCTTCAAATGTGGTAAAAGCAATATAGTTCCTCTTTTACCAAAAAAAAATCTCTCATGTTGCTAATTAACTACATCTAGTCTTTTCTTCTCATTTTTTTCAGTTTAGTGGACTTTCTGAAATTGATATAATATATGCATTGAACTCCAAAAGGGCTTGAATTAAAATGTTGTTTCTACTATTGACATATTTTGTGGTTATAGAAAAATTAATTACGGTCTCTGGGGATTATTTTGCTTACCAGTTCACCTCTAGACTAGACCTTCCTGGTGGAACTTTGATGAGAAATAATTAATGTGACCAAATAGAAGTAACATTTTTCATGCATGTAAATGGGTATGGATTTTAATAGACAATAATTGAGTGCTATATAAATACATTTACAATTTATATTAATTACGTTTTTCCATAAGAACTAATATATATGTGTATATAGATACATATATATGTATATAGTCTATAAAATTTCTCCTCCCAATATCACTGTAGAAGTAGACAACACAGGCCTACCTTGCTTTATTGTGCTTTCCTTTATTGCATTTTGCAAATATTGCATTTTTTCTTTTTACAAATTTTGTGGCAGCATGCCTCAAGCAAATCTATTAGTGCCATTTTTTCCCAATACCACATACTCACGTGTATCTCTGTGTCACATTTTTTGTAATTCGCACAATATCTCAAACTTTTTCATTATTACTATATCTATTATTGTGATCTGTGATCAGTGAACTTTGATATTACTATTATAATTATTTTGGGGTACCACAAACTATGTCCATATAAGATAGAGGACTTAATAGACAGATGTGTGTACTCTGACTGCTCCACCTACCAACCATTCCTGTCTCTCTCCTCTTCTTTGGACCTCCCTATTCCCTAAGACACAAAAATGTTGAAATTAGGCCAATTAATAGCCCTACAACGGTCTCCAAGTGTTCAAGTGAAAGGAAGTCAGTTGAGTTGGCTAAATTCACTATTCTCTTATTTTAAGGCATTACTACAGCCGCTCTAACCTTTAACAACCACCATCCTGATCAGTCAGTAGCCATCAACAGAAAGACAAAACCCTCCACCAGCAAAAATGATTTTGATTCATAGAGCTGCAGATAATGGTTAGCATTGTTTTTAGCAGTAAAGTGTTGTTGTTTTTTAATGTAGGCATGTGCATTATTTTTTAGACATAATACTATGGCACACTTAATAGACTGCAGTAAAATGTAAACATAATTTTTCTGTGCACTGGAAAACCAAAAATTTCTGTGACTTGCTTTATTACTGTGGTTTGGAGCTCAACCTGCAATGTCTCTGATATATTCCTGTGCAAGTATTGTATCCTCATTTTTCAAATGTAGAAACTGAGGTTCCACAGTGGTGTGCCAGTGGTGAATTACCAGATGTCATAAAGCTAGTAAGTGTCAGAGCTGGTGGTAAAACTATGCCTTAAGAATCAAAGTCCTTCTCTTGCCTTTGAATGCTTCTTTGAATCTTTAACCTCCCCCAAATCCCAAATACTTTCAATCAGCCAGTCATTGCCTCCAAAATATTCTGAACATTTTGGAATGAAAATTAGTTGGTAATATATTTTCTTTCTGAACTGTCTAGATTTCAAACTGCAGAACCTTAATTCTGCATTAGGGAATATAATTTAGTGCAGTTATGTTTCTGAGTTAAGTAATTTTTTCCTGTAACACCCCATCAAGTTTTCTTAAAAATTTTCTATTTCAAATTTCCATAACAAAATCTCAATTCAAAAGAAAATAGACACAAGCATTCAATGATTCTTCACTGCTTGGTACATAGATGAGATTTCTTCATCTTGGAAGTGATATAGTTCCAGATATGAGTAGTTGTCATAAAAGTGTATATATACACACACAACTCTACTAGTCTTGCCATGTGAAATGCGAAAATGAGTCATTTCAACTAGCACTGCCATTGGCCCCTTTTGCCACAGAGGTGAAGGAAGATGTATTCTTAAACTGAATTGTGCCTGATTTCCTGTATCATCTACCTATTCTTTTGCTTAATACTGCCTAATTGTTGATCAGTAAATTATCAGTACTGAACTTCAAATTAGTGTTATAGAGGCTTTCATTCAAATAGGGCAACAATGCTAAGTTCTGTTTTTGGCTAAGATAAAAACATAAATCTCTGGTAATCTCAGGACTCAGGAAAATAAGAGAAGAATGCTGAATGTAGCAAGAAAGAAGATTCAAAGTGATTTTCATTTGTAATAAGGTTAAAGAAAGCCCAACATTTTTCAAAAACAGGCCTTTTTACAGATTTTCTTTGTTCCTTACAAGAAAGGAAAATCCTAGAGAAGGAGTGAGGGATGTGGGATGTGGTCATCTTAAAGGTCATTCTTCAGAAAAGTAACTTTGGACTCAAATAGATTTTTGTATCAAACCCTCCTCATTGGTGAAGAGGATGATTATTTATTGCTCTGTGGTTGCCTGAGAGGTGGAGTTGATGAGACTTTGGCATGGGAGAGTTGCTTCTTCTTTGGGAGAGTCTTACATAAATGCCTAGGCTTGAGTTACAAGTTACAGGGGGAAAAAATGACAGTATTTAGCATTTCCTTTTGCATGGTACATTTAATAAATATTTCAGATGGCTAGAATTTTGAGATAAATATCATAGCATGTGGCCAAATGGTCACATGGAGACAAGGAATAAAAATTACAGAAAATTGAGGAAATAAATGTTACCTTATTTTAGATTACATTTAATGATATTTAAAATAAAATGGATGCTGAAAAATATTGGTTATCAAATTTTAGAAAATATTCCTCTAGTTCCCTCATCTAGCCTGGAGAAGAAAAATAATACAAGTTAATAAAGGAGGAAGAACCTAAAATGCAAAAGATTCATCAAGGCATCTGTGAATATAAGTAGTATATAAATTATAAAATATAGTATATAAATTATAAAACTGATGAATTCTGCATTTTAAAACTAATTCTGAAATTAAATTATCTCTTAAAAAATAAAAACTGTACCTTTATTTATGTGCAGGTGACAGCAAACATTAATTAGCAATTGTTGGGGCGGCCAGGTAGCACAGTGAGTAAGAGCACAGGCTCCAGTGTCGGGATGACCTGGGGATCAAATCCATGCTCAGATACTTAGCACCACACCCAGAAATAACTGGCTGTGTAACCTTGAGCAAGTTACTTAACCCCAATTGCTTGAAAAAAAAATAAGAAATTGTTGAACAGTTGCAATATATTTTAGATGCTATACATTTATTACCTCTAGATTCAGTACAATTCCTGATAGCTTAAGAACTGAAGAAAAGACTCAATGTAGCAGTCTAAATGTAAAGATTTAAAATTAGAGCACTGAAGCATAAAGAATAAAAACTTGTTCAAGAAAGATAACTTTGTTGTCAGTATCTAAAGTTGAAGGTAGACTGCCCAGTTAATACCTAGACATAAAATCTTTCTCTGAAAGTACAGGGAATGTTAATGTGTTTATGATCATCCTCTTTCCAGCTTTGATACTGATTGGCAGGTGGATACATTTAAGGTTCATTAAGATGGTCTACTAATAGCTCAGGCTTCAGCCAAGCATATAGTGGACCGGTTCCTTAACAGCTTCCTTCTGGAGTATAGCTAATGTACCTCAAATCTGACCTGCAGTTGTCAAGTGTCCTACCAAAAAAAGCTTACCCTGCATTTTTGCCATTCTTAAAACTTACATTGGCACAAGAGTCAAAATGCTTTTAGGAGAAGCCACTGCAAACTACACCTTTCTTTTGGGAAATTTCTGAAAGCCCAATTCCCCTGTAAGGTCTCTGTTTTACATTCCTGGGATTCCAAAGAAGGAGAAGGATGTTGTGATAAGATTTGAGCCAGAAGAAATATTCCATTTTCTTTTTTTCCCCCTTTAAAAGCAAACTCAAGTGCTGGGTTTTCTTTTTTGCCTCTATTTAACATTTAGTCTTCCATAATTAACTATTTTTCATGTAATTGGAACCCCTTCCTCCAAACCCTCCTTATTAAGCTTATTGTTTACCTTTTATTTGTTTATAGAAATCTTATCATCTCCTAGGTTACCAAAACACACAATTCAAACATACTCTAGATATGTCTCAAAAAAGAAAATTTTAAAAAATGAAAAAAGGTCAAGGCCTTGACCAAACTCATATTATTCTTTATTTTCAAAATTGTGAAAGTATTTTATTAAATGCAACAAATATTCCTTGTTCAAAGTGACAAGAAGTTCAGAAATTTAGGAGAAGCTGAGAAGATTTTCATTCTGTCCTTATTTTTACAGTTGTGGCCAGCAGTGTTATGGCAGAAGCAAGATTAAGAATTTTAATTATCCAAATTTCTGGGGAAATTGCAATTGTAATAGATATATTTTTCAGTTTCTTAAAAATGAATTGTTTCCTCAAAGTTTAGAACCACAGATCTGCAGACCTAGATTTTCTTAATTCTGTCTTCTGCTCTCAGAAAACAGCCTATGACAAATTTTAGAAATTAGCAAGAGACTAATCTCAGTTACTCTCATTTGCTCTCATTAACACTTCACATAGTACACACTTCAATAAAATAATAACAAAAAGAACCTCTTTGTATCTTCTAAGAATGTCTCAGAAATGAACCTTCATTTTTACTGTTCTTTTGCCTAATTAAAACTAATTATTAAAACATGCAAATCCCTTAGGATGACAGTGTTAAAGTGATACATTTTTAATTTTTTGCTAAAGTAATGTTTGATATTCTCCTTGGTTAAGAGTCTAGAAAACAGAAATGCAGCATTATATAATAGATCATATTTACAATAAGAGATTCAAAAGTAGAGTTGAAAAGTAAACATGAATTTCCTTAAGAGAACTACACAAAACTAATCTAAACATTCTGGAGAACAATTTAGAACTGTGCCCAAAGGACGATAAAAACTGCATGCCCTTTGACTTAGCAATACCACTACTGGGTCTGTATCCTAAAAAGATTAACAAAAAGGGGAAACATATATTTGTACAAAAATATTTATAGCACCTCTTTTTGTGGTGCAAAAAATTGGAAATTGAGGCAACGACTGTCAATTGGGGAATGGCTGAACAGTTTATGGTTTAAGAAATGATGAGCAGGATGGTTTCAGAAAAACCTGGGATGACTGATATTAACTGATGGAAAGTAAAATATGCAGGAGAAGAAGGCCAACATACACAGTAACAGCAATATTGTAATGATCATGAGTTATGAAAGACTCAGCTACTCTAATCAAGATAGTGATCCAAGACAATTCCAAAGGACACATGATGAAAAATGCTATCATCTCTTGAGAGAACTGACAAATTATGACTGCAGATCAAAGCAAACTTTTTTTTTCTTTTTAAAAATTTTTCGTTAGCTTTTTTTGCAACATAGCTAATATGGAAATATGTTTTGCGTGACCTCAAAAATATAATCAATATCATATCGCTTGCCTTTTCAAGGGGTTAAAAATTAATTTTTGCATATAATTGCATATAATTATTCAATAAAATAAATAAGATATATTGAAAATAGAAATTAAAAATCTGGAAAAAACATAGGATTTGATGGTGACTGGGGGAACTAAAAACACGTTCGTGTAGATGTCACAACAAATAGTTTGAAGGAAAATAGAGTTTTTGTGAGTTATCGATCTTATACATTGACTGGCATTGTGCAGAATCATAAACTTGAAGGAGAAATAAGTAGAGCATAACTAAATTAATGCTTTGGGCACTTAAAACCTGTGATTTGCTTAGGTGTCTATGTCTTCTCTCAATTCAGATCTTAATGGTATAATTATGTAAAAGATAGTCTAAAAAAGTTGCTGTTGGTAAGAAGTCCATTACTCTGTGGTCAATTTAATCATGAGTCCCTCTTGAATTTAACTAGACTCATCCATATAGCAGATCCATGGTCTATCACCAAGTCTGTGACTGAGCCCAACATTAAATCTATCATCGAGTTAATTTCTAGTTTTTATAGCGTTGTAAAACCAGAGTCTTTTAGAACCAATGATTATCTTTATGCTGGGATTAGGCATAAGAGTAGGACTTTAGAGGAAAATTGATTTCATCATATTTTTTCTTTAAATCTCAAGCTTGTAGAGTGGCAAATTATATAACAACAAAACTGTTTATAGTATATAGTAAGAAAACAGTAAAAACTCTCAGGAAGACTGTTGGGTTCTATAGTAGTTCCTATTCTGTTTTTAGTTCCATTTTGTAGAGATCTAAAGAATTGTCTGCCATTTTTTTAAACTTGGTTTTGGCATTTACAATTCTTACTCTACATGACTGATGATTTAAAAACCTGAGAGTTAGTTACTTTCCTCTTTTTCCAGTGATACTTTTTTGAAAATAATGAGTTGTTTTTACCTGGGCCTTCACACATTGTTATCTGTTACAAGCTATTTAAAAAATCTGATTCATTTTTTGTTATGATTTTGCATTTATGAATTTTGTTACAGAGGCTCAGAACACATGGGGAGGTAAAGAGATGAAAAAACAGGCAGAAGCACAGAGATTAACGCTGTGACAACAAACCAAGGCTTCTCTGTTTTACAAGCTCAGCCATTTGAATGCAGCTCATCTTGCAGCCGTATAATACAACATGGCCTTCAGAATGCTGCGTTAGCTTTCTTGTTTTATATGACACCATAATATCATTTCAAATTAAGATTCCTGCTCACATTAATTTGGGGCTCTCCCCTGTGAGTTAGTAGTTTAGATAGGTAATGTGGTTCAGTCGATATGCAAAATATATTGACTCCACATTCCTCCTTTAGAACTCTTATGTGCATCTTGGGTCACATTACTTCCCCTGCACTCCCTGTTGGAAGGAAGGTTATGTGGAACCTGAGAAACAGGTTAGAAATTGAAGTTAAAAAATATATTGCCCTTAGCATGATTTCAGTGCATATCTTTAAACTTCTATTCCTCTTCCAAAGAGAGCAAATATCAGTATTTTGTAACAGAAAAGACAGGTCCAGTTGAAAGCAAATGTGTCAATGAATTTAGCCTTCAAATATTTGTAATGTAATTTGGTAAGATGTAGTTATAAGTTGTTGTCATTAGCTCAAATTACAAGTTACTTCCCTCTCTAGTCCTAAAAAAAACCCTGTAAGCAAGGTTTTCAAATTTCTACATAAATTATTGTGAACATGACTAATGGATTTTATTGTTAAAAACAGCCTAAATGGTGAAGAATGGATTTTACAGTAATCTATTCATAGCAATGCTGCCAGTGTAGTAGGAAGAGAGAAAGATAGTAGGCCTTGGGGGTACTTGTGATTTATGGAAGACTTCTCTGAAAACTTGCAACTAGAAGATAAAGAATTTGAATTTTAAAGATGACAGCAAATATGGATTAAAAATGTGTGTGTGTGCGTGCGCGTGCACGCAAACATGCACTGCAGGTTTGGGAATCCCAATTTACTATGATCTTATTTTGAAAATTTGTACTTTGATACCTCATCATGCCAGAGAAATGACCCTAACTTCCCAAATGTTATGCCAGTATATCATGTCAAATATGTTAGACTCTAACAATAACAGAATAGTTTTATTTTGTTTACTAGATTGTCTCCTGAATAAATCAGCATTGGGTATGTTTTGGCCACAATTGGGCCTGGTTACAAGGAAGACTAAATTGAGATGGTGAAAGAAAATGAAGTCTACCATGGTTATAAAGTAATTTAATAGATGCATTTGGTTTCAGATTTTTTTTTTAAGAAAATGGAGAACATTAGAGATTTACTCAAGGCAAAAGTAGTTAAATATGCAATTTTATTGGAAACCATTAGCTTAGTAAGATATGATTTATTCACTCAATTTCACATGTGAAAGAAAAATATGCTTTTTGTTCATCTAATATTTATATCTTTTTTTCATCTATGCAAGGGTTAGAAAATGACATGATTATTCATAAAAGGCAAATACTCAAACAGGATCATTTTAAATGGCCTTTCTAGATTCTTGGTGTTATTTTGTTGTTAAATATTCCTTACTCTGGAGATGTGATTTGCTTCTCATATTGCACTAATTTGTTTTACAAGTTCAAATAAACTGTCAAGATTTGACATGGGATTGATAATAATGACTTCATTAGAGTCAGCTATTGCTTTCTTCTATTATTTGTCCATCTATTGGTCTCCTGTGCCAATAGGGGGCCTATGCTTATTCAGATAATATTATTTATATGCACTTAGTAAATATATGTGTTGAATATGTAACTAGAAAGAAGTTGTACAGTACTCCTAAATGTCTGCCTATATAGTAGTTCTAAATCCTGTTGTTTCTTTGTCCTCTTATAAAGAGGCATCATGGAAATGAGAAAGGTAGCATTTTGTACTAATAATAACTAATACCAGAAAGTGATCATTAATTAAAAAACCTTAAAGTTTTTTGCCATGGAAAATAAGATCGTTTTTAAACTTACCCCCTAAAAAGAAAGAAGAATCATTGACTTCAATATTTGTGTTATGAACTAATATTAGCTAATTCATATTTGTGAAGTTGCTTTGTTCAATCATCTAAATGAGGGATGCCAAATCTATAAGATACTTTCCAGCTCTTAGATCTTATGTGGAAAATATGTTTTTTACAAAGGATGCTCTAAGTATTTTTACTTTGTTCCAGAAGAATCCTGCATTGTATAGAAATAAACAATTTTTAGCTCTTGCATATAATTTGTGAATTTACTGTGTAGAAAAAGCTTTCTATTAGAATTAATAAAATGGAAAATTTGTTATTATTCTGGGGAGTAATTACTGATTGATGATTGTCTCAGTGTCCAGTACATCTAATTTTAACTGAAGCTGTGCTTCAATTCATGATAGACAGTTCTTTCACTCATCTTCCTCCTTCCATCTGGAAATTTTTAGAAAGTGTATGTCATTTTTTGATGTAATGCCAAGTAAAGTCAACTTCCAAGGTTCAGAATACCAGCATAGTAGCTCTCCATTTTATTCAGTGACAAATTAAGGCAAAACATTCACAGAACAGAGAAAATCAAAATACAGCATTCACCAAGTGTGATTCAACAATTTCCAAGTACTACTCCACCCCTGGGAGATACATTCATTTAGTCAATCACAAAGTCTCCCAACTCAAATGGAGATTAAGATTAGTTTTCAATCATAAGCAAAGTATATTCATTTGGTCACAAAAAAAAGAACACAAAAAGTCAAGTTTCCCACCCCTGGATCACAACTGAATTACAGTTATCAGTTAAGGCCAAGCACCTTCTCAAAAGGGGCAATGGAGAGCACAAAGGCCCTTTACCCCTGAGCTTCAACAAAGTTAAGATATCATCACATCATTCAATACCCAAGGAGAGGTCTTTTCTTCATCTTTACCCAAGGCAAGTTGTCAGCAATCTCTGTTCCTGGGGAGACAAATCTTAACAAAGCCACAATATACATTTCCAGTGTCCTCATCAATTCACTCTCTCCATGCAGAACAGTCTCAGGACCCTTGAAAATATCAGCAAGACCCTCTTCCAGGATTTCTGTAAACATACGACAAGAAAATCCTTCTTTAGGGCTTCTGAACCAAAAGCAAGATTCCAGACCTATGCAACAACAGCACTGTCCCTTCACCAGTGGACGAATCTGGCAAAACAACATCAAAACAGACAAAATACCGGCATCACAGCCATGTCTCAGTCCTGGGCAGCTCCAACTGGCCCTCAGCAATCCTCTCTCTCTCTCTCTGTCTCTCTCTCTGTCTCTGTCTCTCTGTCTCTGTCTCTGTCTCTCTGTCTCTCTCTCTGTCTCTGTCTCTCTCTCTCTGTCTCTCTCTCTGTCTCTCTCTCTCTCTCTCTGTCTCTCTCTCTCTCTCTCTCTCTCTCTCTCTCTCTCTCTCTCTCTCTCTCTCTCTCTCTCTCTCTCTCTCTCTCTCTCTGTCTCTCTCTCTCTCTGTCTCTCTCTCTCTCTCTCTCTGTCTCTCTCTGCCTCTGAAATGCTGCTTCCAAAAATTCTTCTGCCTCTCTCTCTGCTTGGGCCTTCTTTAAATTCATGGTACCAGCTCCTCCCAGTTTAGCCCTCTCTTTTCATGTCAACAAATCCATCCCACAAGTGGGATTCACAAGCTCTGGGTTTCAACACTCAACCCCAAAATCAAGCCAATACAAGGGAATCTTTAAATTCCATTACTGTTGAGCCGAAAGGAGTGAGACAAAAGATCCCTGAGAGTAAAATATGGAAGTGGATTTTATTGCCGCAGGACTGTAGTGGTCACATATTCAGATCAGACAGTGAATTGGCATGGACAATGTGCTGGTTTTTAAAGTGAATCAGGTTACATAAACCGAGACTACATTCCGTGATTTGACAGAGTATCTTTAAATTTCCTGCATGCGCGAAGTTTACCCTAGCCTGAGGGACAGGGAACCTAGAATGGGCAGAGATGGGGAATATTTGGGGGGGGATGGGGTAGAATGGGGAAATATCTGGCAGGGATTTTACCCTAGGCTGAAATTCCTGCTCATGGATCAGTTGGGGGAGGGAAGGGTGGAGTTGTGCTCAACATTACTATTACAATTACCTGATGACTTTAATTGATGAATTCATTTGCAATTTACCAAACCAAAATATCCCTCCATAGCCACTATTACCCCATATATATGGCCCCTATAGTATAATATAAACTTTTAGATGACAAGTATCATCCTTCACTTTGTATTTCTATTTTTTAGTGCTCAGCATTCATTTTAAAAGACTCGAAATATATTGGAAATTTAATTATAAATATATCCATTGATGTCAGAGAAAATAACAACTATATGTAACTTGAAATGTTTTAGTATATATATATATTATATATATACATATATGCATATATATACATATATACTTATAAAGTTAAATTTCAAAATAATATTTGTCATAAAAAATAAAAATACACTTAAACTGACTAAACTAATCTTTAAATTATTTTGTTACTCATAAAATCATAAATTTATTGTACTACTTTAAAATTGTGGAGCTATAGTGGTTATATAATTTAATGTTTAGAAGTCCTAAGTAATTTGCTTATGATTTCTCCTTAATTACCATTCATAAGGAGATTGAGTCAACTGAATTACCTTGAACAGTGATTTCAGTCATCTCTAAATCAGTTAGCTCTTTATGAATATTTGTTATATTCAGGTTCCATTCATTTTGGTTTCAATACAACAAACATTTAAGTGACTACCATACCACATTTGTGGAGTTTAAATTCTGAAGAAAAGATTTTCATCTTAGATAATAAGATGACAGCTAGATTTCCTGTTTGTTTTGTGTCTAAGATGGATACTGAAATGAACAATACCTTGTGGCCCTTTTTATGGGACTTCAACATTTTCTTTTTCCTAAAATACACTGCATTCTAGAAATAGATTTAGTTCCATTTTACATGAACCAGCAGATATACTGAAACTCCTCTATGCAGAAAACTGTATAAGATGCTCTATGAAAAGAAAGATAGGCCATTATTATTGTTGTGAGGAATTGTTGTAGTTGGTGTGCTATTACATGAATATTTTATTCATTTGTTCTATACTATTAGTGAATATTAACACCTATTTTGTAGCAATCACATGAAAAAAATACATTGTGATGTAGCAGACTGAAATTGAACATATGTGTTGAGGAATATAACATGTACAGTATTACTTATAGGCAATTTGCTAAAAAGAAAAAAAAAGGTCATTTAGAGCCAGGATATAATAAATGTAGGTTGCTAAGAGTTGGGGCGTTAGGTGGTACAATGAATGGATAGAGTACTGGACCTAGAGTCAGGAAGACTTATCTTTCTGAGTTCAAATGTGGTCTCAGACACTTATTATTTAATTGATCCTAGAAAAGTTATTTAACCCTGTTTGCCTCAGTCCCCTTGTCTATAAAAAGGGCAAACCACTCTAGTATCTTTGCCAAGAAAACCCCAGTTGAGATCATGAGGGGCAGGACATGACTGAAAACTGAGTGAACAACAGCAGAAATAAGAGATAGGATATTCCAGATAAAGGGATTGACATTTGCAATGGCTCAGACACAGGTATGACCAATGCTCAGTAAGGAAATGATGGAAAGAGTGCAGGGGAAAAAAAGAATCAAAACAGTGTTTTAGAGTGGTGATAAAATATAGGACCATCACATATAAAGATAGAATAGACTTCCAATGCCATCTATTCCACCTCCCTCAATTTCCAGATGTAGACATTGAGACCCACACAATTAAATGGATTGCTTAAGGTTACTCTAATAGTAACTAGCAGACCCCCAAATGCAATAGACCCCTCATACCTCAACATACTAGCAAAGGTTTAAAGCATAAGGAAAGCCTCAAATTCTAGGCTGATCAGTTGTTTTTGTAAGGTAATCTGCAAATATCTTCTATATATGTGGTCTTTAGCAAAGGAATACTTGCTAGAGTATTGTAGAAAATAAAGTTTGTAGTGTTTAAAGAAGATGGGCACAGAAGCTCTGAATGAAATAGATTGAAAGAAGGAAACCAGAAGGAGTGGACAAAGTGGGAGACTGACATTTCAGGCTTGAAGTCATGCAGGTCTGTTAGGGGGAGCAGCCCTTGAAAATGTAAAAGGATCTGAGGCATCCTTTCTGGGGAAAAATGAGTTGTACTTGGTGAATGATTAAAAGTGGACATGAAGAGGAAAAAAAAAAGAATATTTTTTAAAGCAGATCCAATTCTGGTGAACTAAAGAAAAAAGAGAATAGTACTTCCATTGTTTGCAGTTGGGAAACAGGGAAGGAAGAATAGTTTTGCTATAGAAGGTGATGAGTTCTATTTTCAACATGTTAAGTTTCAGGTATCAGTCAGATAACAACTCGGAGTGATTCTGTGGACAGCTGCAGATATGGCACTGGGAATTTGGGTGTCATCTGCATACAGGTGGTAGTTGAAATAATGGGAGTGTATGAGTCCCCCAAGGGATTAACTGTTAAATAAGGAAAACAATACAACAAGTATTGATGACATCTTGCTTTTCAGAATTTGGCACTGGAAGCAATCAGGTCCCAAAGTAACTTGTTTTACAAAAGAAATACTGAATAACAACTTTGACTTTATTATTATTTTTAATGTTGCACTGCTATTTGAGACTTTCAACAAGTAAAAATAATTACATTAATAAGCCCCAGTAGTTCCATTACAGACTCAAGTCTGAGAAAATCCTCCCCCCTTTTTCGAACTTTGCCCTTTTATTGTTATTCAAGTTGCAAGCTGGGGGTAGGCAGGAAAATAAGATATTCATTCATTATTTATTGCTTTCTCTATTTCAGCTTTATTTGATCTAATATTAAAAATAATGAATTAGGGGCAGCCAGGTGGCTCAGCGAGTAAGAGCACCAGCTCCAGTGTCGGGATGACCTGGAGATCAAAATTGGGCTCAGATACTCAGCACCACACCCAGAAATAACTGGCTATGTAACCTTGAGCAAGTTACTTAACCCCGATTGCTTTAAAAGAAAAAAAAAGATAAGGGATTAGCATTTCACATTAATTGTGAAAGTATCAAGATCAATGACAGTTATACTAACTTTATGTTGGGGCTTGAGTGGCATTTCCCTTATCTCTGTAGGTGGACCAGGAAACATACAACACAATGCAAATACCTTGAGGTACTATTGTTAGCCTTCTACCTATACACATAAACATGAACAAAAATAAAGAATATAGTACTTTTTCTTACCTGTTGGAATATTAATTATATTCTTCCTTGTATTAGAATTGTGCTTGGTAATCATTCTCTATCTAAAATGTAAGTGCCTTTGAGGCAGGGACTGTTTTCATTCTCTTTGTATCCCTCAAAGTACCTTACTGTGCACTTCATGCATAGTAGGGCAGGTAATATGTTTCATGATATACCATGGGGATGGTGGGGAAGGAGAATGCCAGAATGGTACAGGGGGAAGAGCATTGTCTGTGGAATCAGGAACTGGGTTTAAATCTCGCCCCTGTTGGTTACACTCTGTGATCCTGGGAAAAGTCCTTTGCCTCCCTGGGATTTATTTTCTTCAACAGTTAAATGAGGGAATCAGGTTAGATGGTCTCAGTGCCAGTCAGGTTGATTCATGATCCCAGATCCCATTTGTTCAGGAAAACACTGATTAATTTTAATTTTGTTTCCCTTGTTTTATGCTATTAGAGTGATGGTGAGGCAGATTGAAACAGAAAGTTTGCCAAGCCCATCCCACTCACTAAAGTAATAGATGCTTGATGAGTAGAGCTTGGTTTGGGGGCAATAAATTGCATCTCTTCTTTTCACCTATGATGTGGGAAGTTAACCAGGTTGTCTGGCCAGTAATGCACTGTACTAACATGAGGCAGTTTTCATGGATGCATTGTTTGTTTGTGGACTTTATAGGAGCAGCTCATCTGTTCTGCTGGCACTATGAAGAGGAGTAAAGGTGAGAGCACCTTGCGTCATCTCACCTCAGCCCCAGAGACAGGAAGAGCAGTGACTGGCTACAGAGCCAAATTAGGGAAGACAATGTAATTAAACTCTATGTCTGAGTGCCCCTATGTGTTCCTCATTCAACGAATTTATTCAATATGTACTGTGTACAGTATAGTTTAATAGGCATTGTAGAAGGCAGAGAAGAAAGTACTTTTAAAGCCTTTTAAAGAGATTGTAATCAGGAGGTAAAAGAGAATGACAAAGGGGAAGGAAGAAAGTAAGCCTGAAGGACAAATGGGGAGTAAGAAATGATTATAATAAATATGCAATAGAAACTTGATGTGCCATCTCCTGTTCTTACAGTAGATCTCCAAAATGCATTATTACAGGCTAAGCCTTTGTATTGTTGTCCTTGAGCAAAGTGAACAATCCCTTTTATGTTCTAGCACAGGTAGGGTAAGCCAGTGGAAATACTATTCTTATTTTCCAAAACCTAAGTAGAAGTTGTATGATACACTTTTGATATTTGAAATATATGTGGGTGTGTCTACACCATGCACTTTTAGCTATCTTGAATAGATTGCTTATTTGGTTTCATTGCTCCTGGTAATCACCCTGGTTACTAATACAAAGTAGTTAACAAACTGTAATAAAATATTTGGCAGAGTTGATGATCTCCTTCCTCAGGAGGCACTTGGAACCAGAAGGCATGCCTCCTAATTTATATGAAGGTCACCAGTTTGTAATGTGTATATGGAAGGTGGGTTGGGGGGAGGCAGAATGAGGACTCAGACATGCATCATTACTTCTAGACAGGAAAGTCAAGTGGTGAATTTAACGTGTAAGCAGCACATTGCTTTTATCTTAAAAACAGAGCAAAAGCTTGTATGATTTGGAGGGGAAAAAAGTTTATCAGCAGGATCATTAATAACTCAGGACTCAGGTTTTCAAGTTACAATTAGCAGCTCAACAGCTGTGACCTTCAAGAGCTGCTCATTATTGTTGAGCCTGATAGTTCACTCCCACTCCATAGCTCTTTTCAGAAATAGTTTCTCTGACATCATTGACCCCAGGGGTCAGAGTGAGAAGTCTTCAAGCACTCATTTGTAAGTCTCACTTCTGCAGGATGCCATTTTGGGGGGAAGGTATTGAAAATGCAGTAAATCGTTAATGCACTCATTGTAAATCCAGCTGTTTGGTCAGATCCCAATTAGGGTGATGCCTGCTAGATAAAGGGACACTCCTGGGAGTAGCTGAAGATTTAGTGGCCTCAAACACTTACAAATCTGCTGGTAACAAAGCCTCTGTTTTATTTAGATTCTTTAAAAATGCCTTAACATATATGCCTGCCAAACACGGTCACATACTGTTCAGCACCCCACCACATCAGCAAGAACTTTTTAAACTATCTTTGTGTTTGGTGTAGAAGTGAACCAAAGAAAAAGCATGCATTTAAAATTTTTTAAAAAGAATAAAGCACTAAAATAGGAAGATAAAACCCCCTTGTAGAAGGGAATTATATTATAATTCAGCCCCTTTCCCTTAGTTATCTAGACTAAAGATATTAAGGAAATGACTCATGTAATAGAATTTGCTTCTGTAGGAAAGGAATGATATGGGTGATCTCCTAGCACTCTGAAAGAGGAAAGAAATACAGGAGAATTAGGTAGTATGATTAAGCAACAGGAAAAATGCAGAAACAGAAGCATAGGTTTGGAAACTTGAAAAACCCTGTTCTGTTGAGGATCTTGGGATGGGGGATGCTCTCTGTACCACACAATGACTCATTCGTATCATCCATATGGTGTAGCTATTAAACATTCATGTATGGCAGTTTCAAGATTTAGACCATAGATATTTAAAGGAAAACCCATTTGTTAAAATGGCTCATCTAGAAAATCAATATTCTTAGATCTTCCATGGCTATTCTGTGGGGAATTGTTACTTCTGGAACCCCTTCAATTTGATTATAACCAGTACTAGTGACTCAAAGTTAGTAACATATGATATCCCGCATGAATGAACTTCTGCTGTTCCCTCTCAACCTTATTATTCTGCAGATCTTTGACAAATGTTAAGTGGTCTCCATGGATCAAATTTATTATTTTTGTCATTCTTCATTGTCAGCTTGTTCAGGAGCCATATCTAATTTTATTTTTTTTCTAAAACATTGCTGGTATTGAAATGTCTGTTGATAATGTTCCATAGAAAAAACCATAAGTGATGGGATTGAAAAACTTGCTGAAAATTTAAACAAAAAGAATAGACTAATAGTCCTTAAAGATTAACCTACCAGTCATGAGCTAGAGATTGTTATAAGAATTATTAAAATTTATTTTATTTTTACATCAAGATTTCTGATTATTTTATTAGTTATAACTAAATTCTTTTCATAAAGAATGTGAAGGGATATATAATGGAATCAAGGGCTAGAAAGTGAGAAAAAACATGATGATATTTGTTTTGAATACTGTAGATTTGCTAAAAAATGGTAACTTGGAGATACTCAAAAATAGTACATCAAAATTTATTATGAAAATCACAGTCTTATAGCTAGAAAGTATCTCTGACATAATCTGTTCCAAACTTCATCTGTAGCATCATTTCTACCAATGTCCATACCCACCATGTCAGCTTCTACTTAATGACCTTCAGTGTATAGGAAGAAATCATATAACTGAATTTCAAAAAAAAAAAATAGAGAGCCATTTGAAAGCTAATGTTACACAAGGTCTTGTTCAATAACAACAGGTAAAGAAAGCTAGGTTAGAATCTTGGACTTGTTTAGAATCTCCAAAAGTGGTCAAGAACTTCTCTTTTATATATTTATATCCTCTAATGCTAACTCCTATAGGTAGTGACTTAACACATATTGATTATTCTTGTCGAAGCAGCAGTGGGACAGAGGACAGGTTAAAAAATTAAGAGGACAAATATAAGAAGACAGAATGAAGCAAAAAAAAATGTAAAATCATAATATCAGAGAATTTTAGAAGGTCTCTAAGAGATTATGTTGTCCAAACCTCTTACTTTACAAGTGAGGAAATTGAAGCCTAGAAAAATCGGAAGACTTGCCCAAGATCCCACAACTCATTAATGTTAACTTAGCTTGGAGTAGAGCCACAGGATCTGAACCAATAGGGAAAAGACAGGGAGTACAACACAAACATGGATGGCTCTGGCACGAAGGAAAGGGCTAAATCAATTTGCTTGAATTCAGGATGGGGATCATAGGCTTTCATTCTGATGAGAGGCACTTCTATCAAAATTCCTTTGATATAGCAGGCACTTAAATATTGAGCTGAATTATATTAATGCTTCCTAATTCCTAATTTTTTAGCATTCCCAAATCTCTATAATTAACTTTTTAAGTCATTTTTAAACTTCTATAAACAAAAAATAATTTATATTCCAATTCATTTTTTTAAATTTAAAAACAACTACTTTTCTGTAGTTTTTTTTGTTTAATTCTGCTCCTTTTACTGGGGACAAGGCTACAAAAATCCCCAAAGCAGCAAAAAATAGTGTGTCACAATTCCAGAATGGAGAGATAGTAGTCATAATTTGACTCTGAAAATATCCAGTTTTCTAATCCTTATTCTTCCCATATTCTTTGTATTTTATATTGGAGAAAGGTGACTATTTTGAGTCTGGTTGGGTTTACATTAGAATATCTATTGCAAAATTGGAAACTTTTTTAAGCTGCTAAATTCCTTCAATGCTAATTAGATATAGTGGTAAAGTGGCTATTGTGACAGATGTAAATAATTTGACTTACGTTGGTAGGTTCCAATTTATTGAAATAGGCTGACAAGAGCTTCTGTCCTTCCTATTCTTGAATATTTCAAGAGATGTGATTTCATTCACAGAATGCTCTCCCATCCCTCACCACCACACAGATCACATCAGCATCACGCCTTAGGGGCAAATTTGGGGCAGCAATTTAGGCAGACCATTGGATAGGGTATTGGATTTATAGTCAGGAAGAACTGAGTTCACTACACGACTGCCAGTTACAACTATGGCACTTTGGGCAAGTCACTTTAATGCCAATTGGTTCATCTCTAAAATGGGCATAATAATAGTACCAACCTCACAGGATTGTTGTAAGAATCAAATGAGAAGATAACATAAATAAGCATTTTGCAAATCTTAGAGTACTATTAAAAAGGCTAGCTAGCTACTATAGTCATAATTTGACAGTTTCATGATTTCTTTTGGCCAAAAATATTCATAACTTGGTGAGAAAACTTTTAGTGATAAATTGCCCTTGACAAAACTGGCAGATCCTGAGACTGGTCAATCATTGACCTTGTACAAGAAAAATTGCTGCCATGACAACCAGTCTGTTCTCTCTTCTCATAAAGCTCAGAGTCACTTCCAAGACATCAGGAGGCTTCAGAGTAGACATTTAGTCTTCCTCATTAGTATAAAATTGTCTGTTACATTCTATACTGAGACCTTGTTCCATGTTGGAATCTTCTCAATATGTCTCTTGATTGTATGCAAGGCCTCAACAAAAGTTTCCTCTAGGAACACCAGCATTTGATTTTTGGCTAGGTTTTCCTAACAATAGGGGTGGTTGGAAGGCAGTGAGCTCTTGTGAAAACACTCAATCTACCAAACATTGAAAATTGAAGTAAGGAGAACCTGAGTTCAAATCCGACCTCAGACACTTAACACAAAAACTAGCCATGTGACCTTGGGCAAGTCACTTAACCCCAATTGCCCTCCAAAAAAAAAGGGGGAAATGATCTCTCTCCCAAACCTCAGGTCTTAGAAACCCTGGTTTCCTTAAAGATTAAGCTCAGTCACAATTTGCTGCAGGTCTTTCTGAGATCCCTAGCTGCTAGTGCCTTCCTCAAGGCTGTTTCATCTATCCTGTGTGAGTGTGTGTGTGTGTGTGTGGGGGTATCCCCTATTAAAATATAAGCCCCTTGATGACATTGATAACTTCACTATTTTTTCCCTTCTCCGAGTGCTTAGGTCCCATAATAAAATAGACACTTAATAAATGTTGTTTTTTTTTTAATTGATTGGGATCCCTGCAACTTCAACCAGAAAGAACTCAGGAGCTGCTAGAGAGTAGAGGAACCCAACTCCTGGCTAACCCAAGTGTGTTTTGGAATTTAGATCTAAATACAGCTAATTGTTAAATTTTCAATGAAAAAAAGAAACATTTATTCTTCAGAAATTACCTATCGTTTCAAATCAGGGCATGATTTGTTGTTTTGTTGATTGTATAAACTTAATAAAAGTAAATAATGGAGATTAAACTTTTAAAAACTGTGTACATACTTCCCCTTCCCATCCACAACAGAGGGGGGAAACAGTGCAATTGGGGTTAAGTGTCTTGCCCAAGGTCACCCAACTAGTAAGTGTCTGAGTTCAGATTTGAACTTAGGTCCTCCTGACTCCAGGGCTGGTGCTCTATTCACTGCGCCAACTAGCCACCCCAAGAGAGGCTGATTGTTAAACATTTACTAGCAGATTTCTGCATTGCCTGAAAAACAAGGATTGACCTCAGTAGGAGTATAGCAGAAGGCTTAGAGAATGAAGCCATTACCAGAATGGAGGCTTAGTGACTGTAGGCTAATCATCATCATCATTTTTATAGACATTTATATAGATAGTTCTTTAAGCTTTGAAAAATGCTTTATGTCCATCATCTCATTTGAGCCTCACAGCACCCCTGGGATAACTCCACCTGATAACTGTTCACTTGCTTCATAATTAATACTGCGACCCTGGAGTTGAAACCCTAATGAAAAAAAAAAAAAAGATAAAGAATTGGGATCTCTAGAGAGTTAACACTACTCCCATCTAGGGATGAAATCAAATAATCATTGCAAATTTATAATGCCACCCTATGGCTGAGTTGTCCCTTGAAGGGGAAAATACTTGGAGTCAATGAAATTCACTTTCTTTTCCTAGACCTGCACCATCCATCTGCAAGAGTCATAGGATTAATAAAGGTCAAAATCTACTTTTGCTTATCTTCATTCTTTCTACTGACTCTATTTTTTCTCATTTTTTTCCACGGATCTCACAGCTGCTGGCATGAACAGGGCTTTAGGTTTATAAACTTCTCTGCTTGATGGGGAACCTCTTCTATCACTCTACTGCTGCTGTTTCTCAATTGTTCACTTCTGCTTCTACCCTGGTCCCATAAGTACTTGGCACTTAACTAATGCTTTCCTATAGTTCTATCCTTGGGGCTCCATGGCCCCTTAAACTGAAGGAACATCTGCACAAACACTCCTTCAGGGAATCAAGTCTATACTATGCTGAGCCAACATAAATCTTATTTTTGTTTTGGTTGGGTTTTTTTTGTGTTCTAATCACCTTTCTCTAAGTTTTTGTGTGTAATATCCTAGCCGACTAACCAAGCCAACTAACACTGATCTCAAGACAGAGGCCTATTAGTGAAGCAATGAGGAATCTATAGTTTCTTTAGGAACTATTTGTTTAACCCTTTATTAAAGAGACCTAAGAGAGAAGAAGGGCAACAGGTAAGAAGTGTTTAGACATACACAGTATATCCAATAATTCTTAACCTGGTGTTCATGAATTAAAAAAAAAAATGGATAAATATTTAATGTCATTTTTTCTTTTGTAATTCTCTGCATTTTATCACATGTATTTAAAAAAACCCAATATTCTGAGATGTCATTGGGCTCCATCATACTGACAAAGGGGCATTAAGGATAGCTATTCAACATGGTCGACAGAGCCCTAAGACTTAGGTCAAGATTTGAATCCAAATATTATTTCAGATACTGGATGTTTGATCCTGGGCAAATAATATATCATCTCTCAGCCTCTGTTTCTTCAGTTTTTAAAATGAAGATTGTAGCACCTATTTCCAGGGTAATGTTGCAAGGATTGGGTGAGATAATATTTCTAAAGTGCTTCGCAATCCTCAAAGATCTATATAAATGCTAGCTATTAGTATTATTTGTCTATGACCCAAGGAAATGAAGAACACCTATAATTTTAAAAAATTAACTCTACTGTTATTTAAAAAAAGGGTGGGTATGCATGTGATTTGAATCTGGATGCCTTCTACAACAGCTGCCATAGAATTCTTGCTAAGATGATATTGGTATATAAAATACCCTATAAATATGAACCACTATGGAGATTAGCAGGTATTGTGGCTCCTTGTAAGGGTTATTTCTTTATAATGCCTGGAATTATATAGATTGAAGGACTTTAAGAGTGGTATTAGTACAAAGAACTCATGGTACATTAAATGTTAATTAATTAAACTTTGTTAAGACCTTCTTATTTCTGTTGTGACATACCAATGCTATGAGATAAGCAGGACAGATGGTATTATTCCTATTTTACAGATGAAGAAAGTAAGGCTCAAGAAATTGTAAATTGCCTGAGATCACATGGTTGATAGATCCAGTGTTTGAATGTGAATTCTCTGATTTCTGGGAAGTAAAAGAAAGGCTTTCTTCTTCTCCCTATTCTTTGTTTCTTGCCTTGATAGCCAACCACTTCCCTTCTCTTCTTAGCAGCCCTAGCCAGTTCAGTCCTATTATCGCCTCAGGTCTCTTTAAAAACCAATTTTAAACTTTTATAGACCTAATTTTAGCTGCCCAGGATCATATTGTCCATTTATGACTTGCTGCTACAGAACTCTTATATTCATTCTATGAGGCATGACTTTATTGAAACAGTTAAAGATATTGGGTGGGATACGTGTGTACAGCAGGTTACAAGCAATCTAATGGTCATGTCCAGTGCTAATACCAAGACAGCACTTGAGAATTACTGCCAAACAACTGAATAAAACCTCCATTCCAGAATCTAGATAGATCTTGTGATTAAAATCATTTGGGGCCGTGGTAAAGAATTCCATTTTGGTCAGCCTATTTTCCTTAGACTTTTAGCATGAGGAACTTTCTAGTGGTTCTGAAGGAAGCAAAATAGAAAACCCTGAAACAAAGCACATTGCTCTAATAATTTATGGAGTCCAAAGTTAGGTAATAATTATGACTCTAATGCTCCCTTAATCAAATGACTAAGATATATGCTAAATTTGTGGAATTGCTGAAAAATACATACCAGCACTATCAGTAATTCCAAATTTTACAAATAGGATCAATATACCAGTTGACCATCTCTGCCTTTTGCTTATCATGGACTGAAAACTATTAATTTGGGGGACTTAGTAGAAGACCCATATTAGAAATCATCTTGCACATAGTAATCACAATGAAGCCTCCAAAAATCCCTTTTGACTGAAACAAATTTGTCATTTAAAAAGATCCAAGAAAAGTCCTAAGCCAATGAGACTGCTGCATTCTACTACAGTAACAGAAGTTAAAGGGATATTTTCCAATATAAATGCTTCCTATAAAAACATAGACTTTTGGAAGTAGCTGTATGATGACAGTGAATAGATTACTTGATGTGAGTTAGTGTGATCTGAATTCAAATGCAGCCCCAGGCACTTACTAGTTGTGCAATGCTAGATATATGACTTAAACTATTTTACCTCAGTTTTCCCATCTGTAAAATGGAGATAATAATAGCACCATCTCCTAGGATGATTGTAAAAATAAAATAAGAAAAATATTACCTTAATTTATTTATATTATTACATTATTTATAGTATTTATGAAGTGCTTTTAAGGCCCTGAAGCACTATCTAGCTATCTATATTATTATTTATAATAAGAATAACAGATACATCTTCAGTACTTTAAAAGATTTATATTTTTATATTTGGGAGTAATCTGTCTTTACAGCTATAGACTTTTATGGATTAGTAAGTGGTTTCATAAACTGCTGTGAACAAAATATTCCTTCATTTGGTGGTTAACCTTGTGATATCTCTCTCTCAAATTATGGGGAATGTTTCTTTTCCAGCAGCTGGTCTCTGGGCCAGTGCTTGAAACATTTCCACTTTAGGAGGACCTCCCAGACCTTGCAATTCATGGGCCTGTGGCCCACTACACTCCACAGTGAGGCATCAGAATAGCACTTGAACAGAGGATTGAGTTTATAATGCATTTTTAAAAATCTGTTTAGATTGTAAAATATACTAGTGACATGGAAAGAGTGCTGGGTTTGGAAGGAAAATCCAAAATGTAAATGATATAGTTCATGCTCTTCCAAAACTTATAAGAGTTTTGAATCATGTAGGTTTTTAGAACTGTTTAAAATATACTTTCAGTGTAGTTAACCCCATGGGAAATTCCCATAGCTTTTTTTTTTAATCAAATCTTTGGTTTGGGCATATTAGTTTTATCAAAAAACTGATTCCCTGGGCTTTGATAGGTGAATTTCTACCTTATCTTTCCCAGTTCACTTCCTGGGCATTTCTGGACGATGCTGCTTACATTTTGGCTGTCAGGCATCTTCATCTCCCTCACACTGAAACCTTGAAGTCCACCTCCTGAGCTAGTCTGGCTTTTTCATTTATCCTCTCTGGAACAGAGATGCCACATGCACAACCCACCCCATTCTATCTCCCTTTATATGTGTTCTCTTCCTCCATTAGAATGTAAACATTTTGAGGGCAAGGACAGTTTTGCTTTCTTCTATTTATATCCTTAGCACTTAACACAGTTCCTGGTACATAATAAGTGCCTAACAAATGTTTTTTCATCCATTTATTCATTTTATTTGAAATCACATTGCTATTGAAAAGACTGAAAGCACATGCAAATTACTAGGTGAGCAGATTTTTTTTAATATGGATCATCTCCCTTAGCAGATTATAATCTCTTTGAGGGTAGGGAAAGGAGCCTTATGCATATTTGTAAATCCCTGTGCCTGTCTAGATGCTTTGCACAAATTCTAACAAATATCTGTTGTTCCTGCTGCTGCTACTGTTGTCCCTACATTTCTTAATGCTGTTTATAGTGCTGGGAGAATATGTTGTATTTATAAAAGGTAGCTTGTGCTAAACAAAGAACCTGCTTTCTACCCCAGTGATTTTGATTAGTACTTTGCTCATTCGTTCCATGCTGTTACTGATACCATGCTCAAAGTGGCAAATTAACACAATAGTGCTTTTTTTTTTCAGGCAAGATAGTTGGTCATAGACTTGTGAGTCTTTCCCCAGAGAAGTTCCCATACAGTATATAATATGTAGCTGTATAGTGAGAGGAATTCTGGCACAGTATAAACAAAACAGCTCCATCCTCAGAGTCCAGAGGACTTTGGTTCAAGCACTGCCTTTGATGCAGTTATAAGTGCCCCCAAGTAACTCTCTAAGACAGGAGTCAACAAACTAAGTCCTGCTGGCCAACTCAACCTCATTGGCTATTTTTGTATGGCCTGCAAACTAAAAAAATTTTTTTACATGTTTAAGTGAAATTTTATTTAAAAATAAAGTTTTATTTGCTTTTAAATAAAGTTTCATTTAAACATATTAAAAAAAAAACACTCAAAAGAGCAGCTTGTCTGGATTTGGCCTGTGAACCATAGTTTGCCAAGTCTGACAATAAATTGCAGAACATTTACAAATCTCCATTAGTGGAATTTTCTGAGAGTTCTCTACATAAATAAAATCAGACATCTGAATATAGGGAGACAACATTTAGACAACTGAATATGCATGCAAAATATATACAGGATAAATTAGAGAAAATCAATGGGGAGAAGGCATTAGCATTAGGAGGGATCAGAAAAGACATTTTATAAAATGTAGAATTTTATCTGGGCCTTGAAAGAAACCAGAAAGCAGAGATGAAAAGGGAGAAGATTCCAGGAATAGGGAATTCAATGCTGGTGAAAATGTACAGTCAGGAAATGGTGTGTCTTGTACAAGCCACAGTAAAGAGGCTGGGGTCACTGGATCACCAAGTATACGGGGGTCAGTAAGGTTAAGGAGACTGGAAAAGAAGACCAGGTTATGTAGGGCTTTGAACATCATTTTTATATTGATATCTTTCCTCAAGGTGACAGAAGCCACTAGGGTATTTTTGTGTGCCTTTACATATAAATACATATATTTGTACATATATTCTGCATATATTTATAATAAGATAATAAAATGATAAACTCATGTATTTAGAATTATTAACCCAATCCTTTCATTTTAAAAATGAGAAAACTGAAGGCCAAAGACAGTAAACACTTTTCATTAGGCCATGCAGGTAGTAAGTGGCAGTGGACTAGCTTGAAAAAGAAACAAACAAAAAATATCAGCCTTGGAGTGGAGTTAGAGGAATTGGATTCATATCTCAGGTCTTCAAATGACTATCTCAGTGACAATTTGGGCAAGATGCTTAAGTTGTCTGGCTTTCCACAACAGCAAAAAAATTGAACCATCTAACCTGCTTCTGGCTCTAAATCTATGTGCCTAAGTGGTAGAGGAAGTATTTAAATCCAGATCTTCTAACCCTAACTCTAGCACTTTTACCATAAATATCAAGATATTCTGTTACTTTTTTATGTAAATTATGCATGTAACTGGATGGAGTGGGCAGAGAAAAGAATAAGTATTTATTAAGCACCAACTATATACACTGGAATAAATACTTTAAAAATAGTATTTGATTCTTGCAACAAATCTGTGAGGTAAGTCCTATTATTAACTCCATTTTACAGTTAAGGAGGCTGAAGCAAATGGAAGTTAAGTGACCTGCCCAATGTCACACAGCAAGTATCTGAAGCCATAGTTGAATACTGATCTTTTAGACTATGCAGAGGACTTATACTCTATCTGTTGTGCCACCTAATTCCCACTATGTGTGGGTACATTGGGATTTAATCCATCAAGGTCTTTAATAGGTAACTCCTCTTCACATGTTCCCTACAATGAAGCCAAATTGGTCTTGATGCTGTCCCTCACATGACTTGACTTCTCCTGTCTCAATGCCTTTGCATAATCTTTCCTCCATGCTAGAAATGCTTTCCCTCCTTGTCTCTTATTATAATCAGTAGTTTTCTTCAATAGCTACTTCATGGGCTCAGCTCCTACATTAAATCTTTACTGATTCTCCTACAGCTAATGCCTCCCCTCTAAAAGCCACACATGAGCAGTGTCCCAGAAGTCTTTTGCTGTGAACAGTTTAAAGGTTCTGATTACATAGTATAGCGAACTCTCTATTCAATAACAAATCAGAACAAAAAAAATTCACAGAAAAGCAAGGTATGATATTCCCAGTGTTACAATTTATTACAGAAAATCCAAATACAGCATCCAAATATGTCACTACTCAATAACTTATCACTGACTTGGCCACATAGTTTTCAACAAAATGGTCACATAGTTTTCAACAAAATACTATCATTTAGTAACTCAATCATTCAATCATCCTTAAGGGTCACAAAGTACAAAAGTCAAAATTCTCTACACATGGGGTACAATTTAAGTTACAACTTCAACAGTCACTACTCAGACAATTGTATCAGTCACTACTCAGTACCCATAGAGAGGCCTTTTCATCTGGACTTGAGGCAGATAGCTCCTACCTGAATCCATCAAATTGTCACCTGAGTTCAAAGGCAGACAGATCCCAGTTCCTTGTCCAGCTCTCCATGTAAGTCCTGCTCCACACTGAAGTTCACAGGGTTCAGTCCATCTCAAATCCTTCACAGTCTCTGTACCTGGGAAGACAAGGCTTAATGAGGCCACAATAACATTCATCCACATTAACAAAGCCACAGCAATATTTGTACAAAATATTGGCACCACAATCATGCTTCCTCAGTCTTGGGCAGCTCCAGCTGGCCCTCAGAAATCCTCAGCAGCTCCGGCTGGCCCTTGGAAGTCCTTAGCACCATAAGCTTCCATTCTCAAAATCAAAATCACTTTATCCAGCTTCCACATGGTTTGCTCCAAGAAATTCTGTCTCAGTTCTCAATTCCCATTCCTCTTCTCAGTTCTTCTCAATTCTCAGTTTAGTCTTCAGTCCAGCAGCAACTGCCCTACCTCCACGATGCTTATCCCAAGAAGTTCTGACTGTCCAGCTTGTGCTTTTCCTTATATACGGTATTACCTTCTCCCTGTTTAGCCCCTTCCTGTCACATCAGTAAAACAGGGTTTCCCTATTTAGCCCCTTCCTGTTACATCAGCAACAGGGGATCATACCTTCTGTTTCTTTAACAAAGGCTTAATTTGAAAGTAGGTGCTAGGTACTTCTTCGCTTGGCAATACAAAGGGATTTTAAAATTTCATTACTATTAAATCCCCACAAAATGAGCTCATATTTTGGGGGTATATGCTTATAAAGTACCTGTATATGCTTATATAGGTACCATCCAGTAGAACATAAGCTCTAGAAGGGGAGGAACTTATGCTTCTTTTTTCTTCCAGGCCTCAGTGCCTAGTACAGTTCTTAGCCCATTGTAAGCTCTTAATAAATACAAGTAAACTGTTTAATCTTAGAAAATATTAAAGCTATTGATTTTTTTCACTAAACATTTAGACCATGGGTGGGGAATCTGTGGCCTCGAAGCCACACATGACCCTCTATGCCCTCAAGTGTGGCCCTTTGAATCCAATTTGTTCTATAAAGTTTGAATTCAGTCAAAGGGCCACACTTGAGGATCTAGAGGGCCACATATAGCCTTGAGGTTACAGATTCCCTACCCCTGATTTAAACTTTATTGTCCTTGTTTCTTTCCTTCTTCAGTGGATATAATTCATCTAATTGGAGTACCAGAGAGGACTAAAAATGAATGGTTTTCTTTACTGTTGAAGTTTCAGGAAAACTGAAGCTATCTTTTCAATGAGGCCAGTTTACATTTGGCTTTGGAGTATTGACAGGGTATATTGACCTACAGATCCTTTATTGAGGACTCCTAAGCAATCGTTTTAGGAAATGTTGGCTACATAAATAGAAAGGTTAACTTTATTATTATTATTATTACCCTGTGAATTGACATTCTCTTAGGAAGTTTTAGTCCTTAGTTGTCAGCATTTCTGTGGTTGAACAAATTTGTCAAATATCACAGCATAGATATTAAACATATTGTAAGTACATTCTACATTTCCCATGCTAAATGAATTGTTAGTAGACTGCAGGTGAGCTAACGATCCATGAGTCACTTTGTATATTCCTTTTAGAACAATATAATGATTTTTTTTTCTTTTGCCACTAGCCCTTGAGTCAGGTTCCATCATTTGTGATCATACAATATGTTCCTCGAGACTGTTAAAACTTAATTATTTAGGAACCTGCCTGTAAAGTATTATTGAATGCTTAATGATGGCTATGTAATTATACTACCCAGTTACGAATTCAGCTTTTTTTAAAGCAAACATCTAAGGATGAATTATGATTAATCAGGCCTCAGCATTTCAGCTAAATATGAATTTATATAATAGGAAAGCTGTTACTGGTGTTAAAACATTGTCGCAAAACTTTTACCTCCATCTTCTCTTCCCCTTAAATGTAATCATTTTGGTTTGTTCTCATAATGTTGTGGCATTCTTTTTCTGTTGCTAGTTTGTGAATGTTTGATAGTGAGGGCTGAGGACTACTCTTGCAATTCCCTAAAATGATACCAGCTTTATTTATAAAATCTCTAATTGTGTTCATATTACATTTAATGTATCAAGAATGTGGAAAATAATTTCATGTGTTAGGGTAGAACTTGTATATGTTTGTATTCACATACTTGTGTTACCTCTAGGGCTTCGTAAGCCCTTAGTTGCAGTGTGCATGAATTGCCTACTACCTGCATTCTTACAATTTATTTGTTTAGTTCAAACATATAAAGATACATTTGACTTGCTGCAGGAATCCCACATGAACATTTCTGGAGAAGAAGCAAAAAGCAAGTGGCATATATTAATGGAATTCATATTTGAGGTCACAGGAAAATGCTTTATTATATTCCAAAAGTACCGTATCTTTTTATAGTGATTTACAATGGCAAAAATAAAATGAAGTGTTGAAACTAACCTAACTGCTAAAATGTAACTTTGCCCCAAGCTTGAGAAAGGCCACTAGTACACAATTCATTCTTTCTATGCATGACGAAAACTGGAGTCACAATTGCGTTAGCCTGCATTTCAGTGACTATATTTTTGGTAGTATTGAAATATGCAGAATATAGATTAAGTGCAGGTTAAAGGGAAAGGTTGTGGTCCAGGAAATGGCCTGAATTCACTCAAGTGACAAGTTAGATAAAGACTCAGTATGACCACATGTATCAATAAAAGACACTTTTCCAGTGATTATCAGGAATTTCTGTCTTGGGACCAGTTATTTACTTCCTATCTCTCCAAATGAATATAAGATGTTGACTTCCTGGATTTGATTCAAAATGGCAAAATGGCAAAAAGTATAGAGCATTTCTAATAAGTATAGATGGGCTGTTTTTGGATAATAATGATACAGGTACTCTGTACATTGGTGGTATTAAACTCGGATAAAAATCTACTTCAAAATCCCTGAGAGTCACATATTTAGAAAACTGCTTGTTAAAAGTATCTCTGCTTTTTGTATTTTTATTTATTCTGTCAAACATTTCCCAGTCACAGTTTTTTATTTGGGTTGTTCTACATTTGGAAGCGTTGTGGTCCACATGCTGCCCATGATGTTTAATACATTGGCCTTACACTCATGTTGGTCAGCAGCCTACCCCTATCAATGCATTTTGTGTGAGCTTTCTCCATCCCTTCCTAAAAATTCTTTAAAGTGGGATGCATTCACCTAAAGTACCAGACTTCTTTGTCTGGTTCTTGTCATTACATTGATGCCAATCTGTATTCCAAGGATACAGGAAAGTTTTGAGGCTTTCCTAGACCACAGGAAAAAGTTATTTCATTTTGGATGGATTCAAGAGATTTATATTGAACAACCTCAGGAATCTGATCATTCTTAAGTAAGTAAAAAGGTGTAACAAAACAGTAGATTTAGAGGAAACTCACTAAGTGACAACTATCATAGAAAGCAGCTCTAGTTGCAACTTTAAAGTGAATTTTGAATTTTAAGAATTATAGTATGTAATTATAGTGTTCTAGGTTGAGGCTTACTGTGTAACCTGGGGAAAATCACACTGTCTCCAAGGGCTTAGTTTCTCTATTCATAAAATTGAAATAATAGCTAACCTTTACAGGTATCAGAGGGACACTATAGGAAATAGTGTTGAAAACATACTGTGAGCTTCTTAATGAGAAAAAAAACCCTATATTATTACTATAATACAATAATCCATATAAATAAAATTTAATTGAAAAATGGAAAGGAGGGTGGCTAGCTGGTGCAGTGAGTAGAGCACTGGCCTTGGAGTCAGGAGGACCTGAGTTCAAATCTGGCAGCAGACACTTAACACTTACCAGCCATGTGATCTTGGGCAAGTTACTTAACCCCAATTGCCCTCCAAAAAGGAAAAACAATGAAAGTAATCCCACATTTCTCTTTGTCTCTATTCTTGAAAAATAATAATATTATTTTATATAATTCTTCACAGTTTACAAAGCCCTTCCCTCATAATAACACAGCGAGGGAAGTATTATCCTCATTTTTACAGGTGATTTCAGGGACATTAAGTTATTTGCTGAACTTGACATGACTATTGTGTTCAACGCAGGATTCAAGCCCCAATCTTGGCTAATGTCAAGGCTGGAACTCTTTTCACTATGCCATGCTGCCTCTTGGAGATTATTATAAAAAGAGAAAATATACCCATATCATTACATCCTTCAGTTAGTATGTTTTGCTTTGACCCTTAAGTATTGACTCTTCTTCAATGATTGTAGAACCACCTTCTGTTCATTCCAGAAGTCCCCTATAGCAATTAAGTCATAGGTCCACTTCCCATACCTTCTGTGTGTTACTCAATATTGAAATAACTTCATATTTTCCAGTGTCAGAAGATATGTACCTGGGCACGGATATATCTCTTACCCAAACTCTGGCTATTGAATAACAAGCTTCCTAGATTATTCAGATAATATTAGAGGTGGTGTTCTTTGTCATCAGCTGCCATCTGTAAATAAATTCTCTCTATATATATGTTTGTAACATTATGTATATATGATACTATATATATGGCAAATGTCTACATAGTATATATTTATAGATATCTCCATATAGACATATATCTCTATATACATGGATGTTCCTGTAAACAGTGTGTGTGTGTGTGTGTGTGTGTTTGTGCATAATAAGCAGTTTCAGGGCAATAGAAAGATCCAGATCAGGGAGAACCTACTATGTAGTTTGAGAAACCAAGCTAGAAATGTTATGCCTTTTCTTAGCTTTGTTCATTACACTTGTGCCTTGGTCAGAATGAGCTCCAAACTGAAAGTTGACGGACCCATAGTAAAGTAGGGGAACTACTTGATGCATTACATAAATTAAGGCGCTTGCTATTTATTCCTAATATTATCATTTAGACTTTTAGCCAATAGGTTCCATGTTCTGAGAGTTACAACAGTAAGAGGCCAGAGTTTTACAAAGAAACATTGATAAAAGAGTACAACAAATACAAATGGTGTCTTTATTGACTCAGGTACTAAAATTAATAAGCAATTTTTTTTCTGTCACCCTTAAAATCTGTAACTTATTTTATAGTACTGAAAGACTTATGAGCCTAGATTTGAGATCATTGTTCTCTTCACAATCCTTAATGCAATTTCAAAATAATACCACTCTCTGTCATTATCTTTAGTGATATGTTTCAAAACAATCTCTTTACTTGTACCTCATGGACAAAGAACAGGGACAATCATATAGTTCCATCATAGTAACAAAGATGGAGCCAAAGTTAACATAGTTAGAGAGACTTAACATAGTCTTTGAGTGCTCTTAAATTTAGTGTAACTCTTAGGAACTAAAGAGTTTTCACATTAAAGGATAATGAAAGACAAGCAGTTAAACCTGTATATAATTTTACATTCATAATGGCCTATAAATGCCACTGTAAGGCTGCTATATCCACTATAACAGGCAGGCCATCATTAAAATGTCTAAATCTGTAGAAAATATACATTGGTAATAAAAGCGTTATTGGCTTTTCCTTTTTTTTCTTTAGTTTAAAAACTAAAACCACATAGTGAGTCTACAAGATTCTCAGCAAATCTTGGTGCCTTCTTTCTGTGAATCAGTAACATATCAGTTATAAAAATGACTTAACTGCGTCCATTAGGACTTCACAATCAAAATTCATTTTAGAGCATATAGTATCTGTGTATTTCACCTATATAAGAATGAAGTATTCCAAGGTTTCAATAAATGTATATGAAGGTGTCATTTTAAACTAATAGTTAATTTAAAACCTTGAAATTAAGTAATAATTTAGGTAGTTTTGAAACATTAGTAGAATGTGATAGTAAACTTTAAAACAGTAATTATTGCATTTGGAAGACAAGATCCAAATCTTTTTATCTGTAAAGACTGGGTTTAAATATAGATCATTGTCTTTAAAAGCTTATATCACAAAACAGTACTGTTACTTAAATGCTTGAGGGTATTGTTTTGATCAGCAGAAGAAACACAGAATTCTAGATCTTCAGAGTAAACTTACTCACCGTTTGCATACATTGAATTAGATAGTAAACTTTATTTTTCCACTATCTTTGAAACAGAAAAAAATCATCTTACATTCAAAGAGTATTGATATTATCAAAATTGAAATAAGTTTATAGAAAAAAAATTTGGGTGATGACCTGTTGGATGAATATTTTAGTAGTTTCTTGCTACTGAGAAAATTTATTGTCATATTGGATCTGACACATATTTTTGAAGAGCTTAATTTATGGTAGCCCCTCAACACTGAAATGCTCATTTCTGTAATGTGGAGACATACTACCCTTCTCTTCCAAATTGAAAGACTTTTGCCCCTATCCAAACAAGGGTGTAAGAGTGTCATCCTTACCTGATGTTAAATTTTATATTAAATGTGAGTTTTGATCCCTATGGGCAGCATTTCACCTGTCACTACAGAAGTGTACCCTGAAAAGCTATTTGGGTTCTTATTTACAGATGATCAGCCAGGTGGTGCTCTAAGATCTAACTGTACCAGCTCACTCAACTGAGCATGCATAGACACACACCTGAAGTATATACACTTCCTAGCACCAGTTCTTATTCTAGAAATATGGATAGTCTGCTAATAATTCCTTATTGACTTTCACAATTCACTGACTACAACCCCACATCATAATCTCTTTTCCATCTTTATGGCATTCCCAATCAATGCACTGAATATGTATTCAGATTTAATGGATTTTATGAAATAAAAAATGAACGTAAAATATAAAATGATAACATCTGATCAAGAATAGCACCAACTGCTTCCTACAGAGTCTTAAATTTCAAATCTTCTGCCCTATCTCATTCTCCCTCACTTCAGGGTCATGGTGGAGAGATATATACACCTCAGCATCTTTAAGGAACACTTTTGAGCATTCTTGATATTAAAGTCACTAGGGAACAGGCTAATGATTCTATTATACTCTATAATAGGAAGGAAGAAGGACTAAATTCAAAGAAGTAACTGTAACGTTTAAAAACTATAGTTTTGCATGTAAAATCACACATTTCAAATAAGAAAGAAAAATTACAAATAATCTTAGTCTAATTTATTCCTTAGCTATATCATAAAACTACCTTAAAATGAGAATCTTTATAATGACTCATTCTTAGTTTGAACTCCATGCTTTTTAAGTAGAAAAAGGTACATCAACCCACCCAAATATTAAAAAAACACTAAATATCTCTAGTAATGAGGAAATATTAAAAGAATTTACAAAATATGAGAGAACAACTCAAAGGGTATAATAGAGTCTTAGGATCTCTTATATCAGTCAAAATTACATTGGATTGTAAAATGAGGATAAAAATATGTCACTGATATATTTTTCCCATTAGGAGCTTCAGTTCCAAACTATTTTTGCCCCAATTTTAATGTATGCACCTAAATGAATTTTAAAAAAAGTATAAAAATGGCAACTCCTTAGATCCAATTTAATGGGAATTCTCCCAAAAAATAGTATGCAAATTTTGGTGGCCTCAACCCGTATAGTCTTGATTTGCATAAACTAATTTCAAGAATCGCCTATTAATTCTGGTATGTACTTGAGATTGGGGCAAACCCAAAAATGTCAGATGTAGGAGTTAATTTAGAAGTTCAAAGAATTTCCATCATGATCTATAAAAACTTCCTGTTGTATAGCTAATGGATAACCAAAAGTTTTTCACTGTGTGAGGGCCTGAGATGACTCTAGAATTAAAGCAGAGAAGCTTTAAAGGGAAAAAAATGTTCCATAAATGTGGATTATTGCAATTTGTCATCTGTGCTACTAATAAGCTTATAGATTTGCTTCTTTAGAATAGTTGTGTCTGATTTGAGGGAATAACGAATTTTTTTAGAGTGGTAGAAATGAGGTACAGAAACTAAATAATTTGTTTCCTTTGTAAACCTATGCATTTTACTATACACACTTAAAAGCATTCTGAGAAAAGGTCCGACGGCTTCAATAGAATGCCAAAGGTGTCTGCGACAGACCAAAGGTCAAGGGTGTGTGTGTGTGTGTGTGTGTGTGTGTGTGTGTGTGTGTGTGTGTG
>NW_027186473.1:19025500-19169900 GCF_028583685.1 Petaurus breviceps papuanus
TGTGTGTGTGTGTGTGTGTGTGTGTGTGTGTGTGTGTGTGTGTGTGTCCAGATTTCATCAGTGTGGGAATCCTAGTGTTGAAACATTTTCAACTGATTCATGTTAGCAGAAAGACAACTGTTCATTTTAAAGAGCTGCCTAGAGCAAAGTAAGGTTAAGTAACTTTCCTGTGGTCAGCCACACAGACAATGTTTTTCAGAGGAACAATTTGGACTGGGAGCTTCCTGATTCCCAAGACAACTTTCTATCCATTAGGCAACTGCCTGGTAGAAAACCATTTAGAGCCACAAAGGGCTTAATGATGAATGGAGTTTTCAAGAGCATAATGGTCATCAGCCTTATTTTACAAATGAGGACACCGAGGCCCAGCTTTTTTAAGTTACCTGTGGACTATTAATTAACAAATAAGAACTGGGGGTGGAGGGGCTGAGATTCAAACCTAGATTTGTTAAGTCCAGTTTGTTTCTATGTGCCAGACTGCTTTCTCATAGCTTTTCTTCTCTATCAAAAATCTTACTTATAAATGCATTTGCACCAAAACATTCAGTAGCTGGATGGGGAGGGGTCCTTCAAAATGAACAAACCACAGTGATCCAGTACACACTGTTCAAAACCTCTACTGTCTGAATCAGAGATGAACTGGGCAGGCTGTTTGCAAAGAAATGAGTCAGAAGTTATGAATCTTTTTATTTTATTATTTATTTTTACTTTATTTTGTTTTTGACTTGTACATCCGCCATTAGTAGCCATTACTTTGCCAGCACTGAGCTGCTTTTGTTTATAGCATGGTTGGATACTTAAATGAAAATTAATAAATGAAAAGTTTAAAAATAAAACAAAGCTTGGAAGGCATCCGGCATGGCATTTAGTGCTGATTATGAGAGACTGAATTTGGCTCTTACTTTTATACTAACAGTCAGTCTTGCTGACACATTGGCAGGAGGTGCTTCCAGCAAAAAATGCATATGCCATTGAATATTTTGTTCAATGTGTGGACATATTTTTTATATATGTGGGTGTTCTCTCAAGTAGTACTATATAGAGATGATGATGTTTCTTACAAGGGAGAAGCTTAACAAATATGTTTGCATAAGCATGATCTACCTATGTTTTTTGCTGTTGTTGCTGTTCAGTTGTGTCCAGCTCTTCTCATAATCATTTAAGGTTTTCTTGGGAAAGATACAGGAGTGGTTGGCTATTTCCTTCTTCAGCTCATTTTACAGAAGAGGAAACTGAGGCAAACAGGGTTAATGACTTGCCCAGGGTCACACAGTAAGTGTCAGCCCGAATTTGAAATTGAGTCTCTCTGACTTTAGGTCTGGAACTCTATGCACTGTGCCACCTACCTCTTCTATCTCTCTTTTTCTCTCTCTCACTCTCTCCTACTATCTGTCTCTGTCTCTCTCCATATATATATATATATATATATACAGTATATATCTATATGTATATATATAATATACACATACATACAAACAAATACACATACACACGTGCATGTGTATTTATGTATGTGTAAACACACAATTACCTATACATTGATTTATATACCTGAAAAGTGAAGTACAAGTGCATATGCTGAATTTTTTTGTAAGCATGTGATAATAGTCTATATCAAAGCCTTGTGTAAAACATTAACTGAAGAAATAATTTCATTGAACATATAGGTATTTCTTTTTAGATTTGGTGGTTTTTCCTACTCATCTCCAAAATAGTCATTTTTGGACTAGTCATTTTACCTCTATGGACCTCTATTTCTTGATTTGATTGAGTTAGACTGAATTACATCTAAGGTATATTCCAACTCTAAATCTAAGACCCTATCAAAATCATAAAACTATAGGCAACCAAGAGCATGGCAGACTAGCCAGTCATCAAGAACCATGGAAGAGCCAGCTTTTTGTGTTTGGATAGATTATGTCATCATCTTTTTAAGCCCTTTTCCATTTAGCCCACATGATCTAAGAACTAAAACTAATCCATCTTGGTACAATCCTTGTTAATGTAGTCACCATACAAACAAGTGGAGAGATTCAGGTATAGTGAATCTGAATGTGCCTTGCATTTAGCTCTGCATGAATGATGGAAATTCCTCCTATTCATTTTCTATTCGGTTGGCCTAACTCCTTTGTCTCTACTTAGGAAGAAAAATGATCAGGGGCAGCTATGTGGCACAGTGAGTAAAGCGCTGGCCCCAGAGTCAGGAGGACCTAAGTTAGGTACCAGCATAAGACACTTAACACGCACACAAAAGTAAACTAGCCCTGTATCCTTGGGCAAGTTACTTAACCCCAATTGCCCTCCAAAAGGCAAAAAAAAAAAAAAATGATGTCTCTCCCCTACTAGAGAGGTGAGATTTGGCTCCATGTGACAGTTGCTAAGCCTAGTACATATTAGAACCAATTCCAGGACCAGGACCCTGGTTGAAGATCAAAAAAGAAAATTTCAATTTCCAATTGTTTACCAAAACTAAAATAAAACAAAAAAACTATCATTAAAATATGCATACAGGCCAATTTTCATTTTAGATTAATTTCTTTCAAAGGGCTTATGATAATTTTGGTGGTTGACATAAAAAGCAATGTTGTGTAAACAATATGCATAGAGATTTAGATTTAGAAAGATTTCCTATCCCAGAGATACAAAACAAATGTAGTTTCAGTTTTTCTTTTTTTATGCTTTCTCAAGTTGCTTAAGCTAGATTTATTTGTAGTGTCTTCTTAATAGCAATCAGTTTTTTTGCTACATATTCCAACTAGCTTTTTTAGATAATAATGATTAAATCTATCATTCAGTACTCTCATATGATCCACAATAAGGGGCAAAACACTTCACTGGAGAAGTGAATTTTCTGGTTTGTGAGGTATTTAAAGAAATGGGAGATAACACTGACCTGTGTTTCTGAGAGAATAAGTGTTACCAATAATGCTCTAGCTTAAGGATGTTACTTTTTCTGTGTGCCTTAAATTGGGACAGTTTGATGGAGATTTAGGAAGGTTTGAGTCTTTCCATTTTTTTCAAAGTGGAAAAAAATAATTACTTATAATGATATGGTGTTTACCACAGAATGAAAATGAAATTCCTTAAATTTAGTTCCTTCAGTAATAATCTTGAATTAAATAGATATTATTTTATTAATTACTGCCTTTAATAGTTTGCATTTCTATGGCACTTTACAAAACCTCAACTTTGATTTAAGAATAATAAAGGGGTGGCTCGGTAAATAGAGCACTGGCCCTGGAGTCAGGAGGACCTGAGTTCAAATCTGGCCTCAGACACTTAACACAAAAACTAGCCATGTGACTTTTGACAAATCACTTAACCCCAATTGCCCTAAAAAAAAGGGGGGATAAATTAAAATAATGAATAAATAATAAAATAAAACTTTGATTTAAATAGGAAACTTGGGCATAGAATGATGAGTTAATTTCCAGAGGTTACATAGGTAGTAAGTTATAGACATACAAAGATGCTCCAACTCCACACTCAGCACTTGCTAATTAACAATAATAATAGTAATAATAATAAGCTTTACCACCTTGATATTTTATTTTTGTAAGCCATTTATCCATCAATTTTCAAATTGAAGTTATGTGTTTTAAGGCAGATGTAATAAAATCTGTGTAAAATGGCATTCTATTTTATCAGTGATATAATGATGATATAGGATGATACATCTTGAACTGAAAAATTGAAGCTTATGGCCTTAATTAGTTGTCATTAAATATATTTACTTATACTGATGATTTCACTTCACTTAAATTTTGGACTCTGCTTGTCCTCTTACTAAATATTTACTGTGTTTCTCAATTATTTGCCTTTTAAAAACTTTTTTGGTTTTTATTAATTTGTTTACTTTTAGTTTACAAGATTCAGTTCCACAATTTCTTGATTTTCAAATTTTCTCTCCCTCCCGCCTTCCTCCCCCCACGGCGACATACGGTCAAGTATAGGATCTGCATTATTTTCCTTTTCTTAAAAATTATAAAAAAAAAATTTTTCTTTCACAGTTGTGAGAAGTAGGACTAAGTTATGATGGGCTAGTTGTTTCAACTGACTGGGGAGCTGGGATTTATAGAGGACTGTTAAGCTGTTGTAAGAAAAGTTGAATTGCAAATAAAATTTTGAACAATTCCTATTATTGAAAGTTTTTAACTAACTCTGGTTCTTTGGAGTGAGCAAGGTTTTTTATTTTAACTTTTTAAAAATCTGTAGCACATGAAATGAAACTGAATTTATGAGGTATTTGTGATGCATAATCACTGGTCTACCACAGCTTTGACTGACTGACATAATTTCTGTCTGTGAAACAGAGTACAAAATTTAACATGAAATGAAATCAGTAAATAATAAATGCCTTATGAGAATAAAGTTTTTAGGTAAGTAAATTTATAAAAATGAGAGTGCTTTAAGCAATCTTTTTTGGAAAAAAATTAAAAAGAGACCATTTGTTTTATTGGATTGGTTACTGGATTTAGGAATACTTGAGTTCAAATGTATTCTCTGGCATTTACCAACTGTGTAACTTTGGGAAGTCATGATTCCTTCTTTGTGCCCGACAGGTTGTATCCTATGTGTAGAGAGGATTCCCTTACTTGGAGTTGTCCGTGTAGATTGCATCATAGATCCTCATCACATGTTAAAAAAGAAAAGTAGTATCAGAAGTTTAAAACTATATTCCTTGTACTGGCAGTTACATAGAAATGAATTCCAGTTACATTTTAATTAAAATATGAAGCATCAATGCTTTAGTCAAACACTTTGAGTTTATAAAATGAATTTCTAATGAAAACATGAAGTACTTCTATGTTTCATATATCACCTCACTATTGCGTTATTTCAATGAAAATATACACAGTGCTTTTTAATTCCTTTTTTGAAATTATTGAGCAATAGAGCAAACTTATCCAAACTTGCTAAACATATTTATAGGTAGATTTAGGGTTTGATCTTAGGATTACTAAGCCATGTTCTACTAGACATCAGAGAAGGACATCTACTCTATCTATTCCTTTAAATTTTATCCATAGCAGTCACATTGAAGAGTCAAGTGAGTCAAGATTTTTTTTAAATGCTATATTCTACACGATAACTCAGATCATCTACTTCACCCTTTTTCAATGTAGTCTGATTTATGCAAATTAATTTAAAATCCTTTTTTGATTCCCAAATACATTCCTTCCTCCAAAGTTTCAGTGTTTATCTTTTTTGCCTGGCTTACTACCTACATTCCTGGCCTCCACATTTTAATTTATTTGCCTCCTCAGAAATATTTCCTATATTGGTGAACAATTTTATCTAGTTTGAAGAAATACTTTTTAACTCTTTCTTGTAGAGTCAAAAAACAGAGCAAAGGGAACTTCAGATTATATGTTCCAGCCCTCTCACTTCATTCATGAGACCAAAGAAGAAGTAATGACTATTCTAAGATCATAAGTAGCATTCATAGAAGAACTAGTTCTAGCTGATACAGGTCTCCTGATTTCCATTCTGATGTTCTTTTCATGACACTCTGATTTCATGGTAGATAATAGTATTTTTAAAGTTGAAATGGCCTGGGGGGCACAGTTCATAGCCATTGTCTTTTTCTGATTATCAATTAATGTAATAAAATTTCTCCCTTTCCATCATTTCCCCATGACAGACTTCTCTGGAATGGAACTGCTAATTTCAAGATTGACCTTATCCATTCAACATGTCAGGGGCATTACAGACTATTGTAATGTTTTTAGTGACCTCATTGTTACAAAATTAAGTCCATATCTTTTTCTTTTGATTTTTACATTAGTTGATAATCTACCTGATAATTACTTTCTCCTATTAAGAGAGTTGTATGAATATTTTAATTGGTAATATTTATTAAATAACTAGTTTTTGAGAATTATTATGATTATTATATTCATTATATTGTATTTGTTTCCTGACATTGTATGTTTGTTTAATATTATATATAATAAAGAAGACTGCAATAGGGAAGTCGTGGTTGGAGCTAGCTTGCCTGAAATATTCTGAGAGTTTTAGTGAATAAGAAGCTGAATGTTAGCTAGCAGTATGATGTGGCAGTCAAAACCACTACTCCCTTCCATTTAGTAAACTACCTTGATTCCCTATTACTTCTGAGATCAAATATCAAACCCTCTGGTTTTGAAAGCCTTTGTATTACCTAGTCCTCTCCTACTTTTCCTGTTTAGATATCACTCTACTTTATATACTCTATGATCCAGTGCCACCAGTGGCTTTGCTATTCCTCACAAGAAACTCCATCTCCTGGCTCCATGAATGCTCTCTGTCATCCACGCTTGCCATTCTCTCCCTACTCACCTCTGTTTCCTAGATTTCCTTGCTTCATTTAAGTCTCGACAAAAATCTTGCCTTTATAAAGAAACCTTTCCCAGTAATCTTAGTGCTAGCTCCTTTCCTTTGAGATTATCTTTCTGTATTGACCTTATTTGTATATAGTTGTCTGAATGTTGTCTCCCCCATTATATTGTAAACTTCTTTCTTTCTTTCTCTTTCTTTCTTTCTTTCTTTCTTTCTTTCTTTCTTTCTTTCTTTCTGTTTTTTAGTGGGGGGAAGGCAAGGCAATTGGGGTTAAGTGACTTGCCCAAGGTCACATGGCTAGTAAGTGTTAAGTTTGTGAGGTCAAATTTGAACTCAGGTCCTCCTGATTCCAGGGCCTTTGCTCTATTCGCTGCTCCACCTAGCTGCCCCTTATTGTAAGTTTCTTGAGTGCAGGGACTATTTTTGCCTTTTCCTGTATTTCTTATACTTATCAGAATGTCAGGGATATAGTGGGTTCTTAATAATGCTTAGTGTTTTAATAGAGGACAAAGACTGGTTTGACAAAAGAGATGAAATTTTGAAGTGATGCTTGATGTGGGGTCATTGAGCACAGTACAGTGTCTCAGATAGGATCCAGCCATCCTTATGCTCAGTTCTGATCCCAGCTCATTGTTTTTCTGCAGTGCCTATCCAAGCTATATCTCTTGATGAATTCATTTAATAGCGTTCCTCCTAGTTGTGTGTATAGGACTAAATATGTCTTTTCACATAAGCAGAAGACAATTTTTATTTTTACATTGCATGAACTCCTTGAATTGCTTATGGAAAAGCACTTGATAAACAGTCACTTCATTACTGAGACTAAAGCACTCAGAGACAAATAAAACAAATGCTAATATTTTAAAACCTGAAAACTATTAAAGGTGAAACTAGATTTTCTTTCCATTTTAACATAGAGACATTAACAATTTATAATCTATCAGAAACTGCATAATGGATTTCAAAATAATATTTAATAGTTGTACTGCAATCTCCTTTTCTGGATATTCCTATCCTTTCTCATGGCCACGTTGAGTTTTTTTATGGGGTGTGACGGGGAGTTGCACTTTTACTAGGGTGGTACTTTCCAGTACTGCTTCCTACCTTACCATTTAAGTGAAACTGCTCCTCCAAAGTCACCTTATAATTTACCTTTCACGAGGTTATCTTTTAATTAATAACTCCAAGAGCCTTTTCTCAGACACTTTCTTGACCTCTTTGTAGCATTTCATGCTGGTAACTTGACCCATTTCCAGAATTTAGGCTTCATTCTTGGGTTTCCAAGATATTGTTTTCATGGTTTTCTTCCTACCTTACTGCCTGCTTATTGTTGGCCTCCTTTGCCATGTCTCTTACCTGAATGCATTTAAAATCCCTTTAAAATCTCTAATTCCCTTCAAGGCTCAGGCTGCCTGCTACATCCTATATGCTACTTCTTGATTCCCTCAGTTATTGGTACCAGTCCTTTTCCCCCCAGTGACTGTGTCCCAATTATTTTGTATTTCTTGTGGGTTTGATTTGGATTGGCTAAGTCCTAGATAGATAGATATATAGATTGGTAGATAGATAGATAGATGATACATAGAGATGGATAGATGGATGGATTGATAGATAGATGAATGAATAAATGAATAAATAATTAAATAAATATAGTGTTTCTCCCCCATTAGAGTATAAGATTCGTGAAGGTAGGGACTGTTACATTTTTTTTTCTTTGTATCCCTAATGTATAGCACATTATCTGGCATACAGTAGGCATTTGATTAATGCTCTTTGAATGAATGAATGGCAATCCGTGAGTATTATCATTACAACTAATGTATGGTACTATTGAATATTCTATCTTTTTATATAGGGCATTTTGTTTTAGACATAAATCTGCTTTGACAATTTACTTCTCTAGGGCCTAACTTTCCTCAGTTCTAAAAGGAACAGTTACTATAACTCAGAGTTCTGAGAAAGTTGTTCACTAATTTGAATGGGAAAAACTGGAGTACTTTGGACATCAAAACTGTTCTGATTGGAGGACATCTGTAGTTTATCTGATCTTATACAGAAAATGAAAATTTGTTTATTAATAAAAAGTTAAGATCAGGTCATTCAAAGAGAGCACCTACAACCTAACATCAGAAACATGAGAGAAATATAACCAAAAAGGTAGGTTTCAGAATTGTGTCAGCAAAGCCTGAAGCTGGAAATGATAGCTATTACTGTTACTGTTGAAAAGTAATTATGCTAAGCACTGGTGCATTGACTTCTCTTTCAAAGATCTATAAAGGGTATGTGAGATTTTGCCAGAGGACTAGCACCTCTGGTATGAAGACTTGCTCAGCCCATTTTAAGACTGCTTATCCCTCTTTGGTGTCTACCTTTCACCCAACTTTCACCTCTTGTTCCAAGAAGGCGAGTACCATAAGGGCGGCCAGGTAGCACAGCGAGTAAGAGCACCGGCTCCAGTGTTGGGATTACCTAGAGATCGAATCCCGGGCTCAGACACTTAACACCCACCCAGAAACACTTAGCCGTGTAACCTTGAGCAAGTTACTTAACCCCAATTGCTTAGGGGCGGCCAGGTGGCTCAGCGAGTAAGAGCACAGGCTCCAGTGTCGGGATGACCTGGATCCAATCTGGGCTCAGATACTCAGCACCACAGCCAGAAATAACTGGCCGTGTAACCTTGAGCAAGTTACTTAACCCTGATTGCTTTAAAAAAAAAAAAGTTGTACCATGTGCAGCAGCCACACCCCAGTAAACCATTTTGACAGATGGGCTAAACTAGGCTGAGAGTAACTGATGGGCCTCAAACCCATTGGTGAACTGAGGGGATGTCTATGCCAACCATGTGAAGACTTCCCCTGGTGGAATGGGCAGATGGGAACATTTTCCGACAGTGGCAGAAGTAGGCACTGGGGAGTGCTTAGATCTTGGTCAAACATGCAAGATGCAAAAGTCATCAACTGCATCTTGGGCTCTTGTCAGTCATCCTGACTTTTGTCTTGCCACTGGACCTTGATGACTGCAAGAGAAAGTAAGGCTGATGACTTTGTTCAACTCTGCTTCACTTAAATCCAATTCACACACAAGTCAAAAGAACACACTGTGATATCATTGGCCCTTTTCAGAAATGAAGGATAAATAGCAAAAGATGAGAAGGTAGTTGTCTCTTGGTCTTCAGCAGCTCAGGCATTGATGAAGGCAGTGACATTTAAATCTCACTGGCAACAGCAATATAATGGGGGAAAAAAAAAACAGTGGTGCCCTGGTATTGTCAGCAAGGAGATAGGGGCTTTGGTAGTAACATCCAGCCTTCAGGCAACAGCTCTGATAGCATCTGCAGTAAGATAATGGTAAAGGAGAGTGGCACCGTAGTTTGTAAACCATAGCTAGCCAATTCAGAAAGAGTAGAGTGGGCCCCAGTTAGACACAAGGAACAAGAGTCAAATGGGCTGGAAGTAGCCATGGGGCAAGTGAAATGATGAGGTTGGAAATAGCTTGAAATGAGTCTCAATCAGTTACGATCAAAGCTCAGATAGCTAGGTAGATAGTCTATTAGGTATATTTTTGCTTGTTTTAATGGGGTGCTTTAGAGGCTGCTTCAAAAAAGATAAGGGTCCAGTTGTGCTATGATGCTGACATTTTTTTAAAATGGTTTCTATGCTATTCATAGCCTAGGGGTCTGAGAGGAATGTGGGCCTTGATATTGGTATAATTAAGAAGATGGATATTAATTTCTGATACCCTCACATGGAAGTTTTGAGTTCAAGGAAATAGGGATGCAAACTAGGAGCAGCTAGAGTTAACTTTTCCCCTCCAGGAGTGATCTGGAATCCAACTATATACCAACAGAGTAAGAAGTGTATAAAAGCAATTTTTTATGACTTTGGCAGAAATCTCCTATTATTATAGCAAGATTCTTGCCAGCAACTTTTATCCTCTTTGCTGGCAGCTTTAATATGCTTTTATCTTCTTAGACTTTTTAGCCACCTTGGGGACTCCTTTTACTGAGGAGTATTTGAATGTATTCTTATTAAATTGATTGTTTGAATCGTTAAGCTCTGAGTGATCCATTTCACCAGATACAGAATAACTGCCTACGATATTATTATGTCTTTTGCATGAGGCTTCATGAGCTAAAGTAGTGAGTAGAGGAGTATATTTCCCCAAACAGGGACACTAATCGGCACCTAAGAGAACAGGTGTAACCATATGATGGTGTTCCTTCTCTGGGCATGTAAAAGTATCAGGGTGAGAAGAGGTTGCAGTGAGCTAGCTAGGCTAGAGGAAGTATTCCCAACCCTTTGGGAGAGGTGTAAGGCACATCAGTGGGTGTATGCATAACACTAGCAGTGGAAACATGTGTTCAATGCAGAGTACATATATATCAGGGAACTCTTATGAACAGAACCTGAGAACAAAAAGGGCACTGAAGCTGTGAGTGACCCTAATTTGGATTTTCCTCACTCATTTGTTTCTCTACCAACTTCTTTAAGCATGTTTAATCTCTTCACCATAGCTGTTAAATACTTGTGGAAGAAGGGAGAATATGACTGAGATTGGTATATGGACAGTGATATATATTATTATTCCTACCCTTGCTTTAATACATCATAACCTATGATATTATTTCTTTTGCTTTATTGCTAAGTGGTTTAAGATCTAAAAGTATTTTAGTGGTTTGTTTTGCTAAATGGAAGCACATTGATGAAGTCTAGGGAGCTATAGTAGTGAGTAGGGGGAGTACATTCCCAAACCCTGAGAGAAATTGAGTTTAACTGTGTGTTGAAGATCTTTCTCTGAAAGCTAAACCTGGTGATATGAGACTAAGTTAGAGGAAGTAGCCCAGAGAATTGGATAGGTACCCATGTGCCTTGTGGAGAGGTGTGAAATACTGCAGTGTGGGTGGCCACCATATACTACTAATAAAACAATAGCTCCCATGGATGTAGTTTGGTGCTTTAAGGTTATTAAAATGTTTCTTTCAGTTTACAACCCTGTGAGAGGCAGAAAATACAAGTTAGCAGAGTAACTGTTGAGATTCTGAAGGGTCAAGTGACTTAGCTATAGCTATATGGTTAAAAAGTGGCAGATCAGAGACCAAGAGAAACACCCATAGAGATCAGCTCCTTCAATCCCCTAGCTCTCTGAAGTCCAATAAGATAAACAGATTTGTCCCATAAATAACAAAACAGCCTCAAATCCAAGCCATCTTCCTGTCCAATTGTTTTTCTCCTATATTTGCTTTCTTATTTCCTTGCCTTTGTTTCCCTTGAAGCAATCATGGAAATCTTCCTCTTAGGTGCCACAATGCTAATTAGCAGCTAGTTGTATCTACATAATATTAAAAGAAAGCAATTTTTCTTTGACAAGGCTCTTTAGCTTATTTAAATGAATTCATTTGTCAAAGCCCTGGAGCCTACTGAATGGCTCACCCAGATTTCTATACTTTAAACCCTTTTTCTCACAAACTTACTGGGTGGCTCCAGATGGCTGCTTTCTATGTCTTTATTTTTAAATTTTCTCAATTGGAAAAGTGTGCTTTACTTACCTCACAGATATACTGTATGGCAAAATAAGCAATGCCAATTAAGTGTGATATGTGCTCTAAGTGTCATTTCATGACTATTTTCCACACACATGCATAATTTTTAGCCTTGCCATTGCCACAATTTTCCTGTGATTTTATGGGTTTTGAAGGAAAGTTTTAGGGATTTGGAAAGTTGTTATTTGAGTTCCCATTATTTCCTTTACAAAGTTTTTGATTCCTAGAGGGGAAAAATGGAAATCTGCCCGTCCAAGAGATTTTTTTTAAAACAAAGCTAGGATGAGGTGAGAATTCACTTCTCAACTTGCCAAACAGAATTCAGTTTTACTCAGAGGACTTTCATTGATTGCCAGAATTAACCAATGTGTGCTATTTTTTGGCCAGGAGTTAAAGTTCCATTTTTGGCCAATTTATCTGGCATTCTTATTTTTTTCCCCTTTAGGGCAGACAGTTGCCATCTGTGTTTTATGGGAAACAAACTGGCTATTGTTTGTGTCCCACATTTTCTGTACTTGGCACAAATCTGGACTTTCACAGGTTGAGAAATTCAGTCTGGGAATCTATTACCCACTTCCAACAAATAGAGGATATCGGCCTTATCCAAGGCCAAGAATGGCACTGGTTTTTGTTAGTTTTTTTTTTTTCTGTGTTTGGTTTGGGTTTTTGTTTTGTTTTATTTTTGCTTTTTTGTTTTGCTTTTGTTTTTTTGCTGTTGGTTTTGTGTGTGTGTGCGCGCCTGGTCAACATCTAAATGTAATTTTAATTTTTTAAGCATGAAAAGAAGTGTTGTTACAAATAAATAAGAAATGTTTTTATTTTGCAATGCTATCCTTGACAAACATACTGTAGTGCTATGTGCTTAAAAACTGGTTTCTGTAAATAGGAAATTGAGAATTTTTGCTGGAATTAGAATACAGATTGGTTCAAGCTCTTGGCTGTGTTGTCCTAATCTCAGATTGACTCCATAGAAAATAATAGTTAAACACCTGTTGATCATGTAGAAGGATTTGTTTTTTCATGTTAATGTGATTGTAAAGCTGATGTATAAAGGATTTATGAACAGGGTTGTATTATGCTTTTTAACCAAAGAAGGTATTAGTGAGGGAGATACTACAAAGCCTGTTCTGCAGAGGATTTATACTTGTAACTTCCAAAGGAATGCTTATGCTTTCCTTCCCATAAGTATGTCAGAATTACATGCCACTGTGAGTCAAACATATCTAGATTCTGTTTATGCATATTGTGTACATGTGTATGTATGTGAGTGCATGTGCATTAGCACATCTACCTATACATTTGCAAAAAACCATGTAATGTGATAGGATTTCTTTCTAGTAGAGGTTGTTGTATATTTTGTTTTTCTAACTACTGTCTTTGTCTAATATAAAATTTTTATTCACTCATCAATAACCTTATTAAATATTCAAAGCTCATGGTTTTCTCACTGCTACTTGTTCAATGAGATATTATTTCTACTAAATGTTGCACAACTTCAGAGTTTTGCGAAGACATTTGCTTGATTTCTCTGTAAAGACAAGGGAAACTTCATATTTGAATAAAATGAAATCAAAGCATGCATCTATTTAACAATATATGAAATAGTATTGTTTATATTTTATGGTATTTTTATTATTAAAGTGATAATTTTCCAAGTACATTTCAACAGTTACATCAATGATTTAATTTATTTTATTTTATTTTTGCTTTTTGGAGGGCAATTGGGGTTAAGTGACTTGCCAAAGTCACTTAGACATGTCTAGTCGCTAGACATTAGTCACTAGACATGGCTAGTTTTTGTGTTAAAAGGATTAAATTTTTTAAAATGTATGTATGTAGCACATAGGCTTAGTGCCTATTCTCTTAAACTACTCATACTGGTAGGTCAAGCCCCCAAAGTTTTACTCTTCCTTCTCTCCAGAGGCTTATGGTAGCCATCTTGAGAGATTATGGGTATCTCTCTAGTATTTTTACTTACCAATTCTATCCAATGCTTTCCCCCTAGTTTTCAGCTAACATTTCATTATTATTAATCACCAGTGATAATAATTAAAATAACACTTCCACTTTTTGATTTTTGTCCAATTTCAATGATCAAATTAACATTAATTAGCCCTGAAAAGGCATATTTGAGAATTGAAGCATTAAAAAAAAATGTTTCTTCTGATCATAAACTCACTGCTCTACACATTCACTTAGACCCTGGGAGAGTGGAAGCAAATCGAAAGTGTTTGCTAAAAAGCATTTACCTTATCAAGTTCATTTCTGGGTGTGGCACAGCTGATAGCCATGAGTTGCTGCTACCTCAGTTGCAGGATACAATACTTTGGCTACTGCAACTTTCTATAGACTTTGCTATGGATTCCACTTGTTGGGTCTTCCCTATTGTCATTTCACAAATAACATCTCTACAATGTACTCCTTTCTTTCCTATGATATTTCTACCACCCTGTTACCAACCCTCATTATCTCTCCCTTAGGCACTGCAATATCCCTCTGGTGAGTTGACCTGCCTCAAGTCTCTCTCCAGTTCAATCAATCCTCCATTCAATCACCAAAATTATTTTCCTAAAGTACAGGTCCTGTCATGTCACCCACACTATTCAATAAACTTCAATTTTATTTATTTATTTATTTTATTTAAACCCTATCACCTCTAAGTTCAAATACAAAATCCTATGCTAGGTATTCAAAGCCCTTTATAACCTAGAGCTTTCCCTCACTTTCCAGTCTTCTCACATCTTATTCCCTGCCATATACTCTTAGATCCAGTGAAATAAACAAGACACTTGCTGTTCCATAAACAAGATATTCTACCCCTCAAAAAAAGGCACTTTCTTCAGTTGTCCCCCATTCCTAAAATTCACTCACTCCTCATCTCTACCTACTGTCTTCCCTGGTTTCCTTTAAGTGTCCAACTAAAGTCCCATCTTCTACAAGAAGCCTTTCCCAATCCCTCTTTTTTTTTTTAAATTTTTTTGGTCTTTATTAATTTGTTTACTTTTAGTTTATAACATTCAGTTCCGCAATTCCTTGAATTTCACATTTTCTCTCCCTCCTCCCCCATGGAGGTGTACAATCAAGCATAGAATCTGCAAATACTTTCACATTAGACATTAGTCAGGGTATAAAGAAGGATTGTATCAGATGGAATGAACAATGGGAAAAAGGAAACAAAACCAAGCAAGAAAAAGAAAGAGAGCAGGTAGTTTGCTTCAATCTGGATTCAAACTCAGTTCTTTCTCTGGATGTAGACATCTCTCTCCATCATGAGTCTTTTGGGGTTGACTTTTAACCCTGCATTTCTGAGAAGAGTCCAGTCTATCAAAGTTGGTCATCACACATATGTTGTGTCTGTAATTGTGTACAAATTTCTCCTGGCTCTACTCTTCTCACTCAGCATCAGTTTGTATAGGCCTCTCCAGGTAAACATGAAGTCCATCTGCTCCTCGTTTCTTATAGCACAATAGTATTCCATTATATGAATATACCACAACTTGCTCAGCCATTCCCCAATTGATGGGTACCCCTTTAATTTCCAATTCTTTGCTACCACAAAAAGAACTGCTATAAATATTTTTGTACATATGGGTCTTCCTCCCACTTCTATGATCTCTTTGGGATACAACCCTAGAAGTTGTATTGCTGGGTCAAAGGGTATGAAATTATTTATAGCCCTTTGGGAATAATTCCAGATTACTCTCCACAATGGTTGGATCAGTTCACAACTCCACCAGCAGTGCATTAGTGTTCTAATTTGTCCACATCTCCAGCATTTGTCATTTTCCTGTTTTGGCATCTTAGCTAATCTGACTGGTGAGATGTGGTACCTCAGAGTTGTTTTGATTTGCATTTCTCTAATCAATAGTGATTTAGAGTGTTTTTTCATATGCTTATAGATATCTTTAATTTCTTCTATTTATCCTGTATATACCATACATACACATATACACATATACAAAAAAATGTATGTGTGTATATGTATATATATTTTTTCTTTTTGTCTCTCCCATTATATATATATATATATTTTTTTTTTTTGCTCTTTTTTTTGGAGGGGGGAAGGTAGGGCAAATGGGGTTAAGTGACTCGCCCAAGGTCACACGGCTAGTTTTGTTTTAAGTGTCTGAGGCTGGATTTGAACTCAGGTCCTCCTGACTCCAGGGCAAGTGCTCTATTCACTGAACCACCTAGCTGCCCCTCTCTCATTATATTATAATCTTCTTGAGGGCAGGGCCTACCTGTTTCCTCTTTTTTGTGTCCCCATCACTTAGCAAAATTCCTAGCTCATTACAGATCTTTAATAAATGCTTATTGATAAACTTTACCCCATTTCCCATTCTTCCTTTTATCACAAATTCTATTTATCTCTAATGACTACTAGAACTAGACACTTGAATATTTGCTCATATAAAACAAAATTCGTTATTTTCTCCATGCCCCATCAAAGGAGTTTCCACTCCCATCTCCTCCATTTAAGTCCAGAGTGCCACCATCATCCTAGCCTCCCAGCCTGGAAATATTGCCTCTGTCTGTTTTCTTTCCCTTGTTTCTCAAATAAATTAATTTTTATCACCCATTGGTTTAATTATCAAATTATCTTTTTCCAAGAATATTTGGAATAGGGAAGAATTAGAGGGAAGGATTGGGGATACTCTTCATAGTTTGAAGGGATATTATAAATAAGTGTTTATATATAATATGCATATAATATATTATATATAATATAATATATATAATAAATAATCCTATCCCTTCCCATTCTAATTCAAGCTGATATTACTTGGATTATTTCAGCAGCATCTCCTCTGCTATTCCCACCTTCATTTCCTTCCTTTTCTGATATACTACTTCAAAGGACCTAAGACAAATAAGTGGCCATCAAATGTAACCCATGCCAGGTAAAGAACCACCTTCTACGTGGTTTTCCAGTATTTGCTAGCAGATCTCTAGTAAGGAGAAGTCTATTACACATCTACTAGAAAATCTTTCCATAAATCATGTCTAAATTTGCCACTTTGCAGTTTCTCCTCATTGATCCTCATTTGAATATCTGATGCCACTTCCTAGAGAATAACCCTGGGACAGTGTTATCATCATATCAGTTCCCTGCTCAGGAAATTCCCCACCTTCAAACAACCCCTTAAGATCAATTCCAATCTCTTCCTACCGGTTTTCTTATCCTTCCATAGTTTGAACCACTCTTCTTATTCAAATTTATATCTCACTCTGCACTTGAATTTGAACCATGGTTTTTTTTTTTTCTCATTTTCCCTCAAAGGCATCTTTCCTAATGTTGTTCTTTCTGCTTAAAATGTCCTCCTCCTTTATCTCTGACAATTTAAAGATGGTGTCACCTCAGTTCCATTTCCTTTATGAATCTTTCCTTCATTATTCAACCTATATCAATTACTTTTTTTTCCCAGACCTGTGATTTTGTACTACTCATTTTTCATATGGTCAAATAAACTTTATGTAATATTCATGAGTATGTATCTTTTCTCTTCAAATATATTATAAGCCCCTTTAAAGGCAGAATTTTGTCTAGAATGTGTTCCTGCCTCTCCTTCTTCATTGCCTAGTACCACTTGTAGAGCTTGACATAAGGAAGTCACTCAGGAGAAACTTGTTACCTGCAATAAATGAGCTTATATTAAGCTTGCACTGTATATAAGTGTTGGTTGTACATACTAGGCATAGAAAGACAAAAGCAATAGTGCCTGAAATCAAGGAGTTTAAATTATACAGAGAATAATGACTCAGCAGTAAGGACCTTACCATTGGGAATCCATCGACTCCGTAAGCTAAGAAGATGCAAACCTACCCTCTGTTATTCTATAAACACTTACCTAGCAGAGTAATAAGGCCTATTTTAATTTAATTTTTGTTAAATCTTTTGAGTATTTAAATAAATGTTTAGCTTTCATTACAACCACAGTTCTACCTCATTGTTAAGAATTTGGGGATTTGACTTTCCTCTTTATTTCTCTTTCATATTTTTCATTTGAAAGCATCTTGAAGCTATTAGTGGGAATAATGTTTTCATGAGACAAAGTGGTACTTCCTTGGGTTCTTCACATTTAAAAAAATAGAGATCTTTTGGAGACAGAAAAGGCTCACAGAACAAGTGAGTTAAAATTTGGGGATTTTGCACTCATTCTCCTCAAACTGAGTCTGTTGCAACTGAGAGTATGCAGAGTGGAGCTCTGGATTGATGGAGATTTAAAAGAAAGCTTAGGAATGTGAAGGATTTCATAGTTATAGAGGTGTTTGCTGAACAATCAAAATGTATAAATCTGACTGTTTCTGTCTAATGTCATCTTAGTAAAATACAGAGAATTTAAAATAAATAGTTTAATCCATTTTGAAATCAATTTAAAGTATTTGCAGCATTTTCATTTCATTTTATCTCAGATTTCATTTCATGACATTGTCATTTTGCCTATGGACAATTTCCCCTGAAATACTAGATCTAAATGAATCCATCTTATAAGAAATATATTCCCCTCAATGTAGAAACTGTATAGGACAGAGAGATAACTGAGTGGGACTTGATAATGGGTAGTGACAGAAAATGCTGTAATCATTTGAAACAATGTCTCCTCCTCCCCACTGTAATTTTAGGAGTTTTAAATTAAGCCATCCAAATCTCATGCTTTTATTTTCTTATTCTCCCATTGACCTTACAACAGAGCTGCCTTTGTTATGCCTACAGGGCATCAGTTTGTAATTGTCACTGTTACACTTAGTCAAATGCTAAAATAGCCTTTAAATTATATGTATTCTTTGTTGATACAGAGTTGTTGAAATTCATTGTAGTTAGAAGCTTACTGGTAGCAGATGTACTTTTAAAGAAAGTAAGTATGGGTTGATGTTTCCATTTAGGTTTCCAATGTAATTTTCTCTGCCAAATAATTTGGACTAGATTTTCAGAGCAAATTTTTTAAAAGCTCAGTAGTAACAGGAACAATTGAACATTTAAAAAAAAATGTAATGGTAGACAAATGTATTTTCAGAGTACCTATTCTATGCGCCTGAAAGAAAGAAATCAGTGCTTTTCAGGAACATTTGTCATTCAGTAATTGTGAGATTTTATAAACAATGTACTACTTTTCCAGAGGTATATGGCTTTGACCAAGAACAGAGAAATATTTAGGGCTATTGGCTTCTTTTCTTTGCCCTTCAAAGTTATCAAGGCAAAGTTTTGAAAACTTGAATATGTCATTTAATTTAAGTAATAGTTATTAAGCAGCTTTTAAATGGCAAAGCCCTTTGCTCAGATTAAGAACATTAGCCAGCACTTCTAACACAGAGATAACACAAGTTTGCTAAGCTAGCTCATTTGATTTTGACAACAACCATTTGAGGTAGGTGTTATTATTCTTCTTATTTTACACAGAGACTAAATGACTGAGACAAATGGGTCAAGGGACACCTCCACTAAATGCCTTAGGTGGGATTTGAACTCAGTTTTCCTATCTCAAAGTCCTGAACTCTTACCCACTGCACCACTTTGCTGCCCTAGAACTAGGAATACAAGGATGAAATAAGGCAGCCCTCTTCTGATTTGTTCATAGTTTTACTTAGTAGAAAAAAATAGGGTGATATAGTAGACAGAGTGCTAGATTTAGAGGTAGTAAAACCTAGTTCAAATCCTGCTTCTGACAATGTAACCATGGAAAGTCACTTGACTAATATGGACTCAGTTTCCTCATCTATAAAATTTGTTGTGAAACTCACATAAAATAGTGTTTATGAATTACTTTGTGTGTACATGCCTATCTGTACATTTATGCATATAAAATGTATATATAAATATATACATATTTATATACATACATGAATATGTTGTGTATATATACTTACATGTGTACACATACATTGTAGGTATGTGTGTACGTATATATCTACACTTATACATACATACATACACACATTGTCGATGTCACTGAGAAGTGGCTTTTCTAGGGTTACACAGGCAATACACTTCCTAGGCAAGAGTTGAACTAATGAATTCCAGACTCAAAGGAAAATTCTCTATCCAATTTAACAGATTGCCTTTTTGCAAACTTTAAAGCAGCTATATGAATACCAGTAATTATTATCCAGTGAAACAACATGTAAATATCTTTGCAAACTTAAAGCATTCTAAATGTTGTTTCTATTTTAGTCTTATTATTATGTCTCAGTTGTGAGAGGTAATTTTGCGTTTGATTAACTAGTGTTCTTCTTTCAAATTAGGTGGACACTGCAGTTTGTTTTGAATAGACTTCACAAAGGTCTATATGTGAACCTGACAGGGTTGGCCATTTATTGAGAGTCTGGGACACTGGGATCATGGTCTATGTTTGTTTGGGACATCTGTTTCAAGTAGAAACAATGGTGGACAGGGAAGAAAATGGAGAATTAAACTCTTTTTCTTTAACAATGATAACTGTTGCAGAAAGAGGGTACCCAGAGATTCTTACTAAGGCACCTGCGTAGTCTATTTTCCCCTACCAATGCCACATACTCCTAATTGCTGCCCAGTTCTCTCCTTCTCTCCTTTCTTATCTTGGTTAAAACCTTTAAACAGTGAGAGAGATTCTCCCTTGCACAGAGCTGAGTTAGATAAATTCTCTCTCTCTGTTTACCTTCTCTAACACTGTCACCTTTAGACAGAGTAAGTTGTGAATTAGATGATTTAAGGAAAGTCTTCACCTTTAAAATGTATTTCCTATACCTCCTAAAATTCCATAAAAACAGATTCTTTGAAAAATGTATAATGATTCTCCAATTTAGCTTGATCTAGGAAACAAACTAAGGATTAATCAATATAGTGATACGATTGAAGGAATAATCATTTTGATTTGGGCTAGGATGGGTAGGGATAGAATCTAGGGGTAGTTTTAGAAATACTTGAAGGACAGCAAGTAGTAGTAGGCTTAGTGGTGAAGCTCACTACCCAACTACTGACAGAGGAATATTGGATTCAAGATGAAACTTATGTTTTTGCAAATGGTTTTTGTAGGAATTTGTTTTTCTGGAATGTATACAAAGGTTTTCTTTCTTTTTGATAAGAGCATAAAGTGAGGAGAGAATATAAATCCTTATTATTTAAAAGATAAGACATTTCAAAAATAGCATAATGACTATAAAAGTACATATATGTATAATAGATATGGTATTTCTTGCCTTCTCAATGGATCAGAGAGGGGCTGGAGGGAGGGAGAAAATTCTGAGTTGTAGTGAGCTAGGCCAATTAAATATCTGTTTTAAATATAGCACCAATGTGGAGATAACATGGGAGGCCACAAGATTGCCCTAAAAAGGGCTAACCAGACCAGATTTGAAATAAAGCAGGTTAGAGCTGCCATGTTGATCACTGGTGGGATACTGAATAATGTGTTGTTGTAGGATTTCAGAGATAGTTCAGACTGGGAACCTGTAAGCTTTGTGAGCTCTCAGAGTGGTTTGATCCAGAACAAGTTCTGATTGCTGCCTCCCTGATCTGAGGTCTGCAAATTCCTGACCTGGGTTATTGTCTGAGTGAATTAGATTGCTGTTTGGCTGAGCTGCTCTTAGCCAACTGGGAAACTATGCATTGAGAGCAGCAAAACTGTAAGTTCCCCTTTGGTCTAGGATTCCCATCCTCTTTATCCCTCTGTGGGCTTTAGACTTTGCTAGAAACTGGAATTGAGATTATGCTATGTCCATAGGGTCTGAGCAACACACCACTGCTGCTTGTTTCTGAACTTCTTCCTTTCTTAGTACAACATAGCCCAGTGTCAGCAACCATGGACTACCCTCCCTAGGCACAAGCCCCTTCTTCATTCTTCCCAGGAACGATGATCCAGAATTGGTTAGTGGGCAACAAAGCTGCCAACTGGCACTAATGGCCCAGTGTGGGTCTGCAGGTGTACCCTATCCATCTGAGGTCTCCTCTTATCCTAGTCTGCAGTCTGGAGACTGAAGTGTTCACCCATTCTGTACACTCATAGCCAGACCCAATCTCTAGATGTATCTCTTTCTGCATATGCCAAAATGACACTGAAAAAATGACACATTATAAGGTTTTTTTCTTAGATTTCCCCATCAGGATTCAGTCTCATGCATTTGCTAGAATAGCTTTGATACATTGATATACTGGGTTGAGAAGTTCACTGATATTTCTTCCCACTGTTCTGTCATCTTGATTCCACTTCTGCTTTATTTCCTAGATGTTCATTATCCATCCCTTTAATGATATACTATAGATTTTTTCCATCTATTGAAGTAAAGTTCGTTTACCTTTAGCATGCAGACTCTACTTCTCCATTGCCTTTTTTTTAATCCCAAAATTTAATTCTCTGTGGCACCTCTCACATTTCTCATGGTTTTTCAATTAATGATGGTGGTTCAGCAATCTCATCTCCAGTTATTTTGGTACCATAGTATGTAGTTAATCTGGAATTTGGTGCATTCTATTTAAGTGTCCTATTTCTTTTTTATTTATCACTTTTCCCTGAATATAGCTGAAAGTCAAACAATAACAAAATAGCTCTTCTTGCCCATAGTTTACATGTCAAGTTCTATTCCTTTTAAATCTTTTATTTATTTATTTTTAGTTTTCAACATTCATTTCCACAAGATATTGAATTAAAAATTTTCTCCCCATTTTTCCCTACCCCCCACCCCAAGGTATCAAGCCAACTAAATACCCCTTCCCCTAATCTGCTCTCTCTTATATCCTCCCCCATATACCCTAACTTTCTTTTTTTTCCAAATGCTTTATTAAATTCTGTTTTACTTCATCCATTTCTGCCAGATTTTGGGTTACAATTTTTCTCCCCATTCTTCCCCTACCCACCTCCCCAAATTTCAGTCCCCCAGGATATCCCCTCCTCTTATTTCCCAATTGCATGTAAAATAGTATTGATAATAGTATATATATATACACACACACACACTTTGGTCCTATCTCTCCTACAGAAGGAGAAAGATGTAATTGTATTTTAGTCTTCTAGGACTAAGGTATCAAACAGTCTGTAGGCTTCACGTGACCAACAACAACACTCCCAAGTGGGTGTTAAGTTGTTGATTATTGGGAAGTTGTTGGGAAGAAGGCATTGGAAAGTTGAAAGAGAATGACTTTTGAATTCAAATCCTCCAAGAGACAGGAAGAGATGAGATTGTGGAAAGGAACATGGAAAGGAGTAGAGACCCTTCCTCTGAGGAAGGATGAGAAAGTAGGTGATATCTCAGGTTACTATAAAATGTGTAAAATTGGAGGAGGAGGTTCAAAGACTGAAATGTTGGCCTTCCTCATATAGGATTCAAAAGACTTGAGACTTTTTGTAAGGACTAATTTTGAGGTTTTTTGGAAGGGCAAGAATGAGAGAGGGTCAAGGATTTCATCGGTATAGGGAACTATGAGTTTGTTAACTACTTCCACCAAGATAGATAAACAACTTCTCTAAATTCAGTTTTTGTCAGAGTTTCCTGGGACCTTGAGGAATGAAGTATCTTGCCTTTGTTTACATAAATAGGGTATATCAGATATAAGACTTGAACCTATCTCTCCCTGACATAGTAGTCAGAGATGGCCCTCTGGCTACTATGTCATGCTAGCTCCCTTTTAGAACTAATAGTTATACCATTTTGAACTTTAAAAAGATTCTCTGCTTTGAACTATTAGGTTCAAATGTGAACCGCAATTCAAAAAGTTTGGATAATAAATGATTGTGGTTAAATTAAATTCTGTTGTTGAGATTTAGTCTTTTCTTCATGCTTGGCTTTCATGCACCAGTCATATTTAGAGGCACGGAAAAACTCCATAGGCAAACTTGGCCTAAATAATATATTCTAAATTTTAAAAAATTCCCATGTGGAATGATACCTGGAAAAACTGACAATGACTCTAGATAACTATAACCTGTTTTTACAGACCCAAAATAATATGTCAAATGTCACTTGTTAAAAAATCAAGCAAGTGTTCACCAGATTGATCACATGGATAAGGATTCCAGAATCTAGATATCTTATATTATAGAAATAATATAAGTATGAATCGCAATCCAAAGTGGCATTACTTCAAATTTCAACTTGAGATAACAGTATGATATATCTTGTCTACTTTAAAAAAGACACTTATTCCACAAAACTTATTTTTATGTTACTGAGTTGATTAATCATTTTTTAGTCATGTTCAAGTCCTTGTGACTCCCATTTGGGGTTTTCAGTGAAGAGACTGAAGTCATTTGCCATTTCCTTCTCTGGCTCATTTTACAGATGAAGAACTGAAGCAAACAGTGACTTGCTCAGGGTCATACAGCCAGGGACTACCTATGTCTGGATTTAAACTCAGGAAGATAAGTCTTCCTGACTCCAGGCCTAGAGCTTGATCCTTGACACCATCTAGCTACCTATTTATGTTTATACGTATAATTTATCATGAAATGATCTAAATTCATGTACAGAATTTTAAAAATCTATAATAATAAAACTTTTCTTTAGTTTAAAAATATTAAATAAGAGTTATAGTGCATACTAATTTAAGGCTTAGTAAGAAGGAAGAAGTATAGAATTTACAAAATCTTTTAAAGACAAATTTTTAAAATTTCTGTCCAGATTTATTGTCATACAATGTATTGAAAGGTGTAGAGAATACAAGATCCCACTGTACTTAGTAGTTGTTGTTTTTAAAGAGCATTTGATTCAGTAAAACAGAACATTTATTTTAAATAATCTTTTCCAACTAAAAGTTCTTCTTTCATAGTTCATAATCATACTTTATTCCCTCAAAGATACAAAAATAACTTGGTTGGATGATCATCAGATTATTAATATTGAATAAAACATAAAATGGAGAGATGTATGCTTATTGACAGTGTTTACCATGCTCATGGAGAACATCCAGCAGAATCTAAATGGAAGAAAGATTCCTTATGTTTGATGAGGTCCTCCAAATATGCCTATGTATGGATAGCATTGCACTGATTGCATCAAATCCTGCAATATTTTAACACCTTCTAAACCAATACATACTCACTCAGAGGAGTTTATCCCAGGAAAAACCAAGAGGTTAAAAAATGATTACATGCAGTTGATGATATTCATTTGAATAGACATCACATTGTGATGATCCTTCAGTACTCTTTGAATAGACAGCATTAATCTACAGTGGGATAAGAGGGCTGAGAATTAAACAGAGGGAAAGTGGACTGGATCACCTTTGTAAAATTGAACTGTTCTTTTAAAGATCTCAAATTTCTGCCTGAGACAAAGGCTCATTTTAAATTCCAATATTATTTGGATAATACCTTATAACTATAAGTTCTGGACAACCATAACCTTCAAAGAATTGAAACTTTCAATTGAGTATATGTGGATGTGAGCTGGAAGAGACATTTTGTAGATGTGTACTTTATGGCAAGAAAAATGGTGGAAGGATGCCATCAGAGGGAGCTGGATGACCCAGTACCTAGACTGCTGGGCTTGGAGTCAGAAAGAATTGAGTTCAAATCTAGTCTGAGATGCTTACTAACTGTGTGATGTTGGAAAAGGTGCTTCTATTTTCTCAGTTTCCTTATCTGTAAAATGTAGATGAGAATAGAATCTACCAGGGCAGTTGTGATTATCATATGAGATAACTTTTTGTAAACTGTTTTGTATAGTGCCTGGAATATTGTAGGCATCATCATCATCATAATCATCATCTTCAGAGAAATGTATGACTGTGGTAGAATAAAAAAAGGAGCAGTTTGTGTGAAGGATAGTTCTTTTGCTTTATCCAGATTGGTGTCTGTGTAGTTTGAAGAGTTCCCAAGGAAGTCCTAAAGCATGTTATATGGACCTCATATAGCAGATTTATGAGCTAGCATGAATGAAAACCACAGAATGGATTGTGAAATGAATAGGAATGACTATAGTTTGCAATATTGGTGCAACTCCTTAAGTAATCTTTAATAAGATCATAGCACCAACAAAGAAAGCATGTATAAATATAATTTTATGTTTATGTAATATTAAGCTGATATGTATTTTTTTGCCTCCCTATCCCTTATGCTCTAGTCTTGGTTGGATATACAATCCAACTGGTCTGGTTTATGTATATATACATATACACATACATATACATATACATGTACATATACATATACCACATATACATACATACACAAAAATATATGTAGATAGATGGAGAAACAGGTGATATTTTTAGGAACCAATTTATGATTTGTCTTGTGTATGTGTGTTATATATGTATATATATTATACACATGCACACACGTGTGCATACATACATACATACACACACATATATCTTTGTAGGTAGATAGAAAGAAAGGTGGTATATAGGATAATAGATTGAGATGATGATGGACTTAATAAAGCTTTTTTTCCCCATTTTTCAAATGCTTTATTGACTTCTGATTACATCATTCATTTCCGCCAGACGTTGTTACAAATTTTCTCCCCGTTTTCCCCCTATACACTGCCCCCAAAATAGCAGTCCCACGGGATATCCCCTTCACCAATCTGCTCTCTCCCATATTTCCTCCCATTCCCCTTTAGACTTTTCCAGTAGGGCATAATAGATCTCTATGATCCAGTGCCTCTATATTTTATTTCCCAATTACATGTAAAAAAGTATTAATAATGACACACACACACATATATATATATATATATGTATGTTTAAACATTTGATTTTAAAACTTTGAATTACAGATTCATTTACTTCCTCCCTTGTCACCCACCCTTACTGGGAAGATAAGCAGTTCAATATAGGTTGTACATGTGTAGCTAATGCAAAACAATAATGTAGTAGATATATTGTAAAAGACTGACTATATTTCCCTCCCTCCAATACCACCACCCACTTGTTCTATTCTCTACTTTGATCCTGTCCCTTTTCAAAAGTGGATGCTTCCAACTTCCCTCCCCCACCCCAGCCTGCCCTCCCTTCCATCATCCCCCTCTAATCCCCTTCCGCCCCTACTCTTCTGTAGGGTGGGATATGCAATTTAGTGTGTATTTCATTCCCTCACCAAGCCAAATTCAATGAGAATAACGTTGACCCATTCCCTTTTGCCTTCCTATTCTTCCCCTCCATTTTAACTATTTTCCCTTGCCTCTTCTTTATGAGTTTACCCCATTCTGTCTCTACCCATCACCTCTCATTATATTCCTCTCTCACCTCTTAATTTTACCTTTGAAGTATCATCCCTTCCTGCTAAATTGGTCCTGTGCCCTCTATCTATGTATACCTGTAAACATATATACTGACACATTCACGTATGTATTCATATGCCCGTATGCTCTCATATATAAACATATATGTATAGGTATAAGTATATATATATATGCATATATATATATATATTTCTATTCTCTTCAACTATTTTCATCCTGACAAAAGTTTCATCAGTTACAATTATCGTTTTTCCATGTAGGAATGTTAATAGTTCAACTTTGATAAGTTCCTTATGATTTCTTTGCCCTGTTTACCTTCTCATGCTTCTCTTTCTTCTTGCATCTGAATGTCAAATTTTCTATTCAACTCTTGTTTTTTCATCAAGAATGCTTGAAAGTCCTCTATTTCACTGAATGACCATATTTTCCCCTGAAACATGATTCTCAGTTTTGCTGGGTAGGTGATTCTGGGTTTTAATCCCAGCTCCTTTGAACTCTGGAATATCATATTCCAAGCCATTCAATCACACAGTGTAGAAGTTGCCAGATCCTGGGTTATCCTGATTGTGTTTCCATAATATTCAAATGTTTTCTTCCTGGCTGCTTGCATATTCTCTCCTTAATCTGGGAATTCCAGAACCTGGCTATAACATTCCTAGGAGTTTTATTTTTGGGACATTTTCAGGAGGTGATCAGTGGATTCTTTCAACCTCTGTTTTGCCCTCTGGTTCTAAAACTTCAGGGCAGTTTTCTTTGAGAACTTCCTGGAGGATGATTTCTAGGTTTTTACTTTGATTATGTCTTTCAGGTAGTCCAATAATTTTTAAATTATCTCTCCTGGATCTATTTTCCAGGTCAGTGGTTTTTCCCATGAGATATTTCACATCGCCTTCTATTCTTTCATTTGTTTGGATCAGTTTAACAGCATCTTGATTTCTTGTAAAGTCATTAGCTTCCCTTTGGTCCATTCTAAATTTGAAGCAATGATTCACCTCATTGAGCTTTTGAGATTCATTTTCCATCTGGCAAATTCTGTTTTTTAAGGCATTCTTCTCATTGCCTTTTTAAGCCTCTTTTTCCAGTTGAGTTAGTCTATTTTTAAAGGTATAATTTTCCTCAGTCAGCCTGTTGACTCTCATTTCATTATTTTCATGCATCATTCTCATTTCTCTTCCCAATTTTTCCTCCACTTCTCTTATCTGCTTCTTAAGGTCCTCTATGGCCTCTAACCAGCTTGTATTTTCCTTTTATGCTTTTGGTGCAGGAGTTCTGACTTTACTGTCTTCCTCCTGTTCCATGCTTTGCTCCTTTTTGTCCCCAAAATAGGAGTGTAATGTTGGAATCTTTTGTCATCTTTGTTTCCTTTGCCTGGTCATGTCACCCCTCAGTCACTTGACCCCTGGGCTTTTGGCCGCAGTAGGACTCTGCCACCAGACAGGGGAGCTTTCGTCCCAAACTCTGGGGGTTTCTCAGCTGCCATAGGTATTATATGGGTGTTCTCTCTCAGGCCTCCACACACTCTGGCAAGCTGGAAACACTCCCCATGACCTGCACCCTAGACCGCAATCCAGATCAAAGCAGGTTAAAGCAAGAGTGATTATCCCTCAGACTGGTTGCTTGGTCCCCATACACTCTGCAGGCCAGGAGCTGAAGGTACCACGAGGTGCTGGATGGCTCTGCCAGTGTCTCAACAGCTTCTCGCCTGGGGGGCAAAAGCCAACGCACTCCCACTTACTGTGTCCCAAAGTCCAGACTGCACTGAACTCTCACTTTGTCCTTCACATCTCTATGTTGATAATTGTGGAAACGGCCACCTCTGCTGCTGATCTGGTTCCCTCCGGCTGGTGGCTGGTCAGGCCTGCCTAGGGCTAAAACCTCTGGCTTACACGGCCTGGGCTAGGCTCCCAGAGCGCTACTGCTCAATTCCTCCCAGCCTGCCAGGCTGTCCTCAGTGGGAGGTTAGGTTCTCTTTCTCATTCTGTGGGCTCTGCAGCTCCAAATTTTTTTCAGAGTCCCCTTTTTACATTGATTGGATAAGGCAAAAGCTGGAGCCGCTGGGAGGTTGTGCTTTTACTCCGCCATCTTGACTCTGCCCCCCTTAATAAAAACTTTTTAAAAGTGGAGGAGACATAAGCATATTTAAAGGAAGTAGGGAAGAAACCATTGAAAGGGTAAGACCAAAGGTTAGAAAAGGGAGATGTTTGAGGAGAAAATTGGCTGGAAAAGACAGGAGGTGATGGGATCAAGGATGCATGTAGGCATATCAGCATTGATAAGAAGAAGCCTATCTCATCATTAAAAACTCTTCAAAATTTAAAGCATTATTAAAATGTTAGCAAAAATTATTTCAGATTGTAGAAGTGGACAGAGTGGGGGATGATATCAAAAGATGAAGAAGTGAAGAAAAGCTCATGATGAATGGTCTCAATCTTCTCAGTAAAATAAGAGGCAAATTCAGCTCAAATGATAAGATAGTAGAAGTTGTGGGAAACTTAAGAAGAGAACTTGTAAATAATTTCTAAGAATAGTGGGATAGAGAATTAATTAGAAAAAAAAGTGAAAAAAAAGATTCCCTTACCCTATTGAGATTATATGAAATAAATTTGTTATATACCCAGTCAGCATAGTTTGTGGCTTTTTCCAGTTCTTTCTAGAACACTCAAATAATAATAGTGGAATTGGGTGGTGGGAATAGTTGAAAAACAACAATGACAACAATAACAAGAGTGGCTTGATCCATCACTTTAGGGTCACATGTAGGCAGAACTGCATATATTGGAGGTAACCTGAACTGTGAGGTAAGTCATAGCAGTCCAAGTATGACCCAAAATGCCAGTCCAGGCACAGAGGCAACCAATAACATGATAGAACAAAACAACCCCTTAAGCTCAATAAATAACATTTTAACTTAAATGTATTTGAACTCAATGAAAGAAGAGTTCATATTAAGATATTACTTTCCCATAAGGTTAAGACTTTACATAAAATTTCTCAGGTATGGTTTTCCCAATGCTTTGAGAGAAAGAAAAGCTATGTTTCTTTGTCCTTTTAGATACTAAAGATGACTTCCCCCCTTCTTTCCCTAGCTTTCAGTCGTGCCCCAATTCCAATGGCTGTCGTCCGAAGGGAACTATCCTGTGAAAGCTACCCAATAGAACTTCGATGTCCTGGAACAGATGTTATCATGATTGAAAGTGCCAACTATGGTAGGACTGATGATAAAATCTGTGACTCTGATCCTGCTCAGATGGAGAATATCCGGTGTTATCTACCAGATGCCTATAAGATTATGTCTCAAAGGTATAGTATTTAACATTCTTTTCTTGGGAGATTAAAAAAAAGTTCTATGTGTATACTTGTAATTTATTGACAATATAAAATAGCTAGTAATTTTGCATTTTGTTGTTGAAAAAGAAGAGAACACATTTTGCTTATTTTCCTCCACCAATCCTCAAAAATATAATTTGTAATTTCTTTTTGAGAGGGGAAGCATAGGAATATCTAAATTCTTAATTACTTAGATGAATATTTCTACACCCTTAGAAAAAAAACAGGAAAATGCAAATGAAGATTTCTATGTTGCTTATGGCAGTTAATACTCCTCATATTAAGACCCAATACATTTAGTCTTTCCATATTGCAGTTTTTATTTTACCTAATATGTTAAATTACTTGGTTACTATTTGTGTGGATTTAAGCAATTCAAAAACATTTCCTTACTACAATGTTATAGATTTCTTATACTACTTACAATTAAACATTAACACAGAAACATCTTAAATTCTTAAAATTGAAATAATTTTTATAGGGCATATTGCTTCATAAAATTTCTTAATTGTCATTGGCAAATCCAGGTACTTTGTTCTGGAATACCAATCCACTCATACTCAAGACATTCATTTACTATATGGCATAGTTCCTGACTCCTAACTTAGAAAGTAAATTCCAACTGATTAATTAAAGTTTACCTAATGTATATAATGCAGTTAAAACTGAATTTATCTTAATTTTTTATTTTAATAGAAGCTCCAGTCAAGAACTTATTTTTTTAACCCTTTAAGCATAATGTATCAAATGAATGTTAGAATCACATCTTTCCTCTTATCTTGTAGTCTAATTCTAATTATTTCTATCCAATCTTTACTCTATTTTATTATGATTCACAATTATTAAATATTTGATTAGTAACTGAGTAATAAGATCAATTCTGCAGATAGTTGTAATGACTTTAAATCAATATCAGTAATAGAAATTATGCTGGACCTGAATCTTGGTGATAAAAGTAAAATGGGTGTTAGGCAGAAATGACCTTTGTGGGTTAATTCTGCCACTCAGACAGCCTTTGTTTTTTAAATCTAACAACTGAAGACCATTATTAATGATATTGAGTAAAGGGAAATTGTAAGTTTATTTTTTGTGAAAAATGTTATTTCCAATTGGTGCCTTTTGTATTTTTTTCTTCTTCATTTTTACTCCTTGTCTCCTACATGTTTAACTTAATTGGAACTGTGACTAGGTTCTCTGTGCTTAGTCCTCAAATAATTGTAGTCATTCCATTGTGGCTAGATATTGTACTGGCTGCTCAGCAGTGGTTGCCATAGCTAATGAGGAATGTGAATCCAGAGTGATATTTATTATTCTCAGTTTTCTATGTTAAACAATTCAGCATAACTTCATTTTATTTCTTCCTGGCTTTTTTTTGGCGGGGGGGAGGGGTTGTTGTTCCTTTTTTTCTCTATGTATATTTGGGCACTTATGGGTGGGTAGATGGGGTGGGGGGTTAAATAGGGGAAATGCATATATATCACCTGCACTGCAATTGGATTGCTACTTAGGATGAGTACTTTTTTTTTTTTTATCATTTTTCTTGTTTAATAAGTAATAATGCTCCTTAAAAAAATCAATCCCTAAAACACACTAAATTGTTTTAATGTTTGCTATAACATTTTGGATGCTTTCTTATTTTAAAAAAATTTTCCAAATGCTTTATCAACTTCTGATTTACATCATTCATTTCTGCCAGAATTTGAGTTACAAATTTTCTCCCTGTTTTTCCCCTACCCGCAGCCCCAAAATAACAGTCCCACAGGATATCCCCTCCTCCACTCTGCTCTCTCCCATATTCTCTCCCATACCCCTTACTACTTTTCCAGTGGATCTCTATGCCCCAGTGCCTGTATATCTTATTTCCCAATTACATGTAAAATAGTGTTATTAATAGCATATATATATATATATATATATTTGAGTATTTGATTTTAAAACTTTGAATTCCAGATTCATTCCCTTCCTCCCTTGTCACCCACACTTACTGGGAAGATAAGCAGTTCAGTATAGGTTGTACATGTGTGGCTAATGCAAAACAATAACATAGTAGATATAAAAGACTGACTATATTTCCCCTCTCCTATCCCACTTGTTCTATTCTCTACTTCGATCCCATCCCTTTTCAAAAGTGGGTGCTTCCAACTTCCCTCCCCCACAGCCTGCCCTTCCTTCTATCACCCCCCTCTCATCCCCTTCCCCCCCTACTCTCCTGGAGGGCAAGATACCCTATTTGGTGTGTATTTCATTCCCTCCTCAAGCCAAATTCAATGGGAATAAGGTTGACCCATTCCCTTTTGCTTCCTATCCTTCCCCTCCATTGCAACCATTTTCCCTTGCCTCTTCTATAGGAGATAGTTTACCCCATTCTGTCTCTCCCTATCACCTCTCATTATATTTTCTTTCACCTCATAATTTCACCTTTTAAGTATCATCCCTTCCTGTTAAATTGATACTGCGCCCTCTATCTATGTATACCTGTGAACATATATACACATATTCAGATATGTATTCATATGCCCATATACCCACATATATAGACATATATTTCTATTCACTTCAACTACTGAGAAAAGTTTCATAAGTTAAAATTATTGTTTTTCCATGTAAGAATGTTAATAGTTCAACTTTGATAAGTTCCTTATAATTTCTTTTCCCTGTTTACCTTCTCATGCTTCTCTTGCTTCTTTTATCTGAATGTCAAATTTTCTATTCAACTCTGGTTTTTTCAGCAAGAATGCTTTGAAGTCCTCTACTCCACTGAATAACCATATTTTCCCCTGAAACATGATACTCAGTTTTGCTGAGTAGGTGACTCTTGGTTTTAATCCCAGTTATTTTGACCTCCAGAATATCATATTCCAAGCCCTTTGATCCCTCAGTGTAAAAGCTGGGTTATGCTGATTGTGTTTCCACAATATTCAAATGTTTTCTTCCTGGCTGCTTGTAATATTCTCTCCTCAATCTGGGAATTCTGGAACCTGGCTATAATATTCCTAGGAGTTTTCTTTTTGTGATCTTTTTCAGGAGGTGATTGGTGGATTCTTTCAACCTCTATTTTTCCCTCTGGTTCTAAAACATCAGGGCAGTTTTCTTTGAGAACTTCCTGGAGGATGATTTCTAGGTTTTTACTTTGATCATGGCTTTCAGGTAGTCCAATAATTTTTTTTAATTTTCTCTCCTGGATCTATTTTCCAGGTCAGTGGTTTTTCCCATGAGATATTTCACATTGCCTTCTATTCTTTCATTTGTTTGGATCTGTTTAACAGCATCTTGATTTCTCATAAACTCATTACCTTCCATTTGCTCCAATATAATTCTGAAGCAATGAGTCTCCTCAGTGAGCTTTTGAGATTCTTTTTCAATCTGGCAAATTCTGTTTTTTAAGGCATTCTTCTCTTCATTGCCTTTTGAAGCGTTTTTTGCCATTTGAGTTAGTCTATTTTTTAAGGTGTGATGTTCCTCAGTCAAGCTATTGACTCTCATTTCATAATTTTCTTGCATTGTTCTCATTTCTCTTCCCAATTTTGCCTTCACTTCTCTTATCTGCTTCTTAAGGTCCTCTATGGCCTGTAACCTGCTTGTATTTTCCTTTGAAGCTTTTGGTGCAGGAGTTCTGACTTTATTGTCTTCCTCCTGTTCCATGCTTTGCTCCTTTTTGTCCCCAAAATAGGAGTGTAATGTTGGAATCTTATGTCTGCTTTGTTTCCTTTGCCTGGTCATGTCGCCCCTCAGTCACTTGACCCCTAGGCTTTTTGCCACAGTAGGACTCTGTCACCAGACAGGGAAGCTTCCGTCCCAAACGCTGGGGTTTTCTCAGCTACTGGAGGTATTAGATCTGTGTGCTCTCTGAGGCCTCTACATGCTCTGGCAAGCTGGAAACACACCCTAGGACCTCCACCCTTGACTGCATTCCAGATCCAAGAAGGTTAAATCAAGAGCAATTACCCCCCAGACTGGTGCTTGGTTCCCCTACACTCTTCAGGCCAAGAGCTGAAGCTGCCAAGTGGTGCTGGCTGGCTGAGTCTCAGAGGCTTTTCGCCTGGGGGGCAAAAGCCATGCACTCCCACTTACTGTGTCCCAAAGTCCAGACTGCACTGACCTCTCACTTTGTCCTTCACATCTATGTGTTGATAAATCTGGAAACAGCCACAGCTGCTGCTGATCTGGAGTCCCTCTAGCCCATGGTCAGGTCAGGCCCACCCTGGGGCTAAAGCCTTGGCTTGGGGCTAGGCTGGGCTCCCAGAGCACTGTGTTGGCCGATTTCTCTCGGCCTGCCAGACTGTCCTCAGTGGGAGATTAGCTTCTCTGTGTCTTTTTGTGGGTTCTGCAGCTCCAAAGTTTGTTTAGAGTCGCCTTTTTACATGGATTGGGGAAGGTGGAAGCTGGAGCAGTGGGGAGATCCTGCTTTTATACCCATGAGTACTTTTTTTTTTAAGTGGCAACAATAATATGTTTGTTAGTCCTTTGGCTCTTTTTTAATTGCCAATGGAATTATTTTAATTTGCTTGCTGAGATACTCAATGACTTCAAATGCAAACCCTTGTTCCAAGGCCTGTTAGAAAAGTAAAACTATAATGGATTCTCTGGAACCATTGCAGAAATGTTTGAGCAGAGCACAGACAGCAAGTCTACATTTAAAAATCTTTTATGCCTCCCTGATAATCTCTGTGAAGGTGAAAACTGTTTTTACCCTTCTTTATATCTCCATGTCTTACCCTACACATAGTAAGCGCTTAATAAATGCTTGTGATTCATCAATTCTTCAAGTATACCATAGTTGTTCCAGTTAGATGGTGCTCTCTTTTTGAGTACAGTTTCCTGATGAAACTGGTTATTCATAAGAGTATGATCGAATAATGCTGATGCTACATCAATACATAACCAAATTGAATGCATTTGATCTTATTGAAGAAGAAATGTTATGGGGGTCCTGTGAGCCTTGAAGAAGGCAAGAACCACTTAAATTGAGCCTAATTTTTAGTCTCTCTGGGAAAGAATCAGGCAAATAAGGATGCTTAGTAGAGTTTTAGGATAACTTAGTTCTATAATATGGTTAACTTTTAAAGCAACAACTAAAATATTTTTTTAAATAAAATGTATTTCCACAGGAGTTGCATCTATTCTAATCTTTTAGACTTTAAAAATCGATTATCTTCAGGAATGAATATTTTTAATTAATGAAATCAGGATTATAATCATAAATTACAACACAAATACCCATCCTTGTGAAGCAGTGAGAAAGGCATCAAATCATAATTAATTGAACTGGAAGGAACATTCGAGATCATATGCTCTAAATTATTCAACTTTTTTTTTTACATATGAGGAATCTTAGGGCTGAAAAGGAGTACTTTGCTTTAGGTCACAAGAGTAGAAAGTGTCAGAGGCCCTTCTGACTTGAAATCCTATGTTCTTTCCACTACTCGGTGACATTGCTCTGGCTTATTGCTTTAACTCATCATTGATAAGGAACGTAGCACTTAATGTATGCTAAATATTTTTTACAAATGTCTCATTTGATCCTCCCAATGACCTTGTGACATATGTGCTATTGTTATCTTCATTTTACATAAAACTGAGCGAAACAGAGGTTAAGTGACTAGCCCAGGATCATATGCCTAGTAAGTGCCAGAACTCAAGTCTTGCTGTGTCCAGGTCCAGCACTTTATCCTCTGTGTCACCAGCTGCAAACAGTGAAATAGTTTATCTACTTGATAGGCATATGGATATTGTAGCATGTAGATCAATGGCAGGGCAGCATGCCCAGTGGATAGTCAGCTTTGAAACCAAGAAGAGGGAGATTCATTTTTGCCTCTAAGGAATATGAGTTGTGTGACCCTGGACAAGTCACTTAACCTCTTAATGTTCTGGGAAACCTTTTAAAACTAAGTTGCAGAGAAGGTAATGGCTTATAATATCAGAAGCTCTTCACCTAGGAATTCTCTATTCCAATTCAATCACACTCTCTGTACTTAGACCTATGAAAATTATACATATGTAAATATAACACTTATAGGGCCACCTCTTCTCACAGATGAGGAACCCCAGCTTTATGATAGTCTATGGGTTTCATCCACACAAAACCATAATTCCTAAGTTCTACTAAAGTTCATATTCCCCCTTTGGTCACCCAAAGGTCTACAATTAGTGAAAAGGAAAGGTATTTAGTGACTAGCATATTAAGAAAAGTAGCATTAATATATTCCTCCCATAAACCTGGGTCACTTTTGCCCATAAATATATAGGCCATTAATAGGAAGAACAAGTACTCATAGTCATCACATTAATACATGCATCAAGGAGCATATGAGACAATGTCCAGGCAGAGCTCATTCATGGAGGCACAATTTATACCACCAACATTTTAACACCACCAATGTCTTGTGCTGATGGCAGACATAAGACCAAGTCCCAGTAAATGATAAATCACCTCATTCAGCTTCAATGCAACATGTTACTGTTACCTGCAACTTACTTCTGTTCTCATGATGGTTGTTGGACATGTATTCTCTAATGTTGTTTACTCTTTGCTGATAGCTTCTGGACTTCATCTCTTCAGAGCAACATGTCAGCCTTCTTTAATCCAGCACACTGTTTAGAAAAACTTTCCGATATATGGGAATGATGAAAGACCTTTAGTCATAGCCACCATATTTAGGGATCAGAAGCCAAGCAGTATGTAACTGAGAGATTGTCTTTTCTTTTTGACCCCTTATTCTGGAAAAAGATCATTACCTTCTCTTTTTAAGGGTTAGATAGTTCCCAAATCTTCTCTGGCTTAGTATGTAATTGAATTTGAACAAAAACAGAAAGTAATTTAAGGAGGCAAGGCCATGGCTCTCTATTCCCATAGCCTTCACACTTTTTTTTTTTGGATAAATTGACTATCAGCAGCAGACCCTTATTGCTTTGCTGTTATATTTTAATCATTTTTACAAAATATATCTCCCTATCTATATCAATTGGATGAATTAGAAAGGTTAACAAATTCATGACTTTCTTACTTTATTTTTTCCCATGTACCTGTCCAATATTATCTTCCCAAATACTCTTGCTTTCCAGTTCACCAACTTCTACGCTTCCAATGATATTTACCTCACTCTACCTTTACCACATTGGGTGTGCCATTCTCTTGATTTCATCATAACCTAAAAGCATTCCACTTCAGTAATCTATGCCTCTGAAATCTTTCCAATCATTCTTCTACTCCTTCCATTTCTAATTTTCCTATACCTCTTTTTTTTTTTTTTGCTCTCACTGCAGCCTCTAGTGACAACTCTTCTTGAATTTTCCAGGTCAGCATTTCCTGTACCAGTGTTTTTTTAGCTCACCTCAAGAGCTTGACCCTTTAATGTAACCTTTTCCTTCTTACTCTATGTCTTACTCTTGAATCCCTTGCTGTGTTGCTCATCCCTTTCCAAATCTCAACGTTTCTTCTTTTTCTGATTCTGCACACATGCTATTGAATACCACTGCAGGAAGTAACATAACCTTGGAGAATGAGTCCACTACAGGTTTATTTTATGTAGCATCACCTGGGCCCTGAATGATAATATTATTCTTCCCTCAGTGATTCTCTTTTTAGTTCCTCAGAATTTGTTCTAAACCTTCTTTTCCAAACTCAAACCACCTATACAACCCTTTTCACCTCAGCAGAGGACCTTGCCTCATAATTCACTTAAAAAAATAAAAACTAAGCCATCAATCACTTGTTCTCCCTTTTCCTCAGTTCCACTCTCGAATAACAACCACTCATCACCACTTTGTCTTCCTTTGTTCTAGTCTTAGAAAATGCAGTAGTCCTTTTTTTGCCAACATTGAGCCTGCTGCTTATTGTGCTCTGGTTTCCATTTTTTCCCATTTCCTTGGGAGTTTTCCCCATCAATCTTCCTCTCTTTCACCCTAATTTTCAACTTTCCCTTATCTCCTAACTGCTTTCCTGTTGCTTTCAAACATACTGAGATCTCCTTCACCCTTTTAAAAGAAAACAAAAGAAATTAAAACAAACAAAAGCTTCATTTGACCTTACAGTCTATTCAAGATATTTCTCTATGTTTTCAAAGTTAACTTTTAGGAAAAGCTATCTATATTCATTGCCTTCACTTTCTTTTCTCCCAACAATCATTCCTCAACTCTTGCAATCTAGCTTCTGTCAACACCAAGGTACTAAAACTGCTTTCTTCAAGGTCATACCAAAGATATCTGTACTGCAAAAATAAATGACCTTTTCCCAGTCCATCATCTCCTTCTGGATATCTTCTCCTGCTGGATATTCCCTACTTCAAGGGTTTTGAGACACCACTTCTCCTACCTAATTGATCAACCCTTCTATCAGAAACAAAGGTTAATTAAGTACCTACTACATTGTAGACATTGGTCCCTTTCTCCTTTTAAGGAGGGTTCCTTCTACTGAGGAGATGCAGCACAACATGTTTATAGATTAGTAAATATAAGCTATACACAAAAACAAACGCAGAGGAGATTCAAAAGGAGCATGGAAGCAAACTTTTAGTGACTTTCAGTGCCAAATAGAGGAGTTTGTATGTTTAACACAGAGGCAAAAATGAGTGTCTAAAGATTCTTAAGCAGGACAGTGACGTGGTCAGCCTTACGCTTTAGGAATATCACTTTGGCATCTGGGTAATTGGTAGATGGGAGAGGGGTTAGATTAGAAGCTGGTACCTTAATTAGTAAACAAGTGATGAGGACCTATTTAAGACCACTAGAGATCCCATATATTATCAATAGATGTAGGAAGACAAGTTTAAGAAATGTAGAGGAGGCGGTATTTTCAAGAATGAATGGATAAAGGAGTAATGTGGGAGAGTAAAAATGTGAGGTATAAACTTGAGTGACTAAAACAATGGCAGTACTCTCAATGGAAATGTGTTACAAAGAGAGGTAGGTTTAGGTAAAAAGTTAATAAGCTCTTTTTTAAAAAATTCTTTTGAATCCTTTTACATGTCCTCTTCCCTATAGGTGGGTATACTCCAAGGCTCTTCGCTGGACTTCTTCTTTCTTTATGTTTTTTCTTTTAATGATTTTTATCAGTTTCATTAAGTTCAATTGTCATTATCAATGGAAATAATTCCGTAGTCTAGCCCTCATTACTCTCTCCTTCTCCAGCTCTACATCTCCACCTGCCTGCTGGATATCTCCATTGGGATGTCCCATAGACATCTCAAACTCATTTTGTGCAAGATTCTTATCACATATTACAATGCCTTTCATTATTTGATCACTTAATTATTTCCTATTTCCTTTTTCTTCCTATATAGACTTACTCTGTACTATATACTCTTACTCTGTAAGAGGACAGAAATTGTTTCTTTTTTTGAAAGAGTCCTACTACTGCAGTGTTTAAATGAATGAAAAAAAAAACAAGCATTTATTAAGTACTTGCTGTGTGCCAAGTACTTTGCTGCTAAGTGCTAGAGATAACAAATAGACAAAGGGAAATTGCCCTCTCAAGTTCACACTCAAACTTCATTGTTTGAGGAATGATTGTTGGGAGAAAATAAAGTGAAGGCAATGAAGAAATATGAAAGAAATTTTAGCAACAGAAGAGATAGCAAGTTTCAGGGCTCACTGGGTTATATCTGGAGATAGATCTGCCCTGTTTGTATGACAGTGCCAAATACCTGGACGATAAAAAAGGCAGGTCAGCAGGTGCCCAATGAATATTAACTGGATAGTATTTTGTTAAGCTATTCTCTTGCTTTTAAAAAAAATATATTAAATGTATCCCTTTCTCTAGTTTCTGCTTTTGGCTCTTCACTCCAGATGCATTTATGTGTAACATATTATTCATTAAATTAAAATGTTGACATGATTAATAGAGAACCTATGAAAGCTGAAACCTAATATGTTAATTTTAGGTTAGGATAAATTCTTTAGGAGAATTTCTAAAGTGGCAACTTATAATGCAGGGAACTAAAAGGTCAATGACTTTAATTCAACAACGAATGACACTGTTTCTTAAAAGTAGGTCCATCTTTAGATCATCATGACTGCTGCCAGAACTACTTTTATCAGTGGAATGTCATTCTCTGTTGGCAACTTAAAAAAAAAAAAAGAATCATTGACATTTACTGTATAAACCTAGACAGCTTGCTGGCATCTTGCTTTACAAGAGGTAATAAAGGCATAGTCCTCTTTCTATAAGACCTTACCATTAATTGGAAGGCATTTTAAATATCATTTGTTTTACAGACAAGTAAACTGAGACTCAAAAACATGCAATGTATTTCCCACAATGATTTTTGAGAATGTGGAAACTCAAAAAACATTCCATAATGATTGAAGCCTAATCCATTTAATTGTGATATAAATAGAAAGAGTCTTGGCCTTGGAGTAAGACAATCTGGATTCAAATACAGGCACCATTACTTACTAGTTGCTAGTCACTTCTTCCCAACTCGTTGCCTTTGCAGAGATTGTTATCCATTCCTGAAACATATTCTCTTCTTACCTTTGCCTTCTAAAATTCCTATCTTCAATTAAGATGTACCTCATGTGCTAACACTTCTTGTGAGCACCTTTGTTGGTCCTTCTGGTGGCGTTTTATCAGTCTCCCCAGATTATATCCATATGTTGTATCTGCTCGTCTCTCCTCTCCTAGTGGAATGCATGTTTCTTAAGAGCAGGGAATACTTTTCCTTTTGTATCTTTACATTACTTTCAAATAAGTAAATAATAGTTTGTTTTTTTAAGTTGGATTAGCTTCAATTCTCTTATCTGCAAAATAAAATGATATAAAAACTTGTACTACCAAACTCAAAATTCAATTGTGGAGAATGTGCTTTGTAAACTGTGAAGTATTTGAATAGTGTGGAAATAGTTTTATATGAGCTTTTTAATGAGTGATTCAAGCACCACCAGTGTCTTATTTAATCTATTTCTCCCCCAAGAGTCCAGCATAGAGGGTGTACAAAGTAGTATTTAAGAAATCCCTGAATTGAATATAAATGAAAAGACAATAAGTGTTGGGGCCATTGGTAAGCCAACAGTACTATGGAAACCATTGCCCTTGACCCAAAAAAACAGCCAACTGCCTATGTCATCACTGTCCGCAAGCTCAAGCTTTGCCATAGCCAGTCACATTCTGGCTACCCACTTCTGAGAAACCTGCAACTTCCTCTTACATCCTGACTCCTAAAAAGTATTAGTTGAAAGTAATTGAAATCTAAACTTTCCAGTGATACTAAGGCTGATATGTAGCATAGAGGAGGCCAGAGACATAGCTTGGCTCCATGTCAGGACAAAGAAACATAGAAGAAGGTATGTATCAGGCAAGAGATGGAGAAGCAACCATAGCCCTCAAATATTCAGTTGCTGCTGAGAATGTTTCTCTGGACTGTTTATGTTTCAGGACAGTGTCATGATTTGAACTCAGCTTGCCCATAGATCTCTGTCACTATAGCCTAATATGGGGCCTAGAGTTCCACCCTGAGCAAACTTCCTATGAGCTTAAGTTTTATCCTTAAAAAGCCCTTTACCATCCTCATCATTCTTTTCAACAAATATTTCAAATTTATTGAATTAATATTTTTAAAAGCAAATGTTCAACTGTTACAGAACTGACATTATTCCAAACAGAAATTGTCATTCTCATCTTGTGAATATTGTCTCAAACTACCATGCCAATGACAAAACGTTTTTTAAAAAATACTGATATATGTGATGAATATATAGATATGTGTAGCCATATGTATGTATATAGTCAAAGTCTGGAAAATTATAGCAATCACATGTAAAAACCATAAGAATAAAATTTTCCTTATTCCTATAAAAGGTAAGTTACTCTCTTCTTAGTTAAAAGAAGAGATAAAAATAGTAAAAATGCAAAAGAAACATTAACTTTCACTTATGTATATATTCAATACATGTACTGTATTACTAATGATGCCATCAGTATATGTTTCTTCCATGTATTCCATATTGAGGAATTACCATTAATACTCTTTTGTACTCTTTACCTCATTATGACGCATTATTATTATAGCTGGAGTAGTTCATCAGATTAAGTTTCATTTGACAGTAGCACAGAGGAAATGAATGCATGGAGCACCAATGCAATATTCACAGTACCAATGGTCATTGAAAATATACCTGCATAGTGCTTGATCAAAAAATATAAGAACCTCCAATAGAAGACAGAAGCAAACATTTATTCAGACACCAGAACACCAAATCCCAAAAGCATTTAAAAGAATTTAAAAAGGCATAACAGCACAGAGAACCACAGCATCCTTTAGCCTTCCCACAAACCAACATTTGCTCATAAGCCTGTTTCCCTTAGATGTGTCCTCTCCTCCCTCCAGTCTGGCTTCTCTGACTCCCAGCTACCTATGGGTTCTGCTCCATCCTTCAGCAAACCACTCCCACCACAGGCTCCATGTAATTACATTCAGCCTATTAGGGGGCAGGGAAGATCTTCAAAGCAGGGAAGGTCTTCAAATTCCCTTAGGCTTATTAAGGAGCAGGGAAGATCTTCAATTTCCCCTTACTATTACAATGCACAGATGCATTTAATGAGGGAGAGATTTGGAAAGGTCTGAAGCATAGAATAAGTGTGATATGACACTGTAGTGTTAGGTCCCTGGACAACAGGAAGACGCATGATGCTACTATATGTCTGCTGTTGGGACAGGGGATTAAAACAAACAAACAAACAAAAAAAGGAAATAAGGACTGCTGAAGATAAACTTGGTTCATTTTACAATTTTACATTGCTTTTCCAGCTTCTGAAGCTATACCCCCTTGGCCTTTCAGGTTTCCCACACCCATGGACTATGTCCAGTGCCCCTGGGATTCTATATTGTATACAATACCAACCGTTCTCCTTCTACAATAAATATACAAAGCCAATTTCCCCACTAAGACTAATGTTTCTTGCTTCTGGTATTCTTCTGCTCCAGTTCTTAAGACATATTTATTACCTCGTATTTCTCATATGTAAGACGAGTTACACTGGTTTTGTGGATTAAAACAATGAATGTGATTTTTTAAAAAATAAAAGATATTTGGAACCTCTTTGAAATTTGCATGTATTTTAAAAATATAATGCATGTTATAGAATTTTTTCTATAATGATAGCCATTAGAATATTGGGTTTTGGGGGGGAAGGAGGGTGGGCTTGCTTTTATGCTGAGATCTGAGTGTATATATCAACCTCTGACATTTGAAAGTGAGAAGTTTTCATTGGATATTTAAAATAGAGATGGTGTGTGTGTGTGTGTGTGTGTGTGTGTGTGTGTGTGTGTGTGTGTGTGTGGTGTGTGAAGTTTCTTAATCTGGTGTTTAAATGTAATGAGGAGATAACCCTAAATTCATGGTGGCAACACTAGTGGAAAGTAAGCATTGGCAAATCTTTAAAAAGTAGAAAAGCTTCTATTGTAGCATTCAGAATGGATTGTGTGTCTGTTGTCTGAGCATCAGATAACAGTAGAAACTTTTCAACAAAAGGTTAGTCATAGAAACTCATGAAGTTTGTGCTAGGACCTAGAACAGGGAGGGTTTTTGTTTTATGCTCTAGTAAATGAAATAATGGATGTATACAGCTGCCTGAGAGAAAGGAGGGAGGGAAGGAAAGGAATCAAAGTGTGTGTGTGTGTGTGTGTGTGTGTGTGTGTGTATGTAAATAGACAAATGTTAAAAACCAGTATACCTATCTGCACTCCAGTTCCTACTCTGTCATTGTGTGATCTCAGATAAGTCACCTTTCTGGCCCTTGGTTTCATTTTTAAGACAATTAAATAACTGGAAGAGGTAATTTCTAAGACCCTTTCTAGCTTGAAAGCTTTCTTTATGTATGGCTCTATTTCACAAGCACAAGGAGCTGATTGCATGTCTCATACTTTTTTCCCCTTTGGCTTCTTAAGGATGAGGTTAGGTTTTCTTGCAAGTCTTTTGACAGTAGCACAATTGCATTTTCAAATAGGGAGTCACCAAAGGAGATGGTGCAAACACAAAGAAGAGTTTCTCACCTTTTCTGAAAAGTTGTCCCTCAGTTTATATAGTAGCACTGCAGGGGCTTTTACAGCTTATGAAACATCCCCGAAATTTCTCTTTTCTTCAGTACTGAGAAAGTAAGAACCTTTTCAGTGATGGGTAAAATAGAAAATGCCCATGACAGGTTCATAAGTATCCATAGTTGGGGAATGTTCTGTGATATGTGTTTAGCTCTCCAGGAATACCCACCATGAAGCAACCTCACTGATTGATTCCTTTGATTGATACAGATTGTATGTTGTGCTACGTATTATCTTTTGCATTTAATGTAGGCATGGTATAAAGACTAGTGAAATCAGCATTTTTACTTCAGTTCTTACACTTTTTCCTTCAGCCAGATCCAGATATCATGAATAAGATACAACATTTCAAAGACAACTGTTAGGCTGTTTTTAAAATTAAGACAAAAGCTAGACATATTCCCAGAGCCAAGAGGCCAAGAATATTGTGAGCCAGAACCTAAAACTGAATTATTCACATGCCTTTCTTTTGCCTATGAAGCCAAAGCTTTTCCTTTACCCTCTTCCCTCAGAGAAAATTTTTTGGATGAGAGCCTACAAAGAGAACTCTGTAACACCCCTTGCTACCATACTCCATCATTTTAATTGCTATGCAAAGTAGGCATCACAGTAGTCGGAGTAGGTAATTCCGACTTAGAAAATTTACTAGCTGATGCAGATCATCCAAAGTTGTATTCAGCTAACTAAAGTAAAAAGCTAATGAGAATTGTTTGGCTCAAAGTCTCAGGACCCTTCTGAAAATTAACTCCTTAACATTTTGCCCACTTCCCATTTTTTTCTGCAGAGTGTTGGGTATTTATGTTTCTTCTTTATCTATCTGTCTGTGTCTGTATACATGTGGTTTTGTAGCCTAACACCCATTTTGTTTCAAAAGCCTAAAGGCTTTATTTACCAATGAATTTTCTTTGAAATCAGTTTGGTCCCATGGTTAATAGGGGCAAATGAAACTCAGACTTATTGTGAATGATAAGAAGAAAAACACTGAAACAATTTTCTTACCAAAAATTTTATTATTTTATTTCTTCTTTAATGTTTACAATACTCATTGTTTGAAATAAAAATATCAAAATATTAAAACAGTAAAATACACAAATAAGGGTGAGATTTAACGATGTGTATCATGGCATGATAAGACATCATCATACCCTTATTCCCTCTATAGAAATATGTTGTCAATATATTATAGATAAATCTCATTGTAGGAAGAAAATGACAACAATTAGATCAGGCACTGGGTAAATGTTCTCAGTCTACTATTTCTAATTCTCCATTTTAATTCTCTTGGAAAAAAAAAAGTTCTATGAATATCTCTAGAAGTCACAATTATGGGGTGTGACCAGGTGGCACAGTGAATAAGAGTACTGACCCTGGAGTCAGGAGGACCTGAGTTCAAATCCAGCCTCAGACACTTAACACTTAACTAGTCATGTGAGCTTGGGCAAGCCACTTAACCCCAATTGCCCTGCCTTCCCACCTCCAAAAAGCAAAAAAAAAAAAAAAAAGTCATAATTATGCTGCTAAGCTGTGGAATTTTAGATTTTGTTTTGCTTTCTCATGACTTGACAGTGATGTTTGGGTTCCTGATTCATCAAATAAAATACTACTGATAAGAGTAACCCTACTATGTGAGTAGTGGTCTTTATGTCCATTTCCCTAGGATGCCATGAAGAGCATCGTTTTGTATACTGGTAAATGTTTAACAGCCATCTAAGGGTAGAGAGGGAGGGCGATGCTATGTACATAACATACTCTTAGATTTAATCTTCAGTGGTAACATTTTGTTCACCACTTTCTTAAGATTATAGGATCACCAAAACAATACATCGAGCCCTAATTTATAGCACTTTCTGAGGTGTGAATACTCCTGCTGAAAATGAAACAGTCAACTGAGCAAATAAAAGAAAGTTCCAACGCTGCCTTCATCCACTTCCATGTCAAGGTGATTATGGTATCCATAGGAATTTCCTAATGTAAAGTTATGTTTTAATCTTGAGAATCATAGTCTAAAATGAATGCTGAAGGCTTATTTCCTGAGCTCTTCTCCGGAAGTTCACTCGTAAGCTTCTTCAAAAAGCTTTTTCTATTATCTGCCTTGTTCTCATTGTTGTCCAACTTAAATGATTTGTTTCTGAATTTTACTGGGGACAAAAACTGTGGAGGATCATGTTCTCAATTCTGAACATTATGTCATCACTCTCAAATGAATAGACCAAGAGAAATATTGGATCAAAAGGCTTTTATCTATGTTTAATTATTAATTAGATCAGATTTATTCTTAACATTTCTCTTAAGGCTATGTGCCCACTAAGAGAACAAGAGACATGCATTTGATTTTGACTTTATACTTTCATTTTTTAAAACGTATATTAGGGAAAAGAGTGTCAAAGAGGATCATTGAATCATGTATTTATAACTAAAAGGGCTGCTAGAGGTCATCTTTATCCAATTCCACCATTTTATAATTATCAACTTTTAGGGTCAAGAAAATTAACTAACTTGCCCAAGGTTGTAAGTTAGTGACTGATGCAAGCTTTGAACCCAGGTTCTCTGAGTCCAGATTTAGTTCTCCTTCCCCTACTGAGGGTAGATGAATGAATGAAAATGCATGTCAGAAAAAGAGTTCTTCAGGTCTAATTTACTAGTTTTTTCTCAGCCTAGGGGAACAAATCTTACAATGTAAAGGATAGAACAAAAATAACAAATAGAGAATTGACACCCCACATAAACAGGGAGATATCACATCTAGTTGACCTTGATGAAATTCATTCACTAGATTCCAATAAATTCAAGGTTGGGGAACCTGTGGCCTTGAGGCCCCATGTGGCACTCAAGGTCCTCAAATATGACTGAATCCAAATTGCATAGAATAAATTCCCTGAATAAAAGGATTTGTTCTATAAAGCCAAAGGCCACATGCAAGGACTTAAAAGGCCACTTGGAACCTTTAGGCCGCAGGTTCCCCATCCCTGATACATCCTAGGCCTCTGAAAAAAATAGTGGGTCACTGAACCACAGTCAGCAATATTTCAACAGTTGTAGAAAATGAAAGAGGGACCATAGAACTAGAGAAGGGCAGATGTGTCCCAATATTAAAAGGCACCAGGATAATAAAGGGCAAAAGAGTACTGGGGTTGGTGAACAAAACGAAGTCTGTAAAGCATAAGCCAAATAAGCTTTACTTGTAATGTTGGCACAAGTCTAGAGCATATTATTAAAAAACAGAATATATTATTTAAAAGGACTGGGGCTTTGGGCCTGGATGTTGGTGGAACTGGGGAGTGTTGTTATGACTCTCATCACATATACATTCCCCAAACAATAAGCTAACATTCTTGCCAGCAAATTAATTGCGGGTGCAGATCTGGGACAATTGGAATTTAAGTAGCCTCTAAGTGTGTTAACCCCAGACTCAGTTATAGGTCTTTAGGGCAGGAAGAGTATAAAGTATTTTTTTTTGCTTTTCCTAGAGGGTGGAAGGTAGGGCAATTGGGATTAAGTGACTTGCCCAAGGTCACATGGCTAGTTTTTATGTTAAGTATCTGAGGCCGTATTTGAACTCTGGTCCTCCTTACTCCAGGACCGGTGCTCTATTGACTGTGCCACCTAGCTACCCCTATAAAGTATTTTTTGAGACTTGAGAGAGGGGCTGGTAGTTCCCAAGAACCCAGGGAACTTCCTTGTTGCCTGTTTTTTAACCATCTTGTTGGCAACATTTATATATTTTTATCTTTTGGACTGCTTTTAAATCTCCTTGAGAATAGCTTCTACCTGAGGTTATATGGAATGATTTTTAGTAAAAGAATGATCTGTTTAAATCATTCTGACTCTGCGTGGCCCATTGTACCTGATGAACAATACCAAGCCTCAGAGGTGTTAATGTACATCTAGAAAATGAAGCAATAATCACAAAAATCCTAACATGGCTTCCTCAGGAAATTTATACTAGACTAACCTAATTTTCTTGTTTGAAAAAGACTTACTGGGCTGACATCAGTAGAATGTTATCAATATAGTTTTCTCAATATTAAGCAAAGCACTTGACAAAAAATTTTGTGTTATTTTTTGGGGGAAAAGATAGAGAAATGTGGGATAGTTGAGAGTTGGACTCAAAACTATTTGAGTGACTAGACCTTAAGCCTAGTCATTTATTTGATATCAGGTTGGAAGAAATTATATAGCAGATGAATCCGTGCTTGGTTTTCTGCTCTTTACTGCTTCTGTAAGTGATTTAGATAAAGAAATAAATGGAATGCTTTTCAAATTTGCAAATAACACAATGATGTCACAATTAACAGATATGTTATGTTGTGTTGTGTTGTATTATGTTGTGTTATGTTTCCAGATTGAGAAAAAGTATGTTAGATATATCCAATTGAATAAAATCTACTCAAACTAGATGAATTTTTGGTTGGTGATGTAAATAACAGCCTATCCAAACCTGCCTATCATGTAGGATCCTTACTCAGGTTCTCCCAAAAGTTCATTCTGGTCTGGGGTCACACCAGTGTGCAGAAGGCCTTGTTTTCTTCCAGCACTGTGAGGGTAGTTCCCTCTAGCCATCTGCCCAATATTCCTCTGTCTTGCCATGTGGCCAATTCATCTTCTCTCCTTGTTATATAATTCTTTCCATACACATTTAAAAGGAGTGAGTGTCCAACTTTGTTAGAGGTGGCATGGTGACATTGTTAAGAGTGCTGGTAGGAGGTTTCAGTTCTCCTTCTGACATGTAGAGTCTGCATGGCCCTTTGCAATTCTCTTGAACTCAGTGTGGCCCTGGAGAATTGTCAAAGGTTATAAGCTACAGAACAGTTGTTGATCTGGCCACTATTCAAGAGAAACCCCCCACATGAATTTTCTCAGGCTGATGAAATCACAGGACCAGACAAGGGAGGGGTTGTGAGGAAAATGTAGGGGGGAATCAGGAAGGGAGAGAGAGGGGGTCTTGGGGAAAGGAAGGGAAATAGGAGAAAGTTTTACTCTTGGATTCTAAAATGAGCTATATCATTTTATCAAATTTCATAAATGAACAACATGGGGGATACATGATGAGACAGGTATTTAGTTTTTGTTGTTGTTTTTTAAAGATTCTGGGGTTTCCAGTGTGACAACAAGCTCAATGTGGATTAGTAGTATCATGTAGTAGTCAAAAAAAGTTTGTTTCCTAAAAATAGAGATAATAGTCCTGATGTACACACTTCTAGTAAATTCGGGAGTAGGAGGATAAGAAGGGCGAGGAGGAGTAGGAAGAGGAAGACGAGGAGGAGGAAGAGAATAGCTACCGTTTAGATAGGGCTTTAAGATTTCCAAAGTACTTTAGATATGTTATTAATTTCGTCTTCTCAACAACTCTGTAATGTAGGTGTGATTGTTAAACTTAGACTAACACAGGTAAAGTGATTTTCCCAGGGTAATACAATTTGCCGATAGCTGAAGCAATATTTTTGCTTCAGATTTTCTTGATTCTAAGACTAGTACTCTTTCTACTATGACACCTAACTGCAACTGGAATGTGTTCTGGATAGCAAATTTTAGGAAGTGCATTGATGAGCATTTAGAGGAAGAAAACCAGAATGGAGAAAGAAACCAAGATCATGGTTTTGATGATGAATTGAAGGAAGTGAATATGTTTAGCTTGGAGAAAAGAATTTGGATGCAAAGGGAGAGAGGAGACACATTTGAAAGTTATCCTTAAATATATGTAGAGTTTTAATATTGAAGAGGAATTAAATTGTTCTGCTTGGTCCCAGAGGGCAGAACAAGACACAAAGGGGTAATTAAAACTCAAAAGCTTGATATAAGGCCATACTTCCTAACAATCATCTACAAATTGAATGGACTACTTCCAGAGGTAAAGTATTTACTGGAAATCTTGAAATAAATATTGGATGTTATCTGAATATTATTTCGTAGAAGGAATTATTTTTCTAGTTTGTCCTAGGAGATCTCTGAGGTCCCTTTCTAAAGAAAGATAGATTCTAAAATTTGACTTCTCTAAACTTCACTTTTTCCATCAATATTCTGTAGTGAGAATTAATGAAATTAAGTGAAATTAAAGCCTATGCAGATTTCTGTGGGAAACAGGAAGAATTCATAAATAATGAAGACAGCCCTTTGACATGTCTTGAGGTCCCAGAATAAAGCAAATAAAGGAAACAGAAAGAATTCTTAACAGTAAATGGAGTTAAATACTGTTGTATACATATAACATGGGCTAGTTATATGTGTTGATTAGACTATTAATGAGGTCAAGGTTATAGAGTCAATCCACATATAGGCTAATTGGCTTATCACAGAGGAATCAATACTTTCCATGGCCACAGGCTGGTCCTATTCAGCTATTTTTCAATTGCATACTGTTTGTAGAAAAGTCACTGAGAGTATATGGTTGGTGAAGTATAAACAAATCATTGCTTCTAAGAAAACAACTCAAAGAGCATAAATTCCTGATGCTGGGTTAACATTATTACAAAAGAAAGACCATCTATTGGTAGAAATTTATTAAATTGATTATACTTGGATTTATGTTTTAATAAAATCATCTGTACAGAGAAGGAATAAAGATAATTTATTTTGAAGATAAATGAGAAAAACAGAAATATGGGGATAGAGGAGAACATCTTATAATCATTTTCCTAAACATTGGAAATTTCATGGGAACAAGTTTATTTTTGAAGGAACATTTCAGCAAAGGTTGACTTGTGACTTATAATACAAACAACTCTTAAAATTGTGCAGCATTTGTATGTACAAAAAGACTTGGAACAGATGTTTCTTGAAGTGCTAGCTCGAATAGAAAACAATTAAATCTCAAGAGTTAGGAATACTTTGCATGAGTAACTTGAGAACCTAGAAAGTGGAATGGTTGACAGTACTACTGCCAACAGAGAAAATGAAGTGTATCATTCCTGCTTGTACATGAGAAATCACATGGCACGTATTGTATCATATTTCTCTATTTGTGGTTACAGACAATGAAAACGTTAATAATAGGAGAAGATTTTCAATGAAATAGTTGGGATAATTAATATACTTGGAACATATCTATAATGATTTAATTATTCTAAAACAGCTAATTGATAATAATTATAAAGTTTTCTTCATAGTGAAGGGAATAAGGACTGGGCCTGTAATTTCACTGTAAAGGAAACTACATAGTGAAGAAATTATTTCTCTATTGCAAGCTGTCTCATACTTTAATTGGAAAATGTCTAATAGATATCATTGGTCTAGGTAATTAAAAATCTAGGGTATAGGCCCTCTAGAAACTAGAGGTACAATTAAAGTATAGCCTGGGCACTAACCAAGAGAAATCAGTGGTAAGCCAAGTCCTAAGTCAGAGGTTACTTGCCAAAGAATGTTTTTTGGTATTGTTATTTATTCTTCATTAGAATGCTTTCATAGGCAGGATCTGGACATACAGGTACAGGAAAGAAAGGTCTTCATATAACTAAAGGTGAAAAAGGCCACTTGTAGGTTCTAATATATTTCTTTTAATAAAATTTTAAAAATATGACTCTAGAGAGTCCATTATGACAATGAAGAAATAAGGTAACTGTTGATCCACATGTGACTTTATGGATTGTGTGGAATAAAAATACAATCAAACATAAAGCGAATATGTGGTTTTCTAATCCAAAAAGTGGCAAGTAGGGATACTTATTGTAGGTTTAGTGGCCCTCATTTCACCTTGAGTTTTACATCACTGGCTTAAAGTACTGAGAGCTTAAGTCATTTGTCCAAGGTCAGGCATTCTGTGTCATAGTAAGACTTGAACTCAGATCTATCTGTCTCCAAGACCTGATCTCTATCAAATAAAACATGCTAATTTTCTGAAAATTTAAAAGAATCTTAAAAAACAATCCCATTAGATCCATATGCCAATTGACTTTATTTGTTTCTATTTTTTTTTAAATCTGGTGAACCAAGAATTCACAAGCTCAAATTATCTATCTGTCTCTCTGTCTCTTTGTCTCTCTGTCTCTCTCTCTCATCTAATCTATTTACCACTTTATCTCTCTGTCTGTCTGTTCCTTCCATATTTCTGTCTCTCTATTCTATGTGTGTCTATATGTATGTATATGCATGTGGATTACCTGAGTTATGTTGCTATAGCCTTAATTTGAGGCTTATTGTAAATTAAATGCTATGTAATGGAAAATATACTAGAGAATCAGGACAGTTGGATTCTAGTTCTGGCTCTGAAACTAACTAGGGATGGGATAGAATGTAAGCTTCTTAATTTCTTCATGACAGGAATTTTCAGTTTTGACTTTGTATCCCTAGTGCCTGAAACATTGCAGAGGCTTAAGAAATACTCGTTGATTGATTCTGTGAGCCTTTGGCAGTCCACTTAGGCATTAGTAGAGTGAAGCTCTTGGACTACATGATCTCTAGCATGCCTGTCAGCAATAAAGTTCATGATTTTGCAAAATATATTTTTCAAAGGATAGATTCCATCAAGTGTGGACTTGTATCTTTGCATAGATTTGCTGAAATAGTGACTCAGAAGTCCATACCTTCCATGTATGCTTTTCATCTCCTTTTCCTAATCTTTAGCAATTCAGATTATGACTTATCAAATGGAGCCTTTAAAAGGAAAATTGCATAATCAGGATTAATTTAATCACAAAGAAAAACACAAACCTTTTGGTTCCTCTTTTACCTCTACTTTGAAATTAGGGATTTCTCCCTATACATAAATTAATCATATCCCCAGTCTATTATTAGACCCACTTATATGTCAAAGTGTTTATGTAGGATATGGTATGATTAATGAGAGTGCAGATTCCTACTTTTGTCCTGAGTGGTTTGAGTGGAAGAACCAGCTGTGTATAAGAATCAGAAGTACATAATCTATTTAGTATTATTGTGGGCATGTTGACTTGTGATGTCTTCTAAGATGCATCATGTTCCTCATTCCAGAACAAAATTAGCAGCTTCTCCATTCTGAGTAGTAATGCAAGAAGCTAAAGAAATATATCTATTTTCTCTGTATTTTCCGAAAAATGAAATTCTATGAAAATCAATTCCTCATTTTCTTTAGAAATTGTAATACAAGTTTAAAGAACAGTATTTTTAAAAAATAATAGGCAGAATTTTTCTAAAGATCACTACTTTTTATTTTCATGTAAAGCATCATTTATACTCTGTGTGCTTTTTAATATATGCTTTTAATATGTTGCTTAAAATAAAATTGAAAACCTTTTTGGACTTATTAATTACTGCTAAATGCAGTGCAATTAATTTTTCTGTTACAAATGAATAACACGATTTACTACACAGTATATAAAAACGACTCACTCTGTTTTAACAAATAAGAGATGTTGGTCCTGTCTAGAAATTCCAACAATTATTCTAATGGAACATCTGGGATGGCTTAAGTATAGTTTTAAAGTGTAATTTTTATATAAGGAACGGGAAGAATTAAATGATGGTGAAACTTTTCATTTAGGCATAGGATGCTGTAATTCACTTTTCCTGGACAAACTATGTTTGACTATCAGTTAATCATTCATTCAGTTAGCACTAATATATGTGCAATGCAGTGTCTCTGCTTGACTTTTTCTTTTTTCAGTTTATTTCTACAGTGCTAATATAGCAGGACTTTACCTTTTAGTTCTCAGGAGTATTCAGATCTTAGTTTGATGTTAGATTCTGGAAGGAGAGGTTTAAAAAAAGAAAGAAAAAAATCCAGCTAGGCCAGTATGATTGATATTTGTGAGAAGTCAGGCTAGAATAAAGGCTTCTAGCTACCAAGAGTTAGAGGAAAAATACTTTACATATGTTGTCTCACTTGATCTTCACAAGAACTCTGGGTGGTAGGGGCTATTATTACCTTCATTGGGCAGGGGATTAAAAGAAAGGCGAAAGGTAAAAGGCCGGCCCTGCTCTCAAGGAATTCACTGTCTTAATAGGGGAGACAACTTACAAACAACTATGTGCAAGCAACCTATATTAAGGATAAATTGTAAATAATTAACAGAGGGAAGGCATTGCAGCCTGCTTGGAATGTTTTTTTTTTTTTTGGTTTGTTTTTGATTGTGTGTGTGTGTGTGTGTGTGTGTGACACATTAATTAAGAATGGGATTTACATTTTCAACAGAAGATGAAATTTTACCTGGAATTTGAGTATATCTAAGATGCTGAGATGAGGAAGGAAAGCATCCCAGATATGGGGAAGAGTCAGAGAAAATGACTATAGCTATAGAGATGGAGTGAAGAATAGTAAAAAGGCCAGTATCACTGGATGGCAGAGTAAGTGGGAGGAGGGGTGTAAGGTATAAGAATTCTGGAAAGGTAGAGAAAAATGTGAATTCAAGAAGGGTTTACATACTGTAAAGCAAAGCACAAGCAGCTTTCCAGAGGACTGCTGCTGTGAATAGCTTTCAAGATTCTGATAACATAATATAGCAAACTCTCAAATAACAATTCAGAGCAAAACATTCACAGAAAATCAAGGTACAACATTCACAACGTTGTAACTTATCACAGAAAATCAAAATACAGCATTCACCAAGTCACAACTCAACAACTTATCACTAAAATGGCCACATAGTTTTCACCAAAGTGGTCACACAGTTTTCAACAATGTACAGTCATTTAGTAACTCAATCATTCAGTCATCCTTAATTCAATCAGTTTTAAGGAGGACAGCCTCCTTAATCCTTAACTCACTCCTTAAGGGACACAAAGTATAATAGTCAAAGTTCTCCACCCATGGAGTGCAATTAAGTTACAATATCAGTTACAAACTCAGTACTCTCTTAAGGGGTAGTAGAAAATACACAGGCCATCCACCCCTAGGTCACGAGTAAGTTACAATTCATCAGGCACTACTCAGTACCTATGGAGAGGTTTTTTCATCTTGACTTGAGGCAGGTAGCTCCTACCTGAATCCACCAAACTGTCGCCTGGGTTCAAAGGCAAACAGCTCCCAGCTCCTTGTCCAGCTATCCATGCAGTTCCTGTCCACATTGAAGCTCACAGTGTCCAGTCCATCTCAAATCCTTTACGGTCTCTGTTACTGGGAAGAGAAAACTTAACGGAGCCACAGAAAAACAAAATACCAACACCACAGTCATGCTTCCTCTGGCAGCTCCAGCTGGCCCTTGGAAGTCCTTAGCAGATCCAGCTGGCCCTTGGAAGTCTCCTGTTCTCAAAATCAAAATCACTTTCTCCATGGAAGTTCCAGTCCAGCAGCAGTAGCAACAGCCTTCAGATGCTTAGTGAGAGAAATTCTCTCTCTTTCTCTCTCTGGCAGTAGCTGCTCTGCTTCCAGAGGCCTGTCCCAAGAAGTTCTGACCATCAGGATTGTGCTCTTCCTTAAATACAGTATAGCTCCTCCCTGTTCAGCCCCTTCCTGTTACATCAGCAACAAGGGTTTCCTGTTCAGCCCCTTCCTGTTAAATCAGCAATATAGTATCTTCTATTTCTTTAACAGAGGATTAATTTGAAACTAGGTGCTAAGTACCTCTCAGCCTTCCAATACAAAGGGATCTTCAAATTTCATCACTATTACAAATACCAAATGGAAGATTTTTTTATTTGATCCTGGAGATGATAGGGAGGTGGGTTCTATTATTATTTCCATATAACAGTTGAGGAAACTGAGTCAGATAGAAGTTAAGTGGGTTACAACAATAGCAAAGAAAAATAGCAAGCTATGGAGAGTCAAAATGAAGGGACCAGAATTCCACATTATATATGTAGTTTTCATATAATTATCTTGTTCCCATGTGAGAGTGATACATTACATGGTTATATCTTACAATCATTTGCCATAATAAGTGTTCAATAAATAACAAACTGAATCAAATGGTAGAATTGGATTCCTTTTTGGAACACAAAGAAGTTTATGAAGACAACTTACCTTTAGAACATATTGTTGTGGAAGGAAGAAGATAATGTTATCATCACTTTATTTCTGGGAAAACTATGAAGCTCACACACTCAAAAAAGGTGATGATTTGCTTTTGATTTTGCACTAAATCATCCTAAAAATGAACATAAAAACCAGATTTGACTTCAGAGCCAGAGCTAGGTAATCCATCAGATCCCGATAAATATCTGTTGGGATATGATGGATATGTCTCTATCTTCATGCAGCTACATTTGCAATTTTTTCAAATTTCAGTGCTCAAGAAGCTCAACATTTAAACCTGAGCAGTTGCCTTTAGTTCAGGCAGATGCAACGATGAGGTAGGCCATGTGTGTGTGTGTGTGTGTGTGTGTGTGTGTGTGTGTGTGTGTGTGAGTGGGTGTGTGTGTGTGTGCATATTGTGTGGGGGGAGTGTAGGGAGCGAGTGTGAAGATGGATGCAAACCATGCAAAAATGGAAGCTGGGAAATCTATATTCTCCTTTGGTACCCTTCTACTCCTGTTTCATTTTTTCAGTGGTTTGGGAATAATTCATATCATATCAACTTCTCTAGATAACCCTGAACTTCTCAAAAATTTAATAGGCTAGAAGAAGGGGAATTTCCCATCATATTTAACCTATATTCCTTCAAAAGAAATCTCTATAGAACAGGCACCATACTGAGTCAGTCAGCATTTACTGAGTACATTTTGTGCATGTAAGTAGTTATTTTCTGTTCCTGATTTTTACCTACTAAAAGACCCATTAGATTATTGCCTTTATTAAAATATTGCATTATTTTTTTGGTTGCCATATAACATTGTTGATTCTTACTGAGTTAGTGGTCTATTAAATAAATATCCTACATCTTTTTCAAAGAAACTTTTATATATATATATATATATATATATATATATCCATTCTTCCAGCTTCTTACACTTTCAAAGACTGGTATTTGTGATAAATTTCATCTTATTTGATGCAGCCTAATTTTATAGTTTGCCAAGATCTTGGAGTCAGCTAAGTTATATAGAGCTCTGGTCCTGAAATCAAGGAGACCTGAGTTCAAATCTGGTGTCAGAAATTTCTAGCTGTGTGACCCTGGGCAAGTCATTTAACCTCCCTCTCAGATTCTTCCTTGTAAAATGAAGATGATAGTACCTACCTCCCAGGATTTCTGTGAGGATCAAATGAGGTATCTGTAAAGCACTTAACATAGTACCTAGTACGTAGTAGGTGTCATATAAATTTTAGTTATCATTATCTTTTTCAATCCTGACTGTCAATCTGGTGAGTTAGCTCTCTCTCTCTCTCTCTCTCTCTCTCTCTCTCTCTCTCTCTCTCTCTCTCTCTCACACACACACACACACACACACACACACACACACACACACACAGCCATGCACCATTTACAAACTGATAATCACTAGGTTCCTTATATGTTGTTGTTTTGGAGGTTTGGGCAAACATTATAGTTCTTTTTCTAAGAATTGAGAGACATTTCATATCTTTCATGGATTTAGGAAGCACTCTTGTCTTGTCATTCATTTACTACTACTACTACCACCATTACTACCAACACTACCACCACTATTGATCATTTTGTTTAATGTATTTTGGGGGCTGTCATTCTTACCTATTTTATTATCAGATTCATTTTGAGTCACATTTTCCAAATTTGTTTCTAAATTTGGGGGATATGTCTTGTGTTTAAGGTTTATTTGACCTTCCATATCAACTACACTGATATCTAAGTTGATTCTCTTCACTACTTCAAGTTGTTGTTCTCAATGTTTTTCCAGGATCTATGATTTTATTAGTGTGAAGAAATTCTGGTATCTACACTGGTTATATGATGCTGATAGACTACTTATAGGCAACTTAAAATCTTAGAGTATTATAGATACAGAGAGATTAAGTTATTTGAACATTTTTGTTGTTCAGTTGCTTTTAGCTGTGTCTGACTCTTCATGACTCCATTTGGGGTTTTCTTGGCAAAGAAACTGGAGTGGTTTGCTATTTTCTTCTCCAGCTCATTTTACAGATAAGGAAACTGAGGCAAACAGGGCTAAGTGATTTGCCCACAGTCACACAGGTAGTAAGTTTCTGAGGCCAGATTTGACCTAAGATTTGAACTTCTGACTCTAAACCTAACACTCTTTCTCTGCTGCACCACCACAATCACATGTTACTTATTAGAAACAGGATCTGAATTCAGGTCTGCTTGATTTCACAGTCAACCCACCACAATACATTACAAAATGCTCTCTCTCCCCCAACCCCAACTAATGTATCAAAAAACAAGTCATTTATTCTAGCCCAAAGCAAAACCATGTATATTGTTCTTTTATCAAAATATCAATACTTAACCAGTTATCCATCCTTGATCCTGTGAATAAAAAAAGTTATCTTTTCAATTGAGTATATATGCCCAAGTTTAAAAGAAAATCAGGACCTTATATTCAATTTAAATTGGCCTAATTTGGTTCTCTTTCCATTTTCATGAGTAGCACCTTAAACTTATATATTATTCTCTCATCTTTTCGTCAAATTCCCTGGTTTATGGTAATAGCCAACTTGAGATCAATCAGGATGAATTAGTATGAATACTTTTCCATGAGAGGAGAAAACAGGTAGAGTTTTTTCCTTTTGTGGGCATCCTCCAGGTGATTTGAAATCAGCCTGCTTATGATTTTTTTCACATTAAAAAAAATATGCAGATTTAATTTGTGAATTAGGGAAGTTCTTATGCTTTCTTAATTTAATTAGGTATAATTCCATTCAAGAGAAAGGAATGGCATTGTATTCTAAATTCACTCTCAGACTTTCTTTAAGTCCCAACTAAAATATTAACTTTTACTAGGAGTCTTTTTTTCTATCATATGTGGTCAATGTATTCAGTGATTGCACTTGCTTGTTCTTACCTGTTATAAGGGAAAGTTTGATTTGGAAGGGGGGCAAGGAAATACATTTCTAAATGAATGGGATATTATAATAGTCATTAATAAAAATAATTTTGAAAAATTTGGTTTAACAGATATTTGTTAAGTGATTTTTATATGCATAGGACTGGGAATAATGACATAGAGAAACTATGTGTTCAAGGAACTAACAGCTAAGACATGCAAATAAATTTAGTAGAAAGGCAAAGTGTTACAAGAAATGGAGGACATGGAGATTGTGTTCACTTGGGAGGTTTAGAGAAGGCTGATTGGTAGCATCAAAGTTGGACTCTGAAGAATGGGAAGGATATAAATTAATGGAAATGAAGGGAGAAATAGTCTATTCTAGATATGGAAGACAGCATGATTAATAATGAGGGTGGGATGAGAACAGGAGATCTAGAATACAAACTATTCTAGATTTGGCTACTCTAGTTTGACTATATAAACTATATGAGACAAGGCAAAAAAAAGTGGATTAGAACAGATTATAGAGGTCCTTGAATGCCAGAAACTGTGCTGTATTAAAAAAAAAAATGAGACATGGTATCAGGCTAATTAATTATTTTATTAAATATGCTAATGGATAAGTAATAAAAGAGATCAGTGACATTCTCAAATGCCAAAGACCCCTAATGGAATCCACTGAACACTTAGGCACTTGGAAAAGTGGATGTTCCTGAGGGTGAAAATCAATTCTGGTGAACAAATAAGAATGGATATTATAATGACTTATTCTAAGGAGGATCTGGGGGACTGGACTGTGATATCTCTGTCTCAGTCAAAGGGACTTATCTTTCCCTATATCACCCTCCCTAGAGTAATCTAAACAAAAGGGAATCCACTTCTACCCTGACTTGTCTGACTTAAACATAATGGACCAGAATCTACCAATTTACCTTAACTAAAATTTCCTTACTTTCTGGTCAGATCTAAGTTTTCTATCTCATTATCAGCCTTGCATTTCAAAGGCTGCCTGAATAACCCACAGAGAATTATTTCTGATTGAGGAAATAGAAAAGGGGAAAATGCTTAACTCTAATTCTATAATTGGTTATTAATTTAAGAGAGAAATAATCATCTCTGTCAAAACAATGAATCTTGGGTGGCTAGGTGGCACAGTGAATAGAGCACCAGCCCTGGAGTCAGGAGGACCTGGGTTCGGATCCAGTCTCAGACACTTAACACAAAAAAACTAACTGTGTGACCTTGGGTAAGTCACTTAACCCCAATTGCCCTCCAAAAAAAAAAGCAAAAATAATAACCAATGAGTCTATATTACACTTGGTAGGCAATAAAGATGACTGATTTTTTTTTTCTTTTTAAATAGAGGAATAAAGTCATCAGCACAACACAATAAGCCTTGGAAGCTTACTTGAGTAGAGATTTGAAGGACAGATTTGAGAAGGGATAGACTGGAGGCAAGGAAAACAACCAGATGTCTATCATATTCATTTAGGCAAACATAAATGATTACTGGGATTAGGTCTGTGGCAGTACAAGTAGAAGGAGTGAATGAATGTGAGAGATGTTTCGGAGGAATAATCAAGAGGATGTGGTAACTGATGAGATGCACATTATATAGGGAAAGAAAGATTCAAAGATGATTCCAAGGTTATGAGCTGGAGTGACCAAAGGAGGCTGCCAAAGATGATAACTGAAATTTTACCAGAATTTTCTTCTTGAGTTTTCCAAGATAAAACATCTTATGTAGCCATCTTAAACCATTTCCCTACTAGCAAACTTTAATACTGGAGCCATTCCCTTTCAAATGTTTCCCCTCTAAAACTAGGAATAATTTCTAGTTTCAGCAACTTCCACCTGCTGCGTTTAAAAAAAAAAGCAGGCTCCCCCACTGTGCTTGTTATTTTATTAGGGAGAAAATGTGGGAGTAATGACATTACCAACAATCCCCCCCCCCAAGTTCTATCTGTGTTAATTACAAATGTAAACAGTGAGTGGGTGACTTTTCCTGATGCTGTCTACCAAGCTGTTCCCAACAATATGGGCATAGTGAAATTACATCATCAAGAATGATTTCACAAAGACAAGACCATGGCCTACAAAGATGTAGAGAAGCACAGCTCACAACATGTTCATTCACCTAAAGCAATTCAACACCCACTAAGCTTATAAATGTCCTCTCAGTGGTGGGATCAGATGCCATCACAATACCAGACTTTCTTTTTTTCTTTTTCTGTACAGGAAAGGTTTTATGACCTAAGATTATGATGAGTATAATTAATAAGATTTTTACTGATTGGGAAGATGGTTCCTTGAAGTGGTAATAATTTCTACATGGAACCATCCACCATCACAAATTAGATCCTATTTCTAACAGAAAAAATAAAAAGATACATATTTGTTTCTGCCACAAAATTTCTTCTTTCTTCTGATAGAAAATATTCAGAGAAATATGAGCATGGGGGCAGCTAGGTGGTACAGTGAATAGAGCACCTGCCCTGGAGTCAGGAGGACCTGAGTTCAAATCTGGCATCACATTCACTAATAACTCACAAGTTTGTAGTGAAGATAAAATGAGAAATTTGAAAAGTAAATTGTAAAACATTCTATAAACATGAGTGATAAAAGGCAAAAGGACATAAAATAAACAGACAGAGGAACAATCCAAACTGGAGCTACTTTGTCTCATCTGAATTTATCCTGCTCATTGTTTCCCAAGATTGTAGAACTTAAAGCTGAAAGGGAATTCACAGATTATTTAATCTACTCTTCTCATTTTGAAGATGAGAAAATTTAGGCTTGAGGAGGTTAAATGAATTGGCAGTTAGGTAGGTGGAATAGAGGACTTGTCTGGAGTTCACAAAGACCCAAATTCAAATGTGGCCCCAGGGCTAACCAGCTGTGAGATTGTTAGGGGAATGGGAATCTGAAGATCTTCCCTGCCCCTAAACCCTTTGATAGGCTTAAGTGACTCAAGATTAAGATCAAGTGATTTAAGATTAAGAGAATCTTCCCTGATTTGAGAATATGCTCTGCCCCCTAATGGGCTGAAAGTGGTCAGCTGGAGCCTGTGGTGGGAGGCTTGTTCTTCAGGAACACCCAGACCTTGTTACTTTGTGATTGGGCAGTGGGTCATGAGAGTTGTGATGGTCTCTGACCCAGGAGAAGGCTATATATACCCTGATGTGAGGTTTTGCTGTGGGGCTCACTTTGGAAAGAGGTGTGTGATTTGATCAGATGAGACTCTGGGCAGCCGTTGAGAACCTACCCCCCTTCCCCACTTTGAAAACCCAATTGTTGGTGCTTCCCTCTCTGGTAAATATCTAGGTATGGATGTAATGGTCAGACAGTGGGAAGCCCTGTCTGCTGATCTATTTCTCTGTCTTCCTGTAACTTCTGTTTGTATTCTCTGATGTTCAGGGTGTTGACTTTTTCCCCTGAACCAGGTAAATGATATATGTTTGATTAAAGTAAGATTGTTAACCCATTTTGAGTTGCTTTCCTTTAGAAAAGCATATCTAAGAACCTATGCTAGCAGCCACCCTGGGTATGCTATGGTGCTTGCTGCTACAGGGACCTTGTCAAGTTGCTTTCTCTGCTTCAGATTTTTTAACTATAAAATGGAGATAATATTAACATCAACTCCCAAAGTTGTTGTGAGCATCAAATGAAATAATCTTTGTAAACTGGTTAGTACAGTGCCTGGCACGAAGTGGGAGTTTAAATAAATTCTTCCTTTCCCTTCTCCCAAATCACATTGGTAGTAACATAACTAGAATTCAGATGCAGCTCTACACATTCCTAGGTTACTGTTCTTTCCATTACACTACACTGTTCCCCTTCTCCTGGCCATTTTGCCCAGAATGAATTTTTTTCTCTCTTCTGTAGTCCCCCCATCTCATCTGTTGAAAACCTTCACACCTAAAACCCAGTTGCATTGCTATCTCCTCATGAAGCCTTGCTGTTTTCTCTTATCTGGATTTAATCCCTTCTTCCATGTCTCTTGGACTACTTTCTTCTCACCTAACCCTATTCATTTATCATGGAATTTGTTTTCTGATTATGTGTAGATGTCTATCATCTCTATGAGACTGTAAACTCTAGAAAGCCAGGAGATGGAGCTTATTCATCATTATGACTTCAGCCCTTAGTATATCTTGTCCATCATAGGCACTTTAAAAGTGTTCATTGGCTTGAACTTTATTAATGATTGATACAACCTCATTAGAAAATCTGTGTTTTTAGTTGGAAATGTTAGCAGGAAAGCCTAAGGAGATGCAGAATGTAGACTTGGGAAAGAGACCAGAAAATATAGTTTAAAAATAACTAACTAGCTATAGTTATAAATACCTAGCATTTCTATAACACTTACTACATAACAGGTATGGTCCTAAGCACTGTCCAGTTATTACCTCATTTGATCCTTACAAGAACCATAAGAGACAGGTTCCATTATTACAGATAAGGAACCTGAGGCAAATGTAGTAAGTGACTTGGTCATGTTACATAACTAGTAAGTTTCTGAGGCCATATTTGAACTCAGGTCTTCCTTATTCTAAGCCCAATGCTCCATCCCATGAGCCACCTAGCTGCCTATCCTCTGAAAATGACTATAATCAAACTATCCCAGGGGATCTTCCTCATCTTTTTTTTCACATTTGCAATAACTTGTCTGCATTGTATTATTTTTTTTGTATTTTTGTTTTTGTTTGTGTGTGTGTGTGTGTGTGTGTGTGTGTGTGTGTGTGTGTGTGTGTGTGTGTGTGTGTGTACACAAGGGCCAGTAAAATTTGCATGTGCTTTACTTTAAGTATTGTGATTTCCTTCTGCCCCCATTTTACAAATGAATAAACTGACCCCAGAATCTTTTGCCCTCAGAAATATTAAGTGACTAACTGATTTGTTTATGGCTTATGAAGGGGGCAGAAGACAAACTTGAAAAGTCCTTGGAACTCTAATTCCAATGTCTTTCCAGTAACCTGCGCTTTATCACAGTGGCTCAGGGAGGATAACATATAGCTTTCACTTCTTCATTCTATTAGACAAATGTTGTCCATTTTAATCAAAATACACTTAATTTCTTTTCCATTGAGGTCATAGATTTAATCTGAGGTATGACTACTGCCACCGCTTCTGAACTGTGCATTGATGTTCTAGAATTTACTATATTTTCCTTGTGTGAAAATTACCTTTCTTGGTATACTACAGCATATCAATTTGAAACAGCTTGCTTAAGATCAAGAGGAAAATACCCCATAGTTTTCTTCCTATTAAAATTGGCTTCTTTTACAGTTTAGTATTCTGTTTAGAGTTGCAAGATAATGCATATTTGTTAGTGTTTATGTAGATAAACCTTATCAGCTGTGAGGCTATTAACTAGAGAGAGCAAGTCACAGCAGGAATGAAGCAGGAGAAGGCAGTGCCAGAAATTCATGCTTTTATTGGTTCTTCTGTTTGTCAGTTTTGTATGAAGAAAAAAATACCCCAGAGTTCCAAATTGTTCAGTGTTCTGATTAATTAAAATTCACTCATTATTCCCAAGACAATCCTACACTTAGTTCCCCCCAAAAGTAATAAATTCCAAGTATGCAGACATTCAATTGCATAATTGACAAATAATGCATTATTTTGTATATGCTATTTTCGACCAAATAGCAAAGGCTATTTAAGATAAACTTTGTATAATCACATAGGAATAACAATGTACTTGATGAATTTTCAGGAATAATTTGAAATTTTAAAGGAATTAATAAATAAAACATTTTTAGGTGCAGTTATCATCCCAAATGTTTGGGACTCATATATGCATAAGAGCATTAATTCATGTTTAAATCACATTAATTCCCTCTTTTTTTGCATATTTGTATATGCTAAAATTCTCCCCTTCCAGCTTCACCTAAGGTTATATCTTAATCCTCATTTCCCTATGGGTGGATGCTAAGAGATTTTCAAATGTGTAACATATTGATAACATACATATAGAATTAGGACTATCTAGCTTCTGGTCTGAATTTTAATAATGCCAGGAGGAATATAGTGTTAATGGAAGAAGAAACTTGGACAGACAATTTCCATGTTTTGCTCAGCTATCATATTTAATAACTTTGGTAATTACATTGCAACATAGCAGGTGTGTGTGTGTGTGTGTGTGTGTATCAAAAGTATCTTCATGTCAAAGTAGTAAAGTGGGAAAAGTCCCAGACCTGAAGTCGAAAGAGGCTTAAATTTTCATCTAGTATCTGACAATTGACCATGGGCAAATCATTTACCTTCTCTGAACTGCCTTTTTCTCCTCTGTAAAATGAGGATAATTTCACCAGGTTGTAGTAAAGATTAAATGAGGTAATATATGTAAAATCTGGAAACCGTAAAGCACTCTTACAAAGTTCAACTTCTGCTAGTTTGTGCTCTCAATCAAAATGTATATAACATAGGGTCTGGAGACAAACTCCTTAATGACTTTCTGTTGTATACTGCTCCACAGCAAAGCAGTGCATAGAGGGTTAAGCTTTAGAGTCCAGAAGTCTTGGGTTTGTGTCCTGCTTATTACACATGCTGACTATATGTTTCTGGTCACATCATTTAACCTAACACCTCAGACAGTCTGCTAGAGGAAGTTTCAAGTAGGAGTTCCCTACAATGATCACGCTATAGAATTGCCCCCACCCCCAAAGGAAAAAAAAAATAGTATAAGATTATACAAATCATAAATACCACAAACAACGCATATATATATAGATTATATAATACATAAAAATCATAAATACAACAAACAACCCATATATATAGATTATATAATACATGCAAATCATAAATACAACAAACAACATATATATAGATTATATAATACATACAAATCATAAATACAACAAACAACCCATAGATTATATAATACATACAAATCATAAATACAACAAACAATGCATATATATATATAGATTATATAATACATACAAATCATAAATACAACAAACAACGCATATACATATAGATTTTATAATACATATAAATCATAAATACAACAAACGCATATATATAGAGAGAGATTATATAATACATACAAATCATAAATACAACAAACAACATATATATAGATTATATAATACATACAAATCATAAATACAATAAACACATATATATATATAGATTATATAATACATACAAATCATGAATACAACAAACAACGCATATATATAGATTATATAATACATAGAAATCATAAATACAACAAACAACGCATATATATATAGATTATATAATACATACAAATCATGATTACAACAAACAACGCATATATATATAGATTATATAATACATAGAAATCATAAATACAACAAACAACGCATATATATAGATTATAAAATACATACAAATCATAAATACAACAAACAACACATATATATAGATTATATAATACATACAAATCATAAATACAACAAACAACGCATATATATAGATTATATAATTAATACATATGATCTATATATGTATATATTATCCTATGATAAACTACACACATATCCATACACATTTCTGTATGTGTCAGTCCCATCTGAGTATAAGGTTTATCTGTTCCTACTAAACTATAAAAGCAGAAGGACTTTGTGTATGGATACAAAGGAAGTCTTTATGTATACTAAGAACTAATCTAGGCAAGTCTATCACCATATTGGCAATAAGAAAATTAATTTTTTGACCTCAATACTCACACATGGACTATCAAGATTTGGGGGATTTGTTTGTTTTGTTTTTTAGCCATAATTTAGTTGGTACAGGAAATTCCCAGAGAGAAAATTCCTTCTATCAATGCAAATCAGCAACGCTTCTGCAAGTTAAAGACTGAGAGATTCTTAAGACACTAAGAGATTAACTAGCTTGGCAAGGACTACCAAGTTTTAATTAAAAAAAAAAACCTATGGCATTGGTGGAGGGATGTCATTTATTTCCTCTAGATGAAATTGTCGATTCTTGACATATGTGCATAAATACACACATTTATGTATTTATTTGTATATTTTCCTTCATTTTTGACTGACTCATTTTTACAATTATAGGAACTTCTTAATCAAGTCAATCAATAAATATTTAATAATTACCTACTATATGTCAGGCACTATACTAAACTCTGTGAGCTAATTTCGTTGAGAAAACATCTCTACTAACACAGATTACGATTTGCTTAGCAATTTATTCTCTTACTGATTTGCCTGGGACCCTGGTTTGTTAGATAACTTGTTCAGAATCACCTAGCTAATAAATGTCAGGGGTGGATCTTTAAATCAGGTCTTCTGGCTTCACATTAGATAGATGAAAAGTTAAATAGATACATATATGTATGTATGTATACACATACATACATAGATTCATAGAGAGAGGGAAGGTTAAGAAGGAGATGTAAGTTGTAGAGCAGGTACATTGGTAGAAGGAGTTTGCTGTTTTAAATAAGACAAAGTAATTTTTCCCCTTCATACACACATACATGCCTACATACATTCATACACAATGACATACATAATTAAATGTAATGCACACATTCACATTTGTATTCACACATGAATGTCTGAATAATCTTTGATAACATATACCTTAAAAAATCCTCTGTTTTTTTTCTTGTTTGGAAAGCTATGTACCAGCATGATCCCTGGCATGTAGTAAGAGATTAATAAATGTTTGCTGATGGTTTTGTTGATTGAATATTTAGACTTTTTTTTTTTTAGAGATTTTTGTATCTCATTTCAGAAACCTTTCTAGGGTTTCCATATTGATTCCAATATTACTACCAAAAAGGGGTGATCAAAAGAATGTTGATAACTGTTGACCCATATGCTTGTTTTCTTAAGGTCATATCATTTGAACTGGAATTACAGAGTTCCTCTTGTTTAACCTGATGATTTTCATCTCTATAACATTTTTATGTGAATGATATAAATGTGTTTTAAAGGCATGCCTCTTATAAACATTATTTTATCAGACCACATTTGTTCAGTCACACAAATTGACCAAACTGTGCAGAGAATACAATATCTTTCTATGATCATTGATCATAATATCATCATCCCCTTTTTCTTTTGCTTGTGATTTTTCCTAACATCAGGGTATTTTCCAAATGGGTCTCATCTTCTCACTAGGTGGCCAAAGTATTTAAGCTTCAGCTTTAGTGTTTGACCTTCCAGTGAATAGTCTGAATTAGTTTATTAAAGTATTGACTAATTTAATCTCCTTGCTGTTCAAGGGACTCTCAAAAGTCTCCTCCAGCACTCAATTCAAAAACATTAATTCTGTGGCTACTGATAGTTCAGTTTTCAACAGCCATACATTTCTATTGGAAAAACCAGAGCTTTGACTATATGGACCTTTGTCAACAAGGTAAGGTCTCTGATTTTTAGTATGCTGTTCAGAGTTGCCATAACACTCTTTTGACTGCAGTTGCTATCTGCATTGATCTTTGAACCCAAGAATATAAAATCTGAGAGTGCTTCCATTTCTTTTCCTTCTATTTGCCAAGAGTTATTGGACCAGTTGCCAAGATCTTAGATTTTTTGAAGTTGAGCTCTAAGTCAGTTACACTTTCCTCTTTCACCCTTATCAAGAGGAATCTTAATTCCTTTTCACTTTCTGAAATCAGAGTGCTATCATCTGCATATCTGAGATTGTTGCTATTTCTTCTGGAAACGTTAATTTTGGTTCTTTACTCATTCAGCCTGGGATTTCACATTATGTACTCTGAATTTAAGCTAAATAAATAAGTTATAGTATACAGCCTTGTCATACTTCTTTTTCAATATTCTTGGCCCACATATGGGTTCTTCAGAAGACAAATAAGATGACCTGGTATTCCCATCTCTTTGAGGACTTGTCATATTTTGTTGTGATCCCACACAGTCAAAGGATTTAATGCAGTCAATGAATCAGAAATATTTTCCCCCCAGTACTCTTTTGCTTTCTCCATAATCCAGCTGATGTTGGCAATTTGATCTCTAATTCTTCTTCTTCTTTGAAAACCAGCCTACTCCTCTAGTAATTCTTGTTTCACATGTTCCTGAATCCTAGCTTGGAGAATCTTAAGCATAACCTTTCTAGCATATGAAATGAGTTGCAATTGTTCAGTAAATCAAACCGTTTTTTATATAACTTGTCAAATGAATTTTAATGAAGCAAAAGCTTGTTGTTTTCTTGGAGGACAGTGGAGAGAATGCAAAAAGTCAGGAAGCCTCGAATCCTATTCCAGCTTTCACCTCTTTAGAAGTATGATAGGACACAGTGAGTAAGAGCACCAGCCCCAGTGTCGGGATGACCTGGGGATCAAATCCGGGCTCAGATACTTAGCACCATACCCCAAAATAACTGCCCATGTAACCTTGAGCAAGTTACTTAACCCCAATTGCTTTAAAAAAATGATAGGAGAAAGTCCCTTAACCTCTTTAGGTGCCAGTTTTCTCATTTGTAAAATGGTAATAATGATAATAATGATGCCCATTTTCTTTCTTCAAAGATTGACTATGAGATACAAATCAGATGACATGTACAAAGCGTTTTTATTAACTTTAAAATGATACATAAAATATCACTCATTTTGGTTGTCTTGGACATCTTACTCTGCTATATTTTCAAGGTATCAAACCTTGTATGAAAGTCTTTCTAGAAAACAGAAGGAATAAATGACAGAGTAATCTGAAGCCACAAAATATATCAGTGGAAGTTAAGATTGGTTGTTTAGTCATTTTAGTAATGTCCAACTCTTTGTGGCTCCATTATGGGTTTTCCTGGCAGAGATACTGGAATGGTTTGCCATTTCCTTCCCCAGCTCATTTTATAGAGGAGCAAACTGAGCCAAATAAGTTTAAATTACATGCCCATGGTCACAAAGCTAATGTCTGATACCAGATTTGAAGTCACAAAGATGAGTCTTCCTGACTTCAGGTCCAGTGCTGGTCTACCACATCACCTATAGACCTATGTCCCACCTTTTCTACAACAGTCCAAATTTTAAGAAAAGGCAAAGTACTTCTAGTAAAGCTTCCCAAATGGAATAGCCATTGCTAGACCTCGTGTATTAATTTTTGGTTGTGAAAAAATGGCAACCATGATTATGGTCCAAGTATCCTGATACTGATTTTTGTGCTGTCATAACTATTGGACCCACATTTCCTGAAGTCCCAGAGAAGCATACTTTGTATTCAACAAATTGATAATCAAATAATTTCATAGTTGTAAGGGATATTCATCCATTGCTTCTATCTCTGAAGCCAAGCAGAATAAGTCTAATCTCTACTAATTAAGAGTAGATTATTACTTGCCCTGATCCTTCTTGCTTGCTCGAGATTTCTTCAGGCTAACTATACACATTTACTTCATTCTACATTTATATGACAATATCTCCATGTTGTTTTCCATGGAACACACTATGGCTCATAAATGTCCCTCCTGTGCTGTGGTTGCCAGAACTGAATACAGGATTTCAGATGTAGTCTGACTAGGGAAGAATGCAGTGAGATTTGCTCTGTCCTGGATCCTGCACCTCTCTATGCACTGTAAAATCACAGGTACTTTTCAATTTTTAAAATGCCATTATTATGCCATAAGTGCCACATCATATTAAACTTACATTCTATTAACCCCTCACATCTTTTTTTTTTTTTTTTCAGAAAAGTGATGCCTTATATCATGCCTATCATGTCTGTCCCATCTAGTTCTGGGGGAGTTTTTTTTTTTTAATCCTAAAGCAAAACTTTACTTTTTCCCCTTTTAAAAGCTATCTCCGGGGAGGCCAGGTAGCACAGCAAGTAAGAGCACCGGCTCCAGTGTCAAAATGACCTGGAGATCGAATCCCGGGCTCAGACACTCAGCACCCACCCAGAAACACCTGGCCGTGTAACCTTGAGCAAGTTACTTAACCCCAATTGCTTTAAAAAAAAAAAAAAGCTATCTCCTCAGATTCTGTCCAACCTTCGAGGCAGTTTTTCCATTGTTGATCAAACCCTGGGGAATTTCTCCACTCTAACTAAACTCTCAAGAGATTATTTTATAAACAAATCTTGTTACAAATCATTTATAAACAAATCAGTTTATTAATTTACAATGGGAAATGTATTTGACAAGGTATGGATCATTTGTACCAAGTTACCATAGCCATTTCCTGTAGCTGAGTAAGTCTTCTCAGGAGACTAAATTCTATCAGTAAGTTCTTTGATTATCATAGAATCAGAGCAAAGCAAATTAAAGGTTCTCTAGGGTATTTTCATTGAGCCAGAGTGGCTTAGCAAATTGACCTTCTCTACTCAAATATGGGTATCTGTACAGATAAACCATTCTTCAAAAATAGAACATTTGTTTCCTAGGACTGAGTTGAATAAACATTGACAAACTTCCTCCTTGGCGTTCTTCTAGTAAACCAGACACTTTCCCGCATATATGAATAAGTGATTGTGCATGTAATAGCTTATAGCTCTATTTCTTTTCAGGTTGTATTCTCTCTGATGAGTTTCTATGTAATATCCCAATCCCAAAACAAGATTTTGGAATGTTGAACACCCCTTTGTCTTATTAAAGACCCATTCAAAGTCATCCTTAGGACAGGTTACTTCTGCCACTGATTAATCTTCATTTTCTATTGAGTCTTATTAGCTTAAATTTTAGAGAGTTCCATTTGTTGATTTAGATTTAGCACTAACACCTGAAACTCACCTATTCAAGTATAAACAAATACTCTTTAACGTAAAACTTATTCATGCTTCTGACTTCCTAGTTCTATCAATGAAAGCCATAATTATAAAGGCAAAAATATTATTTTTATCGTCTTTACCTTATCATTAATCTCTGGGATAATTTGAACCTCACTTACTCCTTTACTTTTTCTCTCCGCACTTTAGGGTTCCTATTAGATTGTGAGTTCCTTAAGGACAGGGACTATCTTTTTGTCTATATTTTTATTACCAGCCATTACCAACCATACCATATTACCAGCTAACACTGTGTCTAGCACATTAAAATGCTTCATAAAGACTTGCTAACTTTTTTATTTGATTTTGTCCCCAAACTCTTTCATTCTTCTGATTTCCTGTTTCTCTCAGTGACATCCACAATTAAAAAAAAAAGATTTCATCCTTTTCTCAAAAATTATTTTATTTTCTAATTTCCTAGTTCAAACAATGAATCCACAACTATCTACCAGTGTTCAAAAATTCTGTTATCATTGATACTTCCTAGTTAATTGTCCTGTGGATATCACTTTTATATATATCCTCCATTTCACTTATTGAAGTATTGGTCCCAGGATTCTTTTGTTCTAATTTATTAAGAAATAAATCAGGAACAGCTAGGTGTCACAGTGAATAGAGCACCAGCCCTGGAGTCAGGAGAATCTGAGATCAAATTCAGCCTCAGACACTTAACACTTACTAGCCTTGTGACTTTGGGCAAGTCACTTAACCCAACAGCCCTCCCTTCCCTCCTCCAAAAAAAGTAAAAATAAGTAAAGAATTCTTGGGGAAAAAAAATAATTAAATCAATAGCCCAAATTAATAAACTGGGATTTTGTACATAGGTACATTATACTGTCATTCATATGTAATCATGGAATGTTTCCTGTGTTTTGGGGAAGGAATGCTTTTATACAGCTTGTGATGCATTTAATACAACATTATAGACTGACAGTGGAAGATAGGCCAACTTTGGAGTTTAAAGTGCTTGGGTTAAAATCCCACCTGTGATATTACCTGAGGCAAGTAAGAAAGAAAAAAAATGAAGACATTGGACTAGACGGTTTTATTACTAAACCTTTCACTTGGCCAGGGAGATAGGAAGAAGCAAAAGAGATTTTTGTTCATTGAAAAAATAAAATATTCTTTAAAATGCCATTGTTGTGAGAAGCCTGAGGTTCTGCTTTAGTGTTAGGTTAGAGAAATAAAGTGTCTTAGAATTCTCTTTCTTATTTGCCAAAATTTCTATATATCTTACTTCTAAAGATTAACATATATTGTTTTTACAGAAGTATAATTGGCTTCCTAGAGTCATAAAAAAAAGGTTTAGAACCCCTGTCATAGAGTCTGTATTTTGAAATCAGCTTACTCTCATGTACTAGGTCTTTAGACCTTGACTACAAATTTGCTATTTGTTTTGTACATAAAAAGACAAAACTTATATTTATAATGTGCCAGAAATATCTCATATATAAGAAGATCATCTAACATGTTAAAGTGATCAAATAATATATTCATTGTTCTTAAGTTTGTATATTTTCCTATAGGTTAGCTAATGATTGAAAAAGAATGGGTTCAATCTATACCATCCACTCAATTTATGCTCTCCTTTATGTGAACTTTGTTTAAGCAATAGCCAGGGCCAGACTATCAGAGAAGAAACCTGCAACTTGGAGCAAAGATATTTCAAAATGTGGTTGATAAGATTAGCAGGAAAAGTAAAGCATAAACATGAAAGGACTGAATGTTGAATGTAAAATCCTCAGGCCTCAGCATCAATATCATTGCCAAGTTTATCCTAGAAAAACCCACAGGAATCCTTTTGTATTATAACAAGATGATAAATCGGTTTCTTCTATGTGGAATGCTTCTATTAAGGATGATACCAAAGTAGACCTCTCTCACCAAGGAAACTACATAATAAACTTAGAAAAGTTTTGCAAAGTGAAAGTCCAGGGCTGCAGGACTGCATAATCCAAACTCCACAGCAGTCAGCCAGCCAGAACAGCAGTACGAGTTGATTGGTAGAGCTGAAGATGCAAGGGCTGTGAATGTACCACTCAATACTCTAGTTAATGGCATTCTGCATACTTACCTTGAGAAGCACCTCAAGAAATTGGACTTATCCCAAGTGGCAGATTTCAGAAGGACTCTCTTCCCACACTGTGTAGTACATAGTACAGAAAGGGATTGATCGTATTAAGTGACTGCTCTTGTCTGAAATGAAGCAGTTAATACTTCAGATCACTGCTTATTCAGTGTGCCATTCACTGCAACTAGGAATACTTTACCTGAGGTACTTTTCCCTAAGTGAAGGACTACCATCCCTTTGGATAAAACGCATCAATAATAGCCATTTCCCACTGCTAACTTTACCACAGAGTACTAGATTTAGTGCACCCTTTACCACAACAATCATCCTGTTGCTAAAGGAGATGAGGTAAAATTATTAAGTCAATAGAAATAGGATCTCTCCTGAAAAATATCTGGATTGCCAAAGAAGGATCTATTGCAGTGTCTCTGGCCATGGGGAATGATACTGGGCTGGTCTCTGCTCTTAAGAAATTTGAAGACTTCTTCCCAAATCAGGGGACATTCTTTAAGCAATCTGAGAATGTTGCAGATGTGTTTTACAAACAACAGACATACTTTGTAATGAAAACAAAGCAATTTATTTGGGAACTTGCCGGATGGGAATAAATGAGAAAAGTTTAAAAGGAAACAAAACCGAGTTGTTATCCTCAAACAAGATTAAAAAGGAAGTTGTCCACCAATTCCTTATTATGCTACCTGGAGCAGACCAAATGATTTCTGGGTGGGGTTCTGTTTTGTTTTGTTTTGTTTTTCCCAGCCCTCCAATGATGTGGAATCAGGCTTGTGTACTAAGAAGCATTAATTCTAAGTATGGATATTGTTAGTCTGGAGAATGATAAAACAACTTTCTTTGCCCTAAACCCTATCAAACAGGAAAAGATCTGTGTGTGTGTGTGTGTGTCTGTCTGTCTGTGTCTGTTTGTGTTCATACTGTATGTGTTGACTTTTACATTCAAAATTACACCTCACTTTGTAATGTACAAAATATTTATGTTTATTCCCAACAACCCCATGAAGCAGGTAGTACAAATACTATTTTATACTTTAGAAAACAGAAACTCAGAAAAATGAAGTGATATGTCTATAGTGACATACCTCTTAAGAGACAGTTCAACTGAGAATATTTAAGGTGTTAATATTATTACCCCTCCTCCACTCCCCTCCCCCACCTTCTCCTAGGGCATCAACTTTGACTCACCATTGTTTCTAGTCATAGCAATGAATTCAAACTGATTCACTTAACCTCTCCAGTCTAGTCTGTCAAATGACAGCACACTTGATGGCAGGCTAGATTTAGGGAAGTAGCCCAGTGACAGTTAACTGCCTTACATGCATATTAAATTAGTGTTAACCAATTGAGCTGACAAACCATCAATTTAAGCTAGTTTAGGTCTTACAATCTCCCAATGGTTGGTCTGGCTCATTGGAAGTGTTGGTAAATACTTCTGAGATATACCGTGTTTCCCCGATAATAAGACACTGTCTTATTATTTTTTTTTTTGGAAAGAAAAACACCAGAGGGCTTATTTTCAGGGGAGGGCTTATGTTGTCCTGCCTCAACTCTCCTCCACGGCACTGCTCTCAATGGCGCCAGCAAGCAAATCACTGGGGAAGAACAGGATGACGCGCTCACTGCTGCAGCTCTGATTGTATGCAGCTCGGAGTGCATTTCACCTGGGGGGGGGATGGTGCATACAGAGGGTACCGTAATGTAGCCTGTAGCGCAGGGAATCACCTTCACTACAGTAGCAATCTCAATAGGGCTTATTTTCGGGGGAGGGCTTATTTTAGAGGAATCTTACACAGTCAGGGGAGGGCTTATTTTCAGGATAGGTCTTATTATCGGGGAAACACGGTATACATATATACATACACACACATATTCATACAAAAATACACCATACAAAAACATGTATACCACTTTGTTCTAATAACACTCATTTGCCTTTCTCTTAAGTGATTGTATTATATCATTTAAGTAGATAAATTTCCATACAAAAATCTAAATGGAAAACACCTACAATTGAGGAATCATCTTTTCTCCCCTTTAAGTGCAAGTAAGTAATGAAAAGTAGTTGGGTATCTAATAGATAAACTGGTACATAAACTCTTTAAATAAAGATATTTTTATTTTGTTTTGCTATAGGAAAATAAATCAAGAATCTGATTAATGTGGGAGAGGGAACAAAACATTTATTAAGATACTACTATGTGTTAGTCCCTTTGCTAATTCCTTTAAAATATTTCATTTGATCTTCATAACAATCCTAAAAGAGAGCTACTATATATCCCCACTTTACAGTTGAAGAAACTGAGACAGAAAAGAGGTTAAGTAACTTGCCCAGGGTCATACAGTTAGTGTCTAAGGATGGCCCTGAATTCAGGTCTTCCTGCCTGCATGCTCAGCAATGTATGCACTATGACACCTAGTTCCCCAAGGAATCAGTGCTTCAAATTTGTATTTTATGAGACTTAGAATTTATGTGACAGCAAAGATGTATAGTTAAATACATTTAAATTTTTATTTGCTACTTTTATTAACATAATATCATTGCTTACTTGACAAGATTGTGTTCTGAGGTCAAATGATTACTATGCTGAAACCTCCTTGGGAAGTTTTAATAAACTCATTAAAAAGGGTGTTTACTAAAAAGATGTGAATTTGAATGCTTTGTACTCAACACTCAGAAAATGGCCATCTTTCAGGATAATTTAAGGTCATCCAGATTTTTAATTTTTATTTTATTTAAGAATAGAAGCTATTGAATAGTTCTGTGGACAAAGCAATTTTTTTTTGGCTACTGGAGATTAATGTTTATTTCAAATTGAGAGAATGAATTTGAAATGTTGGCATCCTTAAACTTCTAGAAAGAAGTCATGTAGAATTTTAAATAACAGAAAAACCACAAGAGAAGCCTTGTCTTCCACAAACAGCTTGATTGGTGAAAGATTATTTTTTTTCCTTAACAGCACTATTCTAAGTCTCCATTTGACTACTGAATAAAACCTCCCAAGCTAACAAAGACTTGCATTATAATTTTGATTGCTACTTTGAATGGGAAAGACTAAATATGCTAATACTTGCTTGTGACTTTTGTTTCTGTTTCCCATATGTTATAAAGAGAGACTACTATCACCAAAAAAACTGGATTTTGTATTGTATACACATTTAAATTATTAAAATGTCTCTTACTTTCATCTCCAGAGTCAAACAATTACCAGCACAGACTGATTTGTACAAAGTTTGTATATTCTTAAAATTTGGTTTTTTTTCTCTTCCATCAAGAAATCCTTAGATTGATATAGGGAAAGTTGCTTGTGTGTATATTGAATTTCATGAAACTTTAAGCCCTCCAATGCTATTTTTGGAGTTCCAAGACTGAATTATATGTTGAATTCTGAATGAATTGAACCAAACAAAAAGTTTATCTTCCCTTGTTCTTTATGAAGATGTTTTTGCCTGTATGTGTGTGCACATGTAGAAGAGGCTGCGTAAGGAGAGTTTTTGTTGGTGGTGGTGGTGGTGGTGGTTTGGCATACTGGTTTTAATTAGTGTAATGTATGCTTGGTGCAGACCCAATACATTGTTAAATTTCAGCTTTCTGCTCTCTTTTATGGATGAAATACATATTAGTGCAATACATGCTGACTGATAATGCATTTTAACTTCTTTTTTCTCCTTCCTATAACTTTAACTCATTTGAAAATTCCCTGAACTTGTAAAGGGCATGTGATTTCAGTAGGCAACTTTACACATAAGTTCTACAGCACCACAACTGCCCTTGTTGCACTTATACAATATTGACCATCTATATTTCCTTGTCGCCACTGTTAGAACCTACAGGGAAACCTAATACTTCCACTCCTGCCTTAGCCAAGAAGAAGTTTTGCAGGCTAGCTAGGTGGTGCAGTGGGCAGAGCACCAGCTCTGGAGACAGGAGGGCTTGTGTTCAAATCTGGTCTCAGACACTTGACAATTAGAAGTGGTGTGGCTCTGGACAAGTGACTTAAGAATGATTGTCCCACCAAAAAAAAAAAAAATAAAAGAACATGCTTTGGCTAGGTGATCATCTGACTTGTTTCTCTTGTTGTAGGAGTAAGGTTTGGACTCCTGAATCCCACTTTTACTGTTGTAGGTTGCTTGTCATTACCGAGAGATGAATTAGAGACCTAGGGTCTTGTGAAGCCAGGCAGCAATGCTTTATTAGTGTGATGGAGCCCCGTGTGAGAGCAAGAGATCTGATTCTTTAGCTGATCAGAAATGGAGACCCCTGTTTGGCACAGGTTGTACTGACATAGCCAAATCTTCTTCCTTTCCTACCACCCACATCCCTCCTTGACACGAGGCAGGAAACATTGTGATTGACAGAGGTTGGTGTATTTTACTATTAGAGAGGCAGCTGGTATAGTAAATCAAGGTCTGGACTTGGAGGCAGGAGGAACTAGGGTAGAGTCCTAGTAACACATAAACTCTGTGACCTGGGGCAGACCATTTAACCTCTCTCAGACTCAGTTTCCTTTAAAAAAAACTGAGTAAAATGGGAATAATAGCACCCAACTTTGAGTTGTTGTGACATGAAATGAGTCATATGGAAAGTACTTTGTAAATGTTAAAGGACTTTATGAATGAGAGTTATAATCAGACTTTCTTACTCTTGAGTCCTGAACATGTGCTGATCCAAGGAGTCCTTCTTGAAGGGAAGAAAAAAATCTGCTCTTGTATTCTCCAATTTGAATTCAGCCAGACTATTTTCAGAGAAGCTGATTAACTATGCAGCACTTAAACTGTGGGTCACAACTCCATATGGGGTCACACAATATTTAGCAACAGTAAAAAGTTTCTGAATGTACATTGACTAAAATTAATTAAAAATCAAGTACATAATGAATCTGAGGTCTTTCTGGCAGTGCTTGCTGGCATTGCATGACACAACTTCAATGCAGCCTTGGTTCGGAACCCACAGCATGCGCACTTTGCACTGTGCATGCACTAAGGCCACAAACACCAATGAATGTCATGGGAACATGAGAAGGGGTCAAGAGTGGGAAAAGTGTGAGAAGCCCTGACTATGGTAATCACACATTGCATGGAGTACAAAAATAGGAAGACATAAAATAGCCTCTGCATGTGGATTAGATGTCACATCTATGTCTCTTTCCATTGTCAGACATAGTTGTTATAAACACCTGACCTTTGAATTTGATCAGCCTTGGCTTATGTCTGATCTCTGTCACCTGTTCCCAATATGTTGTGATTCTGAGCAATTAAGTTTCTTTTTCAGAGATTCTAGCTTTCTCCTGTATAAGAGCACATTCTAATATCATTTCCCTCTTTAAAACTTCAGTTAAAAAAAAAAACACAACAAAACTTCAGTTCATGATATGCCAGATTTGATAAGAAAATTCTCTGATGTATTTGGGTGTAAAATTGACCCCTTTTCCTCCCTATCCCCACTCGGTAACATCTGGTCATTTTAAGCAGGAGATATTAGAATGCTTCACTAGTTTAACCTGAGGACTTAGTACATGCTTTTCATTTATTTATTCTTCATTAGTGTTGTACTACTGCTATCAGTGCCCTGGTTTAACATGCCTTTGCCTTCCCAATTTCCAGTTAAATTCCCAACCCTGTATACCTTATCTGGTTATTAGCCTATTTGACATAGTGGATAGAACACCAGATCCTAGTCAAGAGAACTAGCTTTCCTTCTTGCTACAACAAATTATGTGATTGGATGAGTCTCAGTCTCACTGGGTCTCAGTTATGTAACTTATGAAATTATCTATCTATAATGGTCATAGGACCATTGATTCAGAGTCAGAAGGGACCTTAGATTCTCTATGATCTCCTCCACCCCATTTTACAAAAGGCAAAATTGAGACTAAGTCTAAGTGACTTACCCAGGGTTACATGTGTGTTGGCATCTGAACCCATCTTCCAAGGGAGGTGTATGACATTGTAGAGCGAAGATCAAGAATCCTGTATTTTCTCTGTGTGATCCCAGGTAAATCATAGCCTTTCTCTAATGTGGACAGCTCTTCTTTTTTTGGAGGGTAATTGGGGTTAAGTGACTTGCCCAAGGTCACATGGCTAGTTTTTGTGTTGTGTCTGAGGTCGGATTTGAACGCAGGTTCTCCTGACTCCAGGGCCAGTGCTCTATTCACTGTGCCACCTAACCGCCCCTAATCTGGACAGCTCTTAAAGTTAAGTTGCAGAGGAGGTGCTGATCTGAATTTGAAGAAGTGCTCTCCTGAATGGGGGTTCCTTATACCAGTGAAATTACAAGTTCTACCTCTTCCTTTCTTATTGATTCCAAATGCTGTGTTCTATTCACTATATCCTAACTATCTCTCCTATACCATGACCATTTCAGTTCTAAACTTTTATGATTAGAATAACTAATGATTAGGTAGGTGCAAAGGGAACCAATACTGGGCATGAAGGAGAGCTTTTCCTGCCTTAGGGGTCACATGACCTTTTAGGTTGGTGAAAAATGGCAGTTTTAAAGAGGTCAGAAGAAAATGACTGAACTCATGGACTCTAGGCTGATTTTCAAAAAAGAGAAGAAAAAAGCAAAGCCCATGTCCATCACTTACATAAATTGTTCACTTGTGCAAATCTTACCTACCTGTTGCTCACAAAGTTTTCTCTGAAATAGTACCGAAGTGTTTACCAATTTATATACACCATATTGGTCATTAGCACCAGTTATGCTTAAATTTCACATGTTATACAGCTCTGGAAGTGGCTGGGTACTCAATCCTTGGTGTTGGATCCCTTCTGGACATCTTAATCTCTAAAAAGATTCTTCTGTCTGTATAGCAGCTACTTATCCTTAGATTGTAGAATGAGAATTCCTCCAGGCCCTTGCTGCTTTTCAAGACTATTCCTTTTCTTTAAGATCTGGTTTTCTTTCATCATTAAGTGTTCGAAATGTTTCCTAATTTATCAACAACATTGGAGCAAATTATGAAACACATTATAGCAATACTGGATGAACACACACAGAGTATTTACAAGGTAAAGGGAGCCTTTTCTGATCAGCCATGCCCTTTACCTTGTAAATCATATGTGTAGGATACATTCCAGTGAGGAGAAACTTGAGGCAGTGAGACCAATTAAAAGGCCATTGCAGTTTTCTAGGTGACACGTGATAAGGTCCCATATAAGAGCACATTCTAAGATCATTTCTCTCTTTAAAACTTCAGGTCATGATATACCAAATTTGATAAGAAATTTTTCTGATGTATTTGGGTGTAAAATTGACCCCTTTTCCTCCCTATCCCCACTCAGTAACATCTGGTCATTTTAAGCAGTAGATATTAGAATGCTTCACTAGTTTAACCTAGGGACTTAGTAAATGCTTTTCATTTATTTATTCTTCATTAGCTTGATAGCTACACAAACTGAAAGAAGGGAATGGAAATTAGAAATTTTACTAATATAGAAATGACTTGGTTTTTTTGAGGGGTGAAGTCAAGGCAATTGTAGTTAAGTGATTTGCCAAGAAAACAAAGCTAATTAAGTGTCTAGGTTGGATTTGAACTCAGGTCCTCCTTACTTCAAGGCTGGTGCTCTATTCACTGCACCACCTAGCTGTCCCTGAAATGACTTTAAAACTTGATTGGACATATAAAGTGAAGGAGGTTAAAGACTGTATTGAATGTAAAATTGGGTGAATGAAAGGATGGCGATATTCTTGACAGAAATGGAGAAGTTTAAGAGAGCATTGCATTTAAGCAGGGAAAAATAATTCTGTTTTGCATATGTTGTTTAAAAGGCCTCATGGGGTATATGGTTTATAATGTCCAATAAGTAGTTGGAGATACATGACAGGAGTTCAGAAGAGAGGCTAGAGCTGGATATATGGATAGAGGAAGGATAATTAAACCTGTGAACAGTGATGAAGTCATGGAATAAAAGAAACATGACTGGATTTGAGCAACAGAAAGATTAATCTGGCAGGTGTCTTATTGCTAATTGTCGGGGTTGAATAATAATTAATGCTATAAATACCCAAAGCCATGAATAAACTTATCTCAGCTCCTTTTGGGATTATAAATATAGCTGCTCTTTAGGAAAATTGTCATTTCATTATCCCCAGGAATGTGAAGCAGGCAGAATACATAGTCATTAAAGCTGTATTTCATCACTTCTATGATTTTTACCCTGCATTAATTATCTCTATTAGCTCTTTATTCATTTTATTCCTGTTTTGTGCTTGATAAGCTCATTCCACCTTGACGATTGGCCAATTAACTATTGTTTTTGTTGTTTTAATTTAGGAAGGAGACATTTAATATTTGGATTGCCTCTGTATCTGATCCTAAGTTCTTATAGGTGGTTAACAATACTGGTTGCATATTGAAAGAAATTTGATGAGCAGAATTCACATTACATAAGTCATTCCATTGTTAACACGTCTTATTCTTTTTCCTTTCCTCCTTCCCTCATTCTTTTTCCTATCTTTTCTTTCCCCCCTCTCACAACCACTCCTCTTCCATTTTGCAATATATTAAAAGGCAAGAAAACCAGTTACATTGGAAAGGCAAATTTTCTGTGGATGTTTTTTTTTTATTAAACTCAGAAGGAGTAAATAATTATATAAGCAGGGGCAGCCAGGTAGCACAGTGAGTAAGAGCACTGGCCCCAGAGTCGGGATGACCTGGGATCGAATCCAGGCTCAGACACTTAGCACCACACCCAGAAATAACTGCCTGTGTAACCTTGAGCAAGTTACTTAACCCCAATTGCTTTTAAAAAATTATTATTATATAAGCATAAATGGGTAAATAACAGTAAAATACCTAGAGTTACAATATAGGCGTTTCTACCTAAGTAAATCCTCAAATAAATTTACCTTTAATTTTATCTTAAACTAAACTTTATAGATGCCTTTGTTTTTACCTTATAGTTCTATGATACTGTCTCCCCACTGCCCACCCTACCAACATTGAACTGTTCCTTGTAACAGAGAAAAATAATGAAGTATATATGGTGAATCAAATGACCATTTTGGATAGTATACGCTGTTTTCTTTTGTTATGCTCCCCTACTTTTTGGCCAAAAGGTGGGAAGTGTGTTTTATTATCTATTCTCTAGTATCAAAATGAATCCTTACAATTACTCAGTGTTCAGTTTCATTTTAGTATTCATTTTTAAATATCTCTCATTGTATTCTTCATGTAAGACAGTTGTAAGAAAGACAGCAGAATCTGGAATTAAAGAACCTGAGTTTGAGTACTGGCTCTGATACTTTACTGTTTTGTGACCTTGTGCAAGTCATCTAGACTTTCTGGGATTTAGTTTCCAAATCAATAAATTAAAGGAGATGGACTACATGACCTCTGAGGTCCCTTCCCACTATCGGTCTATAGACTCTTATTCTCCTGATTCTGGTTATTTCCCTCAATATTATACACATCTTTCCACAAATCTCTGATTTCCTCATCTTATTAAGCAATAATATTGCAATATTATTGTTTCATTCATATATCAGAATTTCTCAGCCATTCACCAATAGATTTGTTTCTAGTTCTCAACAAGAATAAAAAGTGCTACCATGTATATATATATATATATATATATATATATGAATGACATTTCTTTCTTCTTTTTTTTACCTTCTCAAGGCATATGCCCAGTAGTGTCAATTTTTTTTAAATCATGATTTTTCTTGTAAACTTCCAAATACTTTTTCAAGATTATTGGATCAGTTAACAAATCTATTAAAAGTACATTAGTATGACTGCCTTTCCACAATACTTCTGAGGTTCACAGTTTCCATTTTTTGTCATCTTTGCCTATGTTCAAGGTATATGATAAAGATTTATTTTGAACTTAATCACTCTTATTAATAGATTTGAGGCATATTTTTATTATTTAATATTTTGATATTGTTTTCTAAAAAAACATGTATTTACCAAATGCATTTTCAAGAAGACTGGCATATTTCCTCCCGTGTTTTTTTTCTGTGTATGATAAGGTAACATATTTGAAGTGAAAGGAAGACCTTATGGAGGGAGGTGGGACTGAGGAATGGGCTTTAAAGGGGTGAGTGGCATTTGGATAAATGAGGGGAAAATTTAAAGAGTGAACAGGTATGAGAAACCAGATATATTAGGTAGGCTATTTTATATATATATATATATATATATATATATATATATATATATATATATATATATATAATAACAGGATAATAGAAAATAATTTTTGTTGAGAATTTAGTGGAAGGCAAGGTTGTACAATATTTGGGCCTGGTGGTGGAGCACCTTAAATGCTTCTAAAATAAAGATATTTCTATATTTCAGTGCCTAGGACATATGGGTCTTATCTGGAGATGACAAGAGTCCCCTAAAGGACTCTGAACATGAGTAGTATGAATGATTATATCCTTGAGAATCAGAAGGAGAGATATGGATTGTGAAAAATAAATCCATTAAGTATATCCAATGAAAGTATGCTATCCAAAATCTATTAGATATTGTCACAAGATTGTAAAATTAACAACTATTGCCCAGTTGAAAACTTGTCAATGGATATGAACCATTTTCTTTTTCTTTCTTTCTTTCTTTCTTTCTTTCTTTCTTTCTTTCTTTCTTTCTTTCTTTCTTTCTTTCTTTCTTTCTTTCGTTCTTTCTTTCTTTCTTTCTTCCTTCCTTTCTTTCTTTCTTCTTTTTTTTGGGGGGGTGAGGTAGGGCAGTTGGGATTTAAGTGACTTGCCCAAGGTCACATGACTGTGTGTTAATGAATGTGTTAAGTGTCTGAGGCTGGATTTTTACTCAGGTCCTCCTGACTCCAGGGTCGGTGCTGTGTATTCACTGTGTCCCCTAGCCACTCCATGGAAATGAACCATTTTCAAAAGAGATAGGAACTATCCATCAATATTTGAAAAATTATTCAATATAACTAATAATCATAGAAACACTATTTGAAGTCACACCTAACAATCACCTCACACCCATCCAGTTTGAAGATATGACACAATATGTGAAAAAAATTAATAATAATGAGTATTATGGTAGAGCCAAATGAGAAGCTTAACCCAATAAAGCTTGGGTCACATGTGATGCTCAATGTTAGTAACATATATAAAAGTTAAAAAAATATGTTTCCTTCTATTGCTAATTGTTCAACTGCAAATATGGAAAGTGGCATATGCCATATTCATACTATTAGTCAGTTTTGCTTAACTGGCTTTCAACACTATCCCTTTTAAGGAGGTACATTTCAGTGTTTGCCAAAAATATGTATATTGTATTTAAATAAACTATATCTGTTTAAAAAAGAACAAGAAGCAAATGAGCTTCCTGTTAAGGTTAAATCTTGATATCAGTACTGAATTTGAAATGTAGGTACTTTAGCTTAATTTATGGCTGTTTGGTGTTGAGAAAGACTGAAATCATAAAATGTTAATTGAAAACAAAGGCTGCTGAGGAATGTATCTACATGTATGTATATCTGTATATACACGCTTATATATACATATGTGTATATATGTATGTATTATGTATGCATATGAAAAAGAAGAAAAAAAATAAATATATATTCTTTTCCCTGAAAAAAAATATGATTTGCAACAGGAACCACTTAGTCTTTTTGAGCCTTAGTGGCCTATAAACTACCATCTAGTTTTGGAATTTTCTGACTCAGTGATAAAGATTTTTTGTTTTTGTTTTTTTAATTAGTGAAGATAAAAAAGAAATGAATAGAAATACCTTTTTTAACATTAGGGTCATTTTGATATTTTACTTTTAACAAGAGTAACCTTACATAAATCATATTACTCTCAAGTCTCAGTTTCCTCATCTATAAAGCTAGTATCTGCTTGGTCCTTTATAGTTCTAGCGTTTCAGGCAGGAAGGTAGCCATCCAATGATGTTTCTTAAGACAGTAGGCACTCACACTGTAATACTTTCACCTCCATGCTATCTTTTTCCTTGTATGATATCTTCATTCTGATAGAACTTTTGGTGTAGTTCAAATTTACTCTTCAACTTATTATATAAACATGCTACAAAAATACCATTTAGAAATATCTTTTAAAATATAATTAGATTTTCCACAATCATAATGCCTTTAAAATTCTACTTTAAGTGTACTTATCCTCTGAGGTATTGTCACAACTATTTGGAATTTGTCTAATGTTTAATGTCCATCCATATTCTTGATTTTCATTTGGGCCTTTGAAAAATGTTGTTCAGGGATTTCATTATATCATGCTTCTTTCTGGGTTTGTTTCCACGTTGTAGATTTTTTTATCTACTTTTTCCCAGGTTTCCAAGTTACTCCAGGGGGTAAGCTGGTACATTAACTCTTTCTGGCCACTGGGGAAAAGGAAAGGGAAGGGAATAAGCATTTCTACTACTTGCTAAGCACTGTGTTAATTGCTTTTTACAAGTAACATGCTGTTGCTGCAGTTGGCAATGGAAGTTTCCAAGAATATTTTGATTATGAAAAATCACTTGAATCTTTCACTGATATTTCCCTTTCTCTTGATCTCCTGAGAGCACTCACATAGTTGAAAGGATGAATTTTCTTTCTTAGATGCTAGTACCAACTGAGTAAAAAAAAATATTATCTTAGAAGTAGAAAGAGTTAATGTGCCTTCCTTAGCATTTAACTTATACCAGGGAATGATATATCACTGGGGAGAGTGAAATACAATAATGTTACCACAGAAAAAGATTTGAAAACAAGAACAGAAGAGAATTAATCCCTCATAAAACCTTTAGCAACCTTCTTCAGACTGTACACAGAGCAAATATTTTCCTCTAAATATTGTGAAAATTATAATTGGGCTATGAATATTTATACTGGGCATTCTACCTTCATAAATACATCATTTTGGGGTCTTAAAAATGTTGAAATTTTAAAGAAAGGAATAGAATCTTAGTTCTTTCTAGGATTTTTTTCAATGAATTCTTAAATTTATCTTCCAATTTCATTGAAAGTCATAAGCCTTTCCTATTTTAGTTTCATATAAAACTTAAGTGAGAATTTTATCCATCTTCTGCCACTCCCATACCTCTTCTTTTTAAACAATTAAAATATTTTCTAAAGATCAGTAAGATACTCTACCTCCATGGCTCCAAAGGATCTGTGGTCATATTGATTCCTGGGTTCCCCCAAGTTATGCAGATCACAAACCATCCCAGACTTGTCCATTAGGTCCAACCAAAGTGTCTGGGGCCTTCCTGGGGTTCTGTTGACTTTGTGGGGCTGCCAGTGGGGTAGATGACAGACAGGATGCTGTCATCCTCCCTCATTTCCATTGGGTGACTGGACCAACCTGTTTTTTTTTTGTTATAATACATGTTTTCACTGACATAGTGTAGATATTTTTTTCCTGCTTAATTCAATAACAAGCTGTTTTTTATATTTCTTAAATATTTAAGAAAATGCAAGATTACCACAATGCATTACTTTTTTTCAGCAATGCAAATTGAAATCTCATTCTACTTCCCCCCATTTTTTTTTCTTTTTTGTCAGCTAGGTGTCATAGTGTATAGGGACTTGATTTGGAGTCATAAAGACTTTAGTTAGAATTCTACCTCAGTCCCTTCACCTCTGTCAATCATAGTTTTCTCTTCTATAAAATATGGACAATAGTAGCACCAAGCCCCGGGGTGGGGAACCTGTGGCCTTGAGGTCCTCTAGGTCCCCAAGTACAGCACTTTGACCTAACGGGCCACATGTGGCCTCAAGGCCACAGGTTTCCCACCCCTAGTGGGAAGAGTTGTTGTGAAGATCAAATGGGATGATGCTGTATGTAAACCGCTCTCTAAATTTTAAGGCACTAGATAAATACCGCCTATCATCATCACTATTATTGTCTTGTTTGAAGTTGCTGAGGCTAACAAATTACTTCCTACTGAACAACCTAGCAGAACCTCAGATTACAAATATTCTATTGATGAGACTTTCCGAAGATACTCTAGCTTTTTTGGTTTTCCTAAGATTATACTCCATTGGCATAGCTTTGAGGGTTAGGGTTACCTCTATGATGACGAATCATCAGAAAAAAGTTTTAATGGAAATACAAATGTTTAAGTCATTTAAAAATAGTCAACCTGTAAAAATTACCTCTGTTTCCTACCATCTCTTCCCCTTCCCACTATCTCTTCTCCTTTCTTTCCTACTTCTTTCTTTCCACTTCTTATTGACATTTTTTTTTGGTGTCATTCACTAACCTTTTTTTTTTCCTTAAGAAATGAAAATAACTCTTTAATTAGGGTTTAAGGTGACTGCCTCAAGGGGAAATTGTGTAAGCTGCTTTTTTGGGGAAGCAGAGTTGTAGACTTTTTTTTACAGTTATGCATCCAATATAGTAACATATACACAGCCTCTCACACATGTGAAACAGCTAAAACCAGATCCATTAGAAGCAGCCTTTCTCACACTTTTCAAGTCATTCTGTTATTGACTCTGAATTAGAGGCATAATTTACTTATAGATAGGAAATTATATATTGGCTTTGCTTGTCCACAAGAAATTTTATTTTAGAGGCTGCTTACTTTCTTTTAGCTCATGGACTATGGCAGTTGTACTAGTGAAGGTAATACCAAGTCTTCAAATTTACATATAGTAATTATAGTTACATAGATATATCTTGGGGCACATATTAGAATTTCTTGAATTAAATTAACTACTTTTTCATAAACATCAGAATCTGTTTTCCTTAGCTATCTTTCCTTTTATCTTTCATTTACCCACTCATTTCCCTCCCCTTCTTCTCTAGGAGGTAAAATCAGTCAAGTTGATTTTATTCCTCTTTTTTTTGAATAGTCATTTTCCTCTCTTGTTGTTAGAATACTACAGTTACAGACTGTCAGGATCTGTACTTAGACCAGCGGTTAATTCTGTAGCTATGGCAACAATATGGATTCTATTCTGAATTGTTTCTTTTTAGCAGAGACTTCTTAGGACTGTGGATCCTCTGGACAACTTACATAGCTTTAAAATATGCTCATCGATAAAAAAAAAAAACATCCACTTGCATTTTTCCAATTTTGATGATTTCTCTTCCTCCCCATTATTAGAATATCTGATACTAAAATTCTCTGCCCCTTTTCACTTACATTGTGTTCTCTCTCCTTACCATGCAATTTATTTTAATAACTAGAGTGATTAAAGCATGAAGGCCATAGTGAAAGGAACATGAATGGGATTCCTTTCACTTCCAGTTGTGATTCAGGTGGCCACGAACATCATCAGTTTGTGAATAGAAAAGAACAGCTATGAATATATAATAGTAATTATAGGTGTTTGAGGAAAGGTGTTTTGTCTCTCAGTTGGATGATTTTAATATATACAACAATAACCAAAAGCTTAGGAGTAGCTAATCTGATTTTAAAAAAGAAAGAAAACATTATTCATAGTTAAATCATGGGATCTGAATGCAAAACAGACACTATGTTCACATTTAAAAAATGTTTCTTCTCTGTATTTTTACTCTTCCATAGCAAAATAATATTCTCTATATGAGTTTTTCTAATTTCTTTTTACCTTCTTTGTGTGTGTATTTATATATACACATATATTTATGTGTGTATTCAATACACACATAAATATTTGTATGTGAATACACACATAAAAAAGAATATTTTAACTGTCCAACATATACAGCCCTTGTTATCTCAGCAGTTACGTTAATACCTTCATATAGCTAATTTACCTTTTGTTTACTGACATCTAGACAGCAGAATAATTTTTATCACAAATCTGTTCTCCCCTGTTCTTTGTTATAGATCAGAAAATAATTGAAATAAAGAATAAAACCACATACAAACTTTTTTCAAAAATAAAATGACCATCATTTTACTAAAGGTTTTATTTAAATATAAATGTATGAGAAGTTACCCCTCCATGCAAATTTGTGCTTATTGGAATTAATTTAGTTGTGTAATTAGACCTCTTTTTCTTTATTCTTTAAAAATAAAGTCTTGCTTTTGGTATTGTCAGTATATTTGTCACACACCAATATTAGTTTTAATGATTTCTGAAAGTTTACTAAACCCAAATTTCAGGCACAAGGCCAGCACAGAGTTGATTTTGGGTCTGAATTTCTTTAAACCTTTGCCAAAGAGGGATTAACTTTTGCTGAAAGGAGAAAAGGAGTATGGGGTAGAAATGTTCAACCTGTTCTCAAGCAGCCAGTTTCCTTCATTTTCTTTTAAATTATACTGTAAGCCTTTCTCAATTTAGGTAGCAGAAAATTTATAAACCATTCAAATCTCATGGTTGCCATATTTATTAAATAAAGTTTGTCCATGTAGTTTCCTCTTGGGTTTATTTTTGATGCATGCATAATAGCCAACATTTGTGCGCTATTTAAATTTAAGGCTTGTAAAAGCACTTTTCATCTTAATACTCACAATAAACTGTCAAGTTATGTTCTAGGTTTATTGTTATTATTCCCTTTTTACAGGTGAGGAGACAGAGGCTGAAATAAATTAAATGACTTGATCATGACTCAACAACTAGTTTCAGAGGTGGGATTTGAACTCGGGTTTCTCAGTGTCTCTGTATAATATGACACTTCTTTCACATACAGTCTAAACAGGAAGCATGAATTGAGTTAAAAGAAAAAAAAACTTTAAAAGAAACTTTGCTATTCTTTTCTTTGTTTTCTCCAAACTCCCTTTGATGATATCTCAAGATTTTTCTTGGGTACATGACTGGTGGAAGGAAAAGATTACAATTCCTGCCTGGAACATCTATCCATTTATTTATTTTATCTTATTTATCAGGTATAACAAAGACAAAGACGAACTTTTAATCTTCAGTGCTCCAATTTTGGTAGGAAAAAAATGAAGAAGCTTTTAGATTTAAGAAGGTTTTAAATTAGTAAAAAAAAAAAAGGGGGGGGGAATTATGAAAACTATCCATTCAAATTTACTTGTCCTTTAAACCAAAAATACACATCTATGAATAAAAGAAACAATATTTTGAAGTCCCCCCCCCCACTGGAGGAATTACTATTTGTTGGAGGAGGGGAGAAAAGGAAAGAGGGGAAGCTCTTCCCTAGGTTAATTGAGGGGCCTGTTATAGTCAGATAGTCCTGCAGTAATTTGACTTTGAATGACTTGTAAATATATTTCACTAGACTAGCTCCCGGTATTAGTTTGTAATTAATGGTATTACATTATTTGTGTAACCTGTCTTTCACCAACTTAGAATATAAGGATTTAATTATTACAGAAATTATTCTTTCTTGATCATTTTCCAAAGATTTTCAAGGACATTGGACTAATTTAGGCTGAATACTTGATACTATTTAGGATCCATGTTTAGTAAATCTACATTTCTATTTCTCTTAAGATAATGTAAAGCATAAACCATTTGAGAATTGATGCAGTGTATCTGCCTAGCCACTGCAAAATTATTGGAGGATACTTGCTAGTCATTATTTGCCTTTTATTTTCTCAAAATTGATACTTTTTAGACAGTGGTTTTCAAAATAAGAGAAAAATCATAATAAAGAAACATGTATGTCATGATTTGATCAACTATAACAGCTTAAAATAATTTTATATACGAACTAAATATCTGAGGAAATGAGTGACCTTGGATTTAAAAGATGTTACATATACTATTACACATTTACACATTATGTTCCATCAATTCAGGAACACATTTTAAAAGCTTCTAAAGTGCCTCTTTAGAAATTATTCTGCAATAGTACAGATGAGTCATTATGTTTTATTGTGCCCTTTTTCAAATCCTTTAAGATAGATTTTTTTTTCAATCCTTTTAAAACAAAGTGCACATACTGTATGTTTGCAACATTTTTCCAACATGCAGCTTTATTTTTATGAAGTTGAAAACTAAACTATTATTTGAACAAGTGTTTTAATATCGATACACATTATTGAGCAGCAAATTTTAAAATGGACAACAAAGAAAAAAATGCACCTTCCAAATAAAAACTATGCATATAAAAGCAATGAGAAAATGGGTATAAGATTGTTTAATTGGTCGACAATTATATTGCTTTAAAATTAAGAATGTGCTGTAATAAAAATTATGTTTACCATTTAAAAATCTGTGTTACTTTGCTTCTTTAAATATTGAGCTTAATATTTGGACAGTGAATGCATATATATATATACATATATATATGGAAATTAAATATGTTCACTCTTGCATATATCTACATCTTCTAAAAGGCTTCTACTTTCTCAAATATTGTTTTAAGATTGATCAGAAGCCATATGTTATTGAACAATTGTAATGATAAATAAAACTTACCTCTACTCCCTATATTTTCTAATAGTATAATCATACAGTTTAAAGAATATAATAATAACCTGTAGGTTTTTTTGGAGAAAAAAATTAGGACATTGGGAAATATAGCCGCTTTGATTTAGCAACTGCTTTATACTTGTCAGTATTTTCTCAAATAAATAAAAGATTAATTCTAAGCAACAATGCCTCTTCCTTTATTTGTTTTTTAGAGCCAGCAGATTTTCCAGAGGTCAGGGTGAAGCTCTTGTAATTGTACATTGACATCTTCTCATCTTCATAATTTCTAATTAGATAATGCATTAGATAGAACACTAACCCCGGAGTCAGGAAGATCTGAGTTTCAATGTACCCTAAGACACTTCCTAGTTGTGTGACATGGGACAAGTTGCCTATACCCTATAAAATGCAGAGAATAGTACAGGTGTGTTGTGAGAATCAAATGTGCTAAGTAATAAAGGACTAAAGACAGGGCCTGGGCACATAGTAGGTGCTTAATAAGTGATTGCTTCTTTCTGTATTAGATGGTATTTTTTATTCTAATGAGTTAATGGACCAACTGCATAAAGACAGTTAATTATAAAATAATTTTCACCTTGGTAACTAGCCATTTTCTTTTTAACTGTTCTCAAACTCTACTTCCTTATCTGTAAAATGGGGCTAATATGAGCATCTATCTTAAAAGATTGTTGTCAGGATCAAATGACATAACACATGTAAAGTGTTTTGCAAACCCTAAAGTGCTACATAAATATCAGCTATTGTTATTGTTGTTATTATTATTATTATATTAATAAATTGCCTTTTTGTGAAATTGGTGAATTACAAAGACTAATGCCTTCCATCTCTTCTTGAAGTACTTATAATATATAGGTATGGCTTTTTATATGTTCTATGTGACTCCTAGCTCTTTCATTTCTTAATTTTACATGATATTTCTCAGTAATTTTTTTTTTTGCTTCCCTCTCCTGTGTCCACTTTCCCATTAAAGTCCCCATTGCCTCACTTTGTAGAATTTTGTCAAGTTCTTTTAGGATTTCTCTCCTTCATTCTCTGCCACCTTGCTCATGCCCAGCATGACTACTGCAAGGAAAAATTACCCAATGTCCCATTAAGTTGTATTTTTGTTGCACATGGGGGGCACAAGGAAACTAACCTGGCCAGGTCATTTTTTTTAACCAAACAAAATTTGCATCAGCAGCAGGCTCTTTATATCTTCTACTTTCAAATATAGTATGCTAATATGTAAGTGATTTGTTTGAGTTCATGTATGAGTTCATTTGATGGACAGATATCTCACATTTACACTACCAGTAGTAAATGTTTGTCTATTGCACAGTTCTTAATCTTTTCTATTTCATGGAGCCCTTTGAAATTCTGTTGAAACCTATGAATCCCTTCTCAGAATAATGTTTTTAAATGCATAAAGATAAATTAGTAAGATTACAAAAGAAATTAATTACAGTAAAACAAAGATGATTTTTCCCACTGTGTAAGTTCATGGAACTCCTAAAATCATTCTTAATCTACAAAGTTAAAGACTAACCCACTGGTACATCAGTCTAAAAATTATTTAATTCTAAGTACTATTTAGCCTTTTGCCAACTCTCCAAATGGCATATCTGTGGGACAAGGAAGGCAATACAGGAACAGCTGGTAACTCACCATTCCTTGCATAACTAGGCTGGTCTTCAGTAAGGAAACACGTGGGTTTGTTTTTCAGAACTGTATTTGAAATATTTTTGGTTTGGTGGAACCTACCAGAGCTTTTGTTACCTGGCATGTCCTTCAGGAACTGAGTATGCTTCCATGTCACAGTGAGGAATTAGAGTTAGATTTTGTTGAGGATTAACAGCGCAAATTAGAAAATCTAAGTTAGATCTTGCAAAAATACTATTTTGGTGAAATGGAAAATACATAATTTGAAATAGTTTTTTACTCAGAATCAAATGTATTATATATAAAATTTTATTTTTAAATGTGAAATATTTTTTTAAATTATAAGATAGTTATGAAATTCAACAAATATTTACTCAATACCTGCTATGTATGCTCTAATAATATAACCACAAATTTTGGAGAAATGTACATTCAGAAGTGCACAGTGATCCAGAATATAAACTTGTTTATAAATATGATTAAAAACCTATATCCTTGGGGCGGCCAGGTAGCACAGCAAGTAAGAGCACCGGCTCCACTGTCGGGATGACCTGGGGATCGAGTCCAGGCTCAGACACTTAGCACTACACCCAGAAATAACTAGCCATGTAACCTTGAGCAAGTTACTTAACCCTGATTGCTTTTAAAAAAAAACAAAACCACATACTTTTAATGGATTCTACATTTATTTTTTTAGCTGTGCTACCTGGCTGCCCCTGGATTCTACATTTAAAATGTAGTTTTGGTTTAAAATAATAATAATAATTTTCCCACTTTTCTTAAAATGTGCTTCTTTAAGATCCAGAAGATTTGAAGGGTCATTTACCTTAGCTGATTTTCCTTTTGTGTTTTTAATATGTGTGTATATCATCCTTAAGCATATTTATTGGAAAATCATGCTAAACTTACTTATGTCCTCCATCACTATTTCTTGTTTCTTTTATTTTTTGGAGGGGGGAGGGCAGCACAATTGGGGTTAAGTGACTTGCTCCAGGTCACATGCCTAGTGAGTGTTAAGTGTTTGAGGCCCAATTTGAACTCAGGTCCTCCTGACTCCAGGACCCATGCTCTATTCACTGCACCACCTAGCTGGCCCTTCCCTCGGATTTCTTTACCCACTTAATCTCATCAAGTTACTCATTCCTAGCATATATCCATGAATCTCATTCTTAATTCTATGTCTTAAACATGTGTGTGTGTGTGTGTGTGTATAAAAGGGATATCAGAAGAAAGTCAAATTCATCATAAACTATGACTCCTCTTTTCTTCACAAGCTTATTTTATAAAGGAAGATTTGGTTTTCTGTTTATCCATGGCACTTTATCCCCTGCTACTTCTCCAGGCCCCTGGGAAGGTTAGAGTAGTAAAACTTCTTCCTCCTCATGGGGGATCAAGAGCAAAAACAAAAAATAATTGTCTAATTCAAAACTTGGTTACATGCAGACATATCTAATACAGATTGTGTGATTATAATAATTCTGCATCCCTGCATTTTCTGTGGCAAACTGCCATTTACATACAAATGCATACACATGCATATTCTCACACATATATATATATATAATAGAAACTTAATTATCTAAACTTTTAGCATAAAGAAAAGAGAAAGTGGTATGGAAATATACATGTATACACATATATACATGCATATATGTATACACACATGTACTTAAATATGTTGGCATTAAAAAGAGAAAACTGTATATAACTCATACTGCATACAACACAATTCATTTTTCAGTCATTTCAGTCTTTGTGACTCCATTTGTTTTTTTTTTTCTTTTTTGGCAAAGATACTAAGAGTCAGTTACCATTTCCTTCTTCAGTTCACTTTACAGATAAGGAATTGACACAAGCAGGGCTAAGTGACTTGCCCAGGGTCACATAGCTAGTAAGTGTCTGGGACCAGATTTGAACTCAGGTCTTCCTGAATCCAGGCCCAGTGCTCTATCCACTGCACCATCTAGCTGCCCCCACCATTATATATATGCACAAGTTGGAGCAGACAGTACTGCTGATTGCTTCAGAGAGTTCAAGGAGAAGATGCCCACACAAAAAGATAATGGATAAATATTCTATATACTCATTGTTAATTATCAATATTTTCTTTCTTTAAGATATCATTTCCCAACCTGTCTTTATTAGAATCCCTAACCTCAGAATCAGAAGGGAGTTCTGAGGCTATATTGTCCACCCTGTAATTTGAAGAGAAAAAAACAAAAACAAAAAAGCCCGATATATCATTCCTGACAAGTGATAGTCCATTCTAGATATCTTAGCGCATACTATGCACATTACAAAGTGCTTATTAAATGCTTTTCCAATAATTAATTTAGCCATCTTTATTTAAGACCTCCAGTGAAGGGAAGTAGGAATAACACTCATTACTTCCCATGGCAGCCCCTTCTATTTTGGGATCAATCTAATTTTTAGATACTTTTCCCTTACACTATACCTAAATGTGCCATTTCAGCTTATTGGTCCTTTAAGACCAAGCAGTACAAGGCTGTTACTTCTACCTTATAATATAGCATTTTGCATATTTAAACACAATTGTAATGGCTCTAAGTATATTCTCCAGGTTAAGCAAACCTAATTCTGCCAGTATTTCCATCCATCTTCACATCTTTGATCCTCTCTGTGAATAAAAAAATAAGGATCAGTGTTTAAAAGGGTTGTCACTGAGCATAGAACTTCTTCATGGTAATGGTAGAAAATGGGGAAAGGATGTAATGAATTAGGTGCTAAAATGTTTGGGGAAGTTGTGAGTGGAATTGAGATTGATAGGTGACAGAAGTAGGGATGAGAAAAGGGCTGTATAATCTATTTGCTTGAGATTCCTGAGCAAAGCTTATTGAATGGTCTCATAAAAAGCAGTTGAAACTCTTCCTCTTGGTCCAGTGACTTTGATCAGTGGCTATGGCTATTGGGAACACTTAATTTTAAGTAAAGAAGTGTGCTAAGAATGTTGGATGAAAAGGTTCCATTGTCCTATGAAAAAATGGTATAATTGTGCTTGTATGCTAGCCCAAATATAGTTTATCTATTCTATGGTACATTTAGTAGTTCTACTGTTACCTGTTGATCCAAACAAACCTCACTGAATTTGCTCTTGAAAAGAGGGACATGTATACATGGTAGATGCCAAGAATATCTATTCCCATCTTTGTTGCATATTTCTGCATTCTGTGCATTAGCAGGTCAGATGAACTAACATGGTAAGGAATGTCTCCGCATGACACATACCTATTTGAATTAGAGATGAACAGCTGTAGAGGTAGGAAGAAGTAGGTAATTTGATATTATTGTCAAGGTGCAGAAAATGTCCCAAATCTTTCTACCCGCTACTCTGCTATCTATTCAGAAACTTGTCACCATTTTAACCATTTTTATGAATTAAGAAATTATTTCTAGAATAGCCTTGTTAAAATTGAAATGTGCTGTCTGGCAAGAATAAATATTCCAAAGGTTCCTTGATAGGTACTTTAGCAGACCTGATAAAAAGGCTGCAGTACATAGCATTAGGGACCCTGACAAATGAATGACACTACAGATATATGTTGATTTGGAAAGAGAGCAACTAGAAGAAGTTCCAGGTCATTTAGGGATTTAGGAAAGGACAGGTTCTTTGAAGGGAGCCTGGCAAAGAAGATCATTATAAGGACACTGCAATTTATTGGGGTGGGTGATAGAAAGAAGTATTCAGGGCACTAAAAGAGAAGTCTACTGACTCCCTTGACATTTTTGCTCAGTTTTCTGTTCTTGTGATTTGTAATTTGGTAAAATGAAGGTCATATTATACCACACAATGCAGGAGTAAGTATGCTGCTCTGTTCAGTACTATTTTGTGTTTATAATTCACCAACTCTCAAAGAGTAAAAATAATCCAAGTTTGAAGGATAGCACAAATCTCAGTAATGTGAGACCTTCTTACTACAGAACTCAACTGAGAGCAATGCTGGGTAGACTTTAGTGAGAATGTTGGGATTTACAGAGGAACAAGGCAAGGTTGAGCAAAATTTACCATATACAGCTGATGACTTTCTGAGAACCATTTCAGATGAAAAGTTTTTACCTATTAGAGAAAAATGAAGAACACAATTTTCAAGCTTGGAATTCCCCAGTTTATTGATATGACCATTTTGATTAGTCAACATTAAGAAGAAATGTGCTTTGTCATCTCTCCAAAGTAGTTACTAAAATCATGGTTCTGTCCTATTGGCATGGTGTTTAGTAATGCAAACCTTTCATCTCAACTTTTGTGTTACTTCACTTATCAGACCATCAGTGTGTACCATGTATACTTTCTGTATTTGAAGATGCAGAAAATTTGGATTCATCTAAAACAGTATAACTCACATTGCCAGAATCTGGGTTATTTGCATTGGACATGTGTCCTAATTGTATCTGTGTGGTGCCATGATATCCTGTAGAGACTAATTCTAATCAATTCTGTCTAAGTAGTCTGGATTTCCCATCAATTACTGAGCTAAGTCCTTGACAGAATTCCTGCCAATCTTTGGGTAAATGTCTCCCAATCCTGCCATCTTAGCACCCCAGGGTATCAACAGAATGACAGATCTCTTCATATTCCTAGTTTGCATACCCACCTTGTTAAAATGAAGAAGAACAATTTCTGTGAAATCTGTGCTTCAAGCTCATTAAGCTTTTAAGGGAATATTATATTTTAGAGAATGGCATACTATATTAGCACTTTTTTATGAAACATTCTTTCATAGCATAACTTAATATTATAATTCCCAGGTTTTTCTTAGAATTCTGCTTGTATATTTCACATATATTGTATTTTGAAATTACATTTTTAAACATTCAAATTTCTTTAGATTTTTAAATATATATATGTATATATATATATTGTTTTTATAGCTGGCCTTAGAAATTCATGTATTATTTATGAAGTATCTATTTCCCCCAAATTGCTAAAAGCAGTAGTGAAGTACAGGTGAGCAGTCAAGTGGGAAATGAAAAGCAAGATACAAGAAACAAGAGAATTTATTTCCTTTAGCTTTCCTGCTTTTTAAAAAATATATATTTTTAGTAATTCTCTCTTTAAAAAAAATCAGCATCACTTCTTATTAACACCAAAACAAAACACTGAAAATTATCCTCCCTCTGCTTGTAATCTCCAACCTCTACCTATTCACTGACCATCCATTGACTTATTTACTTTCACAAGCAAATATGCCCACCTGTCTTTCATCCTTTAAAAAAAAAATCACTCACTTAACCCTTCCCTTGCCTCAGGTTATCATCCTATATCTCTCCTTTCCTAGCCAAACTCCTAGAAAAACTGTCATCAATATTCTCTTTCCTAAAATATCACTTATTTCCCATACATTTCTGACCCCTGGACTTAGTATTCAATTGTCAAGTCCTAAAATAAATCAGTCATAAGTGGAGGATAAAGGGGTTTTAATCAAGATAACAGGGTAGCAAATCTGCCACCCTGGGGTATGTCCCACCAGCAGACTCAATAGAAAATTTTCTTATTCTTTTAGGAGAAAAAGGCGCAGCATTGCATTAGGTAGTGAGGCCTGGTCATGCAATGGCAGCTGCCCTCGGCAATCCAAGCAAAGAAAACCACATCATTCTGACTGTTTATCCCTTCATGCCATGAACTCCAATGGAAGGTAGCAAGGATATTAGGATCTATTTTGGAAACTGGTCTGTCTCAAGGTAGCTTTGCAGAGGTTCCCAAAGACAGGGGTGCTGGAACAATGGTGGGGGTGGTAGTAGCTTCAAGTGCAATTGGGGGACCATTGAATAAAAATGAATGGTTTGTGGAAGGAAGAGAAGAAATTTTTGAAAAATCTTTCTGATGCATTTCATCTATTGTATGAAAGAGTTAAAGTCATAGTAATTACTTTATTTTTCAAATAAACACATAAAATGCAAGTTATAACTAATCAGTGGTCGAGTCTGCCAATGAGTCTTAACAAGCAAGTGTCGGCAGGCGAGCATGGCACGCACTGTCAGGAAGTCTAGCATTCATTGGCAGGAATGATTTGGCATGTACTGACTTATTTAAACATGATACTATATGATTACATGACGCAATATTGTGTCATCAAAATTTCAATGCAGGAAAAAAGCCCCACAAATTTACAAGAAATTATTAAATTTAAGGTGCATCCTTTATATATACATATATATATATTGAAAAAACACAAATTTCAAAGGAAAATGTTAAAGGGTTAAAAAAAAGTAGATTTCCAGGGGGGTGCTGACTAATTTTTTTTAAAAAGGGGCCAGTAGGCCAAATAATTTTGGAACTTCTAGTTTACAGAGTAAGATCCCAGGGTGTGACTTAAGGTGTGGTTCACCTCAGCCTAATTAAAAGCAAATATCAAGAATAGGAATACAAGGACATTAATGAAATTCTGACATTAGTAGGATTATATTAGGTTATACTATTTGATACTAACAGTACTTCTCTCAAAATTGAAACAATCCTCTCCCAAAACTTAAGTTTTAATTCAGTCAGTTTTATTGTTGTTATTTTTGTCTTTTTTTCATTTGTGTCCAAGTCTTTGTGACCTCATTTGGTGTTTTCTTGGCGAAGGTACTTGAGTGGTTTGCCATTTTCATCTCCAGCTCATTTGATAGATGAGAAACTGAGGCAAACAGGGTCATACAGCTAGAGGCCACATTTGAACTCAGGTCTTTCTGACTCCAGGCCCAGTGCTTTACCTACTGCACCATTTAGCTCCCCAAACTGCCAACCTCTTAATTTCTAAGTCTCATGGCCTTAACTGAATACTCAATTTTCTTTAATTTTCTGCAGCATTTGTCTCTCCTGACCATGCTTTCTTCTTGTATACTTTGTTATCTCTGGATTGTGTTGTGTAGCTCTGTTTCTGAGTGTTCAGCTGCATCTTCTCAGTCTCCTTTTCTGCATCATTATCTAGGTCCTACTCTTCCCTCAGCCTTAAATTCTTTGTCTCTAGAAAGAGGACGATGCAGGTTCCAATGTCTACCTTGTAGGACAATTAAGAATTTCAAAGGGGGAGGCCAGGTGGCGCAGTGAGTAGGAGTGCCAGCCCCTGCGTCAGGAGACCTGGGATCAGTTCCGCCCTCAGATACTTGGCACCCACACAAAATAACTGGCCATGTAACCTTGAGCAAGTTACTTAACCCCAGTTGCTTTAAAAAAAAGAATTGCAAAGGAAATGATTTATCTAAAGCCCTTTGTAAACAAAGAGGTTTTCTAGCTTCTGCTATCTTTTTCTTCCTTAGTATTTTCTTTCTTTATCTTTTATTTTTTTTTCCTTCATGGTGTACCTTAAATGTGTGATTATCTTTTCATTTCAAATGCCCCCATCATAGTTCAAATCCACACACTAGAAATCCTGTAGTAAATTCCTAGTCTTTTTGTCCAGACAAAGTCCTTCTTGCTATCTTCCATCCCACCTTCCAACAAATATACTATACTAGCTGTGTGATTCTAGGCAAGCACTTAACCTCTTTTTACCTCAGTTTTCTTACCTGTAAAATGAAAATACTAACAGCACCTACCTCACAGGGTTTTTATGAGAATCAAATGGAATATCTGTTTAAAAGCACTTGGTATGGTACCTAGCACATTGTAGGTACTTATAAATACTCCCCTACCCCCCTTTCCTCCCTGCACTCCATACTATACACAGCTGCAAGGTTGATTTTTCTATTCTTTAAAATAGAAAATGTGTATATAGTAGATAATATATATTATATATAATATTATATATAACATGTAATTGGTATACAATAGATAATAGATGGGTTTCTAGGTAAAAGTAATGATTTTTAGTTCATAGGATTTTAGATTTAGGAATAAATTTTCATCTCATCTAATCCATTTCACTTACAGATAAGGAAACTGAGTCCCAAAGAGGTTAAATGGCTTGCCTAAGATCAGTCTTTGCTGATTGATTGTCTCTTAGGCATCATATAGAGAATACTATATTTGAAATCTAAAGTACTGGTTGTGAATTCTGGGTATGCTACAAAGCTGTGGCTTCATTTCATCAGGACTGTTTCCTCATCTGTATAATAGCAATGATATTTATACATGGGGTCATTGTGATAAAAACACTTACTAAAGCATTCTTTTTCAGGTTTCATCATTTATTTTTATTTTATTTATTAAATTAGTAGAGAGGGAAATAGATGAAAGAACTTTTTATTGACTAAAAAGTAAAATTTGTTGGTTTCTTAACCTCAATAAGAGAACCACCATTAATTAAGGTACTTTAGCTAAAAAACAAAAGAATGTTATAACTGCCCTACAGAGAAATGTTTGCAGAGTGAACCTGCCACTGAATTACAGGGATAAAAATATATCTTTCATAAAGTTATACCAAAGTAAAGTGACCTCTTTTGATGGAGGTAGTCTACTAGAACATGTTCAACTAATAATTAATGGCAACATTGCCTATTTTAATTTTAGTTTTTCTGGAAAACAGCCAAATCAATAATACATTTTCTTTGGAATGTCTAAATGCTGAGAGGGAGTGTCAGAGGTTGTAGCTGTACATGAGTTTGTTGTTGTTGTTGTTTTTTTAATTCCTGTAAACAAATCTATTTTTGCTTACTTAAAATCTTCTGAAGAAGTAATCGTTGTTCAACACGTTGAACACAATGTCTTTATAAATATTGTGAAAGTCACTTTCAGAATGAGAGTCCCTTATTAAGCCTTTAAATCTCCCAGAGCAGCAGCTTGTTCTTTCAAGTTAATGAAAGGAAGCAATAGTCACCATCAAAGAATATATTGTTTAAAAATCAATGAGGGAAAATGCCCTCTGTGCTTCTCTTCCCACTTGGATTTTTCTTTTCCTGCCTGGCAGCTTAGGAAGAGTCTTTATTCAAGCCCTTAGATGTGCAATCTGGTGTCATGGCTCTTGGATCAATGGGAAAAATGAACTGGTTAAGTTATTATATCTCAGCTTACACTCTGATCCTGGATATTCCGCAAAAATAAGTTAGTTCATGAATCCCTTTCTGTGGCCCCAAACAATTTTTCAGATCCTACATTTATTTTATCTTTACAAAACTACACTGTATGTATATTTTAGAAACTAAATTATATTGTTAATGGCACTTAGAGAAGCTTTGTATCGAAAAGAGAAATTAGGAATTTATGCTAATGACTTCAGGGACTTGGGCAGTGACCTTTGAACTTTCAGGATTTTTTTCCTCAGTTTTCTTTTCAGGTTAAAAATATTAAACCTGTTTATGGTGGTAAATAAACTATTGGTGGGTGGTAAAATTCCAGTGCAAATTTATGCTAATCTAAATACTTTGGCATAGCAGTCTCTAGTCAAGAATATTTAGGTTGAAATCTCACTTTAACATATAGTGGTTATGGAGCGGTTAGGTGACGCAATGAATAGAGCACTGGCTTTGGAGTGAGGATGACCTGAGTTCAAATCCAGCCTCAGACACTTAATACTTACTAGCTGTGTGACCTTGGGTAAGTCACTTAACCCCAATTGCTCCTGTCTTCCCCCTCCAAAAAGAAAAAAAAAACATATCATGGTTATATGACTATAGGCAAGTCATGTAGCCTGAGTGCTCCAGGAAACTCTCTGAGATTATAATTTATCAGCCAACATTGGTAGAGAGTTTTCCCTGTGTAGTTTTCTAACCTGTTGAATTCAAAAGCCAAGAAGAAAGAAAGGAAAGGAGGAATGGAGGGAGGGAGGGAAGGAGGAAGAAAAAGGGAGGGATGGAGGAAAAGAAAAAGTCACTAACCTGGGAGTTTACTAACTTAGACAACTGGCAACTTTTAACAAATGAAGCTTTGCCTTAACAAATAAAGTATATAAAATGATTAAATACTTGATAAGTCTTAAAATAAAATAAAAAAGTTTTTTTTTTTCCAGGGTAGCCACTAAAAGATGTTAACCCATTTAAAAAATATATCCTTCTTTTGAATAATGTTTATACAGAAACCTTGTACTTACAGCAGGATCATAGATTGACCTGTATTTGTCTATTTCACTTTAAAATCTACATATAATCCTTCTACCATAGTATTTTTATTTATTTACACAAATATAATTAATAGCAAATGTCAAACATCAAAATAAATGCCACTTTGAACACATATATATTGGGGTAAAGAACACAGAGAAAAGGGAAGGAGGGGCAGTACCTAGAAGTTGTAGCAATTCAAAACAAGGAAATGTTATTTAGTCTAAGAATTAACCTCACAAATTTATTTTAAGATTGCTACTTTATTAAACTGGGCTTTTTAAAGCAGTCCATCCATATCTTGTAATCATTATAATAGTATATTTTTTAATATTAATAGCAAAACTATTTTGTTGGGTTTCTCTTTTTGGGAGGTAGGAGGGGGAGGGAATCTCATCTTCTTTCCCCTTCCTCTTCCTTATACTATTTCATCTAATACTTTCTCATGTTAAGATTATAAACTCTGAGCACTGGGAGGGATTTGAAGTACCATCTTACTCAAATGATGCTTCTTTCCCTATTAGTTTTACTTATGTCAGGTCTTTCTTACTATTAACTAACCTTGGGGGACTCCTGTGTTTAACATTGATTAAGAACCTATTATTAATGTACTGGTTGCTGGAGGCAAATATGAAGATAAATTCTCTGTGACTTGGATAGTCTAGTGAAGTGTTTCTCAAGGCAACCCTTTGGGTCCTTGAAGTCCTTTTGAGGGGATCTGTAAGGTCAGAATTATTTTCAAAATAATATTTAGATGTTTCTATTTCTAATGATATCCATCTCATTCTGCCTTACAGCAACCAATTATGAACTTTTCAAAGTCAACTCTTATATTTTAGAAATGGGCAAATATAATAAATCAGAGTTTGATTTCTTTTTTGTCTACACTTAAGAAAATAATTGAGAAAATATTCATAATGCAGATTAAACATGAAAGCGTGTTATAGATATGGATATAACCCACAAAAACAAAAGCTGGGGTGGGGAGGGGCAGGGAGGGATTGTCAATACTTTTTAAAAATATAAAATGATCCTGAAACACAAAAGTTTGTGAGCTTCTGGTTTAGCAAATTGTTTTCATTCCTTAATTTTCTAACCCACTTTTGAGACTTCGAGAATAACAGTTCTGTTATTATAGATCCCCATAGTAGGTACAGCATACAGGAGCACGGTAGTAGCATAATGCCAGTTCCTAAGGCAGTTAAGTAGGATCTCCTTCTTGAATAATTACATTTGATCTCAAAACAACACTATGAAGTGACTGCTTTTATTAAAATCTCTATTTTGCAATTGAGTAAACTGAGACTCAGAGTAAGCCATTTATTTACAGCCATAGGAGTTTATAATTATCAAAGACAGGATTTGAAACAAGGTCCTCCTGATTCCAAGCAAAATCTTACGCACATCAGGTTAATTCATGAAAGAATGCATGCTTGAAACAAACTATAACACACAAATAGGAAATCTTTTACTTGAAGCTTGTGGACTGTGGACAATTTTTATCTACACTTTCTTAGTCTCCACCGAATGTTGTCAAATATGTGGTGGTGATTTTCAGGTTACATTCTAAAGTCAAGGTATTATGATACATAAAAATATTATGAGAGGCATTTTTCCATGTATGCTTTTGATGGTATTCTGGGAAATGATGAAAATATTTCACATATGTACAAAAATTGCTATGTATATCATTAGGGAAAAATAAACATCTGCCCCCCACCCCGCAGGCACCTAGGCAGAGCCCCCTCTACTCCACAAAATGCAATTAAATTATAATGTTGTATGCTAATAGTTTAAAACACAGATTAGCAGATGAGTTTGTATTTACAAGTTGGTGAAAGCTAAAAAGAGGATCTCCCGATATTTATTTTCAGCTGTAGAAAAAGGCTATGTGAAAATGTAACTCCATCTAGAAGACAGTTTTATTATTTAGAATAAGCATGATTCAATAAGGAATTTTAACTCAATTAATAAAGTCTTTTATAATACCCTGCTAAAACTTGAATTGTAAACTGAGGCAGCCTAAATAGCATAAAACTGTTTAAAAGGTAATTCTGAATTTATTTTCCCCAGTAAGTGGTATTAGTTGGCCTAAATCCAAACTTGTGCATTGTGAATTGGTAATATTTGCTTCATTCTGTCTTTAAAGTACACATCAACAGTATGGCTGGTATTAATTTTCAATTATATTCCAAGCACATACTTCATGCAGTAGCTTCCTAATAATTTTGGTGTCACAATTTTACTTTCAGTTTTCCATGTTGCATTATAAGTGAAAAGCAAATGCAAAGCAAGTGTCTTACGAAAAATGATTATCTCAAAAGTGTTTTCTAGCTCTAAGATATCATGTATGATTTCTGAAGCTGGGAATGCCATACAAGCTAACAGCATTGTCACAAAAGGTTTTTTTTGAAACTTTTAATTGTTGGGTGATGGGGTAATTATTGGTGCTGTATGGTCTCTGCCCTAATCCCCTCCTTAGCCATTATTGTACTGCTTAAACGAAATGGATAGAGGAGTTTGGTTGAGGTTAGAATGAGGAAAAAGAGAGGGAGATTATGTAAGTAAATGATGTCTGGCTTCCCTGCTAAGGAAACCAAAGGAGAAGCCTGAACCATACAGCCCTCTGGTAGAAGGGGGGTAAGACTTGGCCAGTCATTAACCTCTCTTAAGACCTCTTTAACTACTTATCCATTTACTTTCAGCAAACAGGCTCATTCAGATAATTTCCACTGCCAAGCAATCAGATCAGCAGCTCTTGCTGCTGACAGCTAAAGCAGTTCAGTGAGGGGGAATGATGTGAAGGAGGTAGGGGGGTGGGAAAAAAGGATTTCCTTGCCACAGTACAGGAGGCAGAAAAGAAGGTCAAAAATACCACATTTTACTCCAGGATGAGGTAAAAATTAAAGGGTTTCAATATTTTGTCAAAACTGTGAGACATGCAGTCCAGTATTTTGTCTCTAAAACTGGAATATGGCCTTTTCTATAGGACTAAGAAGTTTCGTAAGATCATTACTTACTCTCTTAAAAAGGATTTTTTAATGCTGATGGTTTTTGTTAGACATTTCTGGCTATCTCAGTTTCTCCTCTTTCCCTTTCCAAATAACATCAGAGAATTTTGTCTTTTCTTGTTACAAAAAGCAAAATAAAACAAAAACAAGCAAATAGAAATGTAAATAGAATAACTGACCATCTGCCTGTATGCCAAGAGCAGAGAAATCTGTATAAATTGTTCTCTGAGACCAAGATTAGTTATTTATTTTAGAGTGACTTAAATTTCTGTTTAGTGTTCTTCATTTACATTATTGTGCTGTCTGAATTGTTCTCTTCCCCAATTGCACTTTTATGGGTCTTAAATTTTTAGCTTTCAGCCTCCAAGGAGGAACCTCCTTGTTCTATTGTGTGGTGCTCTTGAATAAGCACCTTTAGACTTCTGCCACATCCCTCCATGACTTTAAAGCATTTAGTAAGCCTAGTGAGCGTCAGCTGGTAAAATAGAAAGAACTCTGGATTCAGAGTGTGAGGACCTGGGTGGGAATCCTAGCTGTCTCACTTAATAACTGCCAAACCTAGAACAAGTTATCTCATCTCTAGGATTCTGTTTCCTCATCTATTAGAGGAGAGAGCTGGTTCTGAGTGTTTTTGGGTTTCATGAATCCCTTTGGCAATCCGGTGTAGCCTATGGACTCCTCCAAATTCTTGACAGCATATTGAAGTTAATCTTTTTTTTTTAATTTCTGTACTTAAGGAATAAAACAAGCAGTTTCATAACATAGTAGAACAGGGGAAAAAAGATGATTGCACATGAAACAGCAAATCTTTTATGTGCAGTAACTTACTTTTCCTTTTAAATATATATTAAAGTTTATCATGTGACTTTTCCCCTTTTATTTCTTCCAAACCCCAGATGCCTGTCATTAGACACATATATGTTTATATATGTATAATCATTCCATATATTTCTATTTATTAGTTCTTTCTCTGTGAGAATTATGTGTAGCTTAGGGAATACATGTTCGTAATTTTGTTTTCATGTATATAATGACCAAGTCACAAAATTCTCAAACCAGTTCTTAAAGTAATCATTCATCAGTTTAACTTAACAAGCATATATTAGGTACCTACTGTGTGTAAAGTATTCTAATATGCAGCCTGGAATACATTTAAACAAAGACTTCTTGAAGAGATGGCCTATATATTTTTCTTTATATATTAGAATAAATATTTTGAAGAACAATCATTTATATTAAGAAAACATTCCTATGTGTCCCAATGATGTGATAACCAAAGAGTGGATAATTGCTATTCTTCAGTAGTGCTGACTTAGGTTTTCCTTTTTCATAAAAAAAAATTCATTTTATAGTTCAACATTAATCTATTTACCTAGTTAATTGGTGTATTGGTAGTTTTCAACCTTTTTGATTACAAAACCACATTTATGTTCAAATAATTTTATGGAGCTCAACATGATGATGGTAAATGAACTACAATTTTTTAGAGGGGAGGCAAGTCTGAACTTGTGATTTTATCATTATAAGGACATTTCCAGTAAGGAAATTTTCTAACAGTTATAAATTAGCAATCATTCTGAATATCTGTACAGTCTCAGAAAGTTACCTGTAACTCTGAGCAATTAAATTACTTGTTCAGGGTCCAAAAGTTGACACCTCAGAGTTGGGATGGGAGTTCAGGTCTTCATGCCTCTGAAGTTGGATTACTACCCAGTGAACCATGTCACCTCTCAATTGAGCTACTATTGGGATGAAAATGTACAACAAAAAGAGACAAATATGAAGTCAGCAGCACTTTTAAATGAATTTATATTTCATTAATCATAATAGCATACATATAACCTTTAAAACATACCAATATACAGAATATGTGTTCGAGATACTCTACTGAAATGAAAATGTTTGCTTATTTATTGTACTATTCCATTTAATGAACTGAACTCCTAGGAATTATTGATTCCTCAGAAGTCTAAAGCCAATTGGAACTTTTTTATACGTCATTTTTGAAAATTGTAATTTGGTTGATGAAATTTCCCCTGCTTTTTGTCTTCTTCATTAGAATTATTTCTCATTGCATCTCCATAATTCAATTCACAAGAACAATAATCGCTGGTATTCATAGGGTTTTAAAGTTTGCAAAACACTATATATATATATATGCATGCATATATAGTAGATATGTTGATATATGTTTATGTATATATGCATGTGTATAATATCTTCTCATTGGTAGATTGGTAAGTTATTTTTGACATTTAACCGTTTTTAAATTTTTTTGGTGGCAGTCATTTCCCCCCTAAACTGAAGACCATACCTCATATATAGTCCAGCTGGAGTAAAGTATAAGGACATTATCACTTCCCTTCTTCTAGACACTATTATTACAGCCCTGGGACATGTCAGGTTTTTTTGGCTGTCACATACCACTCACATCACAATCATGTTAAGCTTTCCATCCATAAAAATTCCCAGACTTTGTTGTTGTTTGTTTTGTTTTGTCTTAATTTCAATTATGATGTTTCTTTTTAAATATGACAGCTGTTTTAGTATGGATAGTAGAACATCTGTGTAAGCACCAAAATACTTTATGTGACTTGTGTTAATCCTGAATGTAGAGATACGTTCTGTTTTAATACTACTTTTATTCTCTGTGGAATTTATTACTTTAAACTCATAAAAATTGATTATGTATATATATGTATATATACATATATGTATTTTGTATATATACATATATATATATTGGTATGGTATTATCTGTTAAGGAAAATTAATAAATGCAGAAGAATCAAATGAAACCATTATAAAATCTGGCTGGCAAAGAGTTTACATGCTACTGAAAATTCAATGAAGCTGTTTTTCAAACAAAAAGTCAGCTATGTTTAGATATGTGAAATATCTATGAATATTATACTGGTTGGGGGGAGGAATCTATAGTAATTTAAACAATTTCATAGAAATTATAATTTAGAAGTTTGGGGGGTTTTAGGAGGTGGAGGGTGCAAGAATGCCTTGACATGTTTATTAACAGAAAACTACAAAATTCAAAAAGCTTTATACATATTTACTAATGTCATTATCACAAGACTGACCTAAACCATTTAAACTTCCAGGAAATCAAAATCTTATGTGTTACTTTATTATATTAAATATTCATTTCATTGAAATAATTTCTAAGCTCATTTTTATATAGCATCCATATAATTCAGGATTTAAGATTCTCTTGATGATCTCCTGTAACAGAAAATTCCCTACTATTCAAGTTAACCAATTCATCTGTGGAATTGTTCTTATTAGGAAGCTTTGCCTCATCTCAACTGAATTCCTTATCTCATCAACCTTCATGTTTCTTCTAATTTGATGGTGAAGCAAAACAAGTGAAATTCCTCTTCTCCATGAAAGCCCTTCAAATGTTTGAAAGCAGCTATCTTGTGCCCATTAAATCTTTTCTTCTCCAGGCTATGTGTACTCATTTCTGTGAACAAATCCCTCCATGGCATAGTTTTGATTCCTCTCCCCAGCTCCTTAATAGCTTCCTTTTTTTCCAATATTTTTCTTAAGATGAAAAACCATAACTGAACTCAGTACTCTGTGGCAAGGTTCAATGTGAAGAGTACCTCCTTTATTCTAGACATCATATTTCTATTAATACAGTCTAAAATTACCTTAGCCTTGGGGGGGTGGTGGTTTCTATATCACACTGTATGCTCATTTAGAACTCTTCTTTTGCTAACACCCCAAAGTGTTTTTGTGTGTTTTTACATGAATTGCTGTCTAGTCATGCTTTCCCCATCCTATATGTGTGCAACTGATTTATTTTATCTAAGCAGGATACTTCACATTTATTCCATTTAAATTTCACCATACTTTATGGTATTTTGTGATCTTTTTTGGATCCTGAATTTTTAACCTAAAATTTCCTCAGCTATATTTTATCTGAAATTTTAAAAGCCCTATTTCATATGAGGCATTAACTAAAATAATGAATGCAGAAAAGCCAGGGACAGAGCCATATGGCCCAGCACTAAGGATTTCCCTGAGTCTGAAAGGAAATAATGAAAAGGTCAAAGGATTGGGTTGATGGACACAGATTTTTTACAATATAATTTCCTTATAATGTTTGAGAATTTGTGACTCACCAAAAGATCAAAGACATTCATATATTTCCATAGCAAAGTATGGCTTTATTTTTGGATTATCCCATTCATTGTTTTTAGAATGGTTGAATAAATGGTTCCCTCTGTGAGAGACCTATGCATTTGAAACATCTGCACTTTGGGGCTAGGAGATGGGGAAACTCTCATTTCAGGATTCTTAAGAAATATAGTATGTAGTCCAGTCTAATAGCAACTGTTTTGTGTCCCTAATTTATTTATGCCAATTATCTGTACCTCTTTGCCAATTACTTCTGTAGTTCTGTACTATATAAAAATTATCGCCTTCATTTTATAAATCAAGAAACCAAGGCTCTGAGAATTTAAATGAGTTTCCCATTAGAACATAACTAGTGGATGTCAGAAGCATCCAAAATCCAATTTTCTCCTTACTCTAAGGCCACTCTTCACCTTGCTATGTTACACTGCTATAATCTCCTAACACATTGTAGAAACATACAATGCTGAAAAACTAGTACTCACTCCCAAAAACCACTTTGGCTTCATTGGCACATTATCGGTAAACCTTTTTTATACTCAGACTATTTGGATGTCGGCTTAGTTACTGCAGAATGATAATGCACTAGTATAAAAGTATTAACAGTGCCTTGATACAGTTTCCTTCCATTACAAATGTCTACACTAATATTATGAAAATTAAAAAGAAAACATATATAAGAATCCCTCTAGGTGATATATTATTGACTTGTTTTAAAACATTGTGTTATCATGTTTTAGTAATGTTATCTATGTTTTATTGTATTTTTATTTTGTTAATTTTTTCTACATTTAATCTATTTCAGGTCATATTTGGGAGTTTTGCTAGCCACTATGAGCTCACATCTGCTAGGCTAACATTCTCATTTATCAATAAGTGGATTTGATTGATTCAATTAAACATGCAGCATTAAGCAGCAACCGTTATGTCGGGCACTCTGCTAGGCAGTAGAGATACAAAGGCAAAAATGAAAGCCCTTGCCTTTTTGGAGCTTACATTCTATTTTTGAAAGGAAACATCATTTAGATTTAAAATAAATACAAACTATATACAAATTCTTTGGGGAATCAGTCAATAAACATTTATCAATTGCCTACTATAACCTTTTAATCCAGAAATATGACTACTGGGTCTGTATTTTAAAGTTATCAAGGAAAAAGGAAAATGACCCATAGGTATAAACATATTTGCCACAGCTCTTTTTGTGGTCTCAAAGAATTGGAAACTAAGGAGATTCCCATCAATTAGGGAATAATCAAATAAATCATGATATGTGATGTGATGAAATACTATTATGCTTTAAGAAATGATGAAGGGGATGGTTTCAGAAAAACTTGGGAAGATTTATATGAACACATGCAAAATGAAGTATACAGTACTTGGAGAACAATTTACACAGTAATAGCAGAAATATAAATATAATAAAACCAGGAAAGACAACTCTGGTTGTTTTGGGTAGTGTCATGGTAGTGATCTTCCATGGTCACAAAGGACTCATGATGAAAAATTGTGTCCACATCCAAATAGAGAAATGATGGACTCAGTACAGATTGATATATATCTATTCTCTTTCTTTTTCTCTATTCCAGGCACTATGCTAAGTGCTAAGGATTAAAAGAAAAGAGGGAGCAGGTAAAAGGTAGTCCTTGCCTTCCAAGAGCTAAAAATCTAATTGGAGACACAACAACCAACCAAATATGTACAAACAAGCCAGGTACAAGATAAATCATTAATGACTAAAAGATGGGAGGCACTAGTAGCAAGAGGGGTTGGGAAAGAACATTAACAACTGAGATTGGCTGGATAGCCTTCCGATAGCAGGTGGTACTTGAGTTTAAGTATGAAGGAAGCTAGGGATTCTCTGAAGGAGAGGCGAGGAAAGAAGGCATCACAAGCCTAAGGGTCTATCTCTACAAACAGAGGAATGTGTGTTATCCAAGAAGCAATAGGGAGACACTGGAACTTCTTAAGCCAGGGAGTGATATGGTCCTAATGCTGCTTTTGGAATATTATTTTGGTCAGTTGTGTGGATCATAATGAAAAGCAGAGATTAGAACCTTGGAGACCAAGTAGGAAGATACTGGGGAGATGAGAGAGGTGATAAAGATCTACACAAGTATGATAGTTATGTGAATGGAGAGGAGACAGACTTGAGAAATGTTGTAGTTTGAATTGATGGTACTTAACCCATTGGATTTGGGGGGTAAGGGAAACAGACAAGTTGAGAATGACTCCCAAATTGTCACCATTTGTTACTGGAAGATTGTCTGTTGACCCTAATAGAAATAAAGAAGTATGTATATTCGTCATCTAACCATACAAAGAGGAAACTTTAAAATTTCTATATGTAAAACATATGATTTTTGGAAAAAAACGTATTCCACATTACAATTCCTCTTAAAAATATCAAATTGATTTAACATTCATTTTACTAACTTTTATTAATGGTTAGAGACCAGCAGAATCAATGAAATGCCAAGGCAGGAGGAGGAATATGAGAGCATGCTTATTTATGCAAAACCTCATTTAGCCTCCAAAATGAAATTTAACCTGCAGCTCTAAATCCATTATCATTATTTAAGTTTACATACTTCTCTTTCACTTGATTTTTAGTATGCCAGATAACAATAAAAGGAGAAGCCTTCAGACTTAATCCAGGAAAGATGGTGAATAGGGACTGGAAAGTGAAATCTCTAGAATATGAGTTGAACAGAACCCTTAATAAGTATTTCTCTGTTCTGCTCTGCTGGAATAAGAGATAACCCTCTTTGTAGGTCATTAAGTTAATCAAGTCAAGGATTTCTATGTATTGTGGTTCTTAGCATTCACAGCTACAGTTTGCATTAGGAAGCTGGATCCCCCACCCCCCAATTCAATTGATATGCTGAATAAAAACTTCCAGCCTATAAAGCTAAATATCTAATAAGCCACATCTACTTTGTAGCTGAGAAGCAATCAACAACTTAATTATGGAATGGTTAATGTAATAAAAAGAGAGAAATACTATGACTCTATATTGCAGAAACATGGAAAAGGAGCCACACATTTATAACTTCTCTGGGCTACCTTGAACATCATGACTATAATATTCTAGAAAAATCATTATTGCCATTAAAAAGTAGCACCATTTTAATCATAGGATCATAAAGTTTTGGTATTGGAAGGGACTTTAGAGCACATCTAGTCCAACTGTCTCTTTCATCCATACATACATATATTTTATAGATGAGGAAATGAAGAGATGAAGTGAATTTTTCAAAGTCATACAACTAGTAAATGGCAGAGCTGAGATTTCTTCCAGCTTGACTTCAAAGATGTTTCATTATTTCATTCATTAGTTAGCAGCATTCATGAAGACTAAAGACCGATCATATAATCCCAAACTGATTCTATCTTTCCTGTCTTTTCATGGATGCCTTCTGTCCATCTACCAGTAGGTTTCAGGTGGGAAACAGATTATGCCCTGCTTTCATAATCTATACTTTATAATTTTCTCTTTTTCTATTGGTATTTGGTTTTCCATTTTGTATGTTATTTTAAAATTTTCATTCTTTGCTTTCCTCCACTACTGTTTCTAAATTATCTACAAAGGTACACCCTACCCATATATTAAGGGTGCATTTCTTCTTGACTATCTCTATTTCATTCATAAGGTAAAGCTTTTGATGAGATATTATATAAAATAGTTGAGTATCTATAATGAGATGTTACATTTGTTCTGTTTCCTAATTTTAAGTTGGTATCTTTGTACTTTTGATGATCTACCAAAATGAAGTTAAAACATGATAATTGTATTAAAAAATATACAACTAGAGTCTTTGATCACATCACTAGAATTAGCAAAAGCCTCAGTATATAATTTAAAGTAGATATCACCTTTCCCGAGTAGAGCTTTTGAAATTACTTAAATGCATGTTGAATAGACTTCATAAAAGTAAACATTAGAAATAAAGTACAAGTAGTTGTATTAGAAAAGCTATTCAGAAGAAAAGCATATTATGGTTTCAAAAATTACCAGGTTAATTTAATATTATTATTAGATCTTTTTGTCTTTCATGTTAAAACAAAATTTTAACATTTCTTGCCAATGATATGTCTCTAAACTGTGAAAATATGTCCTGATCTATATATCTTTAGGAAGTAAATTTTAAAGAATATCAATCTTCTACTTTATGATTATGATGTTTAATTTTAGATTTAAATTATTTTATTTCTATAACATTTCCCTTTTTTGGTAAATAAATAAGTTTGATATCCCAGATTTTCTCTCCCATGAATGCTTTTATTATGATAGTTAGCCTTTGGGTAATTAAGATAACTAAGTATTCAATTTAGGGACATACAGTAATCCTTTAAACATTAAAATGTAACAGGCATCTTTACTTTTACTTTTAAAAATCCATTCAATTAACCTCAGGAAATATTTATTGTGTCTCTTATATATACCAAGTGATAGGCTTGGTACTGGTGAAAGAAAGATCAAAATGAAACAATACTGTCTTCTAGGAGCTTGCATAAGACTAAGCATGTACAACATATATGTAAACAAATGTAGTAAGGCAATTAAAAAGGAAGAGGGCACTAGCAGTCGGGGGATCAGGGAAGGTTTCATGGAGATAGTAACACTCGAATGATGCCTTGAAAGAATGATAAAGATTCTGCTGCAGTGGAGATGAGGTTTAGTGCATTTTAGGGATCCTAGCAGGACAACGAATGGAATGTTTAGTTTAGAGAGAATACAGTCATCCAAATAGGATGAACCTTTCTTTCTGAAGGGGATAGGAAGGTGTAATGCTAGAAAAGTAGATGGGAACTGAACTCTTTGGGCTGGAGGGTGGGAACCTCAAATGATGGACTGAAGAGTTTGTATTTTTTCTGTTGGTGATAGGGTGCTATTAAATATTTTTGTAAAGGGCGATAGATATGGCCAGAGATGTGTCTTAAGATGGTTGACTCAGCATCTGGGCAGAAAATAGAATGAAAAAGGAAAGACTAGATAGAAGATCTATTCAGAAACTATTGCAGTAGTGCAAGAGATAAAGGGGGCTTGAAATAGTGTGATGACTGTGTGAATAAATATAAAAGATAAATATGAAATATGTACAGATAGAATAGATAATATTTAACAGCTGGTCAAATATGGAAAGTGAGGGGAGAAAAGAGTCAGGAATTTTTCCGAGGTTTGGGAAATGAGTGACTGGAAGAGAGAGGGGGAAAGGACTGAAAAATAATAAGTTCCATTTTGGATATGGCAAGTCTGAGGTATCTGTGATTAGAGGACATATCCAGTAAATAGAAGTTCATCACAGACATTTGGGAGTTAATTTTAAACTGAATATGTAGATTTGAGAGTCATCCTCATAGAAATAATATTTGAGCCAGTAAGAACTTATAAAATCTCTAGAAGACTTCAAATAAAGATGGTAGAAAAGTGCTAAGAATTGAGCCTCAGCAAATGCCAAGCGATAAAAGTGTTAGAGATAAAGAGTGATCAAGAAAAAGGCATACTAAACTGGAGTAAGAAAAATAGAAGGAAAACCCACAGAGAGCAGTTTCATAGAAGTCAAGGGGGAAAGAGAAAGTCCGGGAGGAGGAGATGATTGACCCTATTAAAAGAAATGGCCAAGTCAAAAATCATGAATATTGAAAAAAGCCCATTCAGATGTAGCAGTTAAGAGATCCTTGCTAACTTTAGAAGGAGACATTTCAGTCAGGTGATTGATTCAGAATCTAGGTAGAAATGAATATAAGAAGAAAAAGTGAATGCAGAGAGTTTAGAACCTTTCTAGAAATTTGTCAGTGAAAATAAGAATAGATATAGAATAGTATCTTGAGTCATCTAGTCATCAAATACATGTGGTTTTTGTTTGTTCTTTAGGAATAAGGTAGACCTATATATTTTATAGGAAATGGAGAGAGATTGAGACACTTTCTCTACATCTTCGACTTCTCTGTTGTTTATATCAGTCTTTAAAGAAGAGGTGTCCTTTGTCCTTTCCAAGTAAACCATTCTACTTGGGCTCTTGATTATATTGTCTTCCATCTCTTTTGGGAATTTGCACAATAAAAATTCATCTTCCCAATATCTCTTGCTCCCTTCTCACTTGCTCTTTCTTCTCTCTCACTTTCACTCCTGCTTTATCTTTCCTTCCCTTCTAGCTCTTTTTCTCCCCTTCTAGCTCCCTCCTCCTCTCATTCTCTCTCCATGTTCCTCTACCTTTTCCTCTCTCCATTTTTCTCTGTCTCTTTCTGTGTCTCTGTCTCTCTTCCCCTTCCTGTTCACTCCCTTTCCCCATCTCACTATTCACACAGTCATCACACTGTTTAAAGTATTTCTCTGTAGAATTTTTTTTTTCTTTTTCTCTGGGGATATTATGAGAGATAAAAACTGGATCTCTGATTTAGTGTTGTAAGAACTTTCTATGAGGAAACTCCTCAGTGCAGGGTTAGCATCATCCCTGTCACCTCTAATCTTAAAGAATTACCTTGAATATTAAGAAAATAAGTTACTATCCCGTGATGCATAGAGCCTGTATGTGTCAGAGATGAGATTTGAAGTAAGGCCTTCCTGCCATGGAAGCCAGATGTGTATGAAACAGACCATACTGCTGCTTATGGTGTTTTGTTTCCCATTCTGGATCATTTCTGAATTATCTTTGCTTCATTATTATGAATTTCTTATCATTCTAAAGACACTTTTGAACTTACTCATGCCTCTAAGATATTTGGTTAATTTCTAATTTTATAATGTGCCTCTAAGTGTTTAGTAATTATATGGACATAAGCATAACAGTGGGTTATATTAACAATTTAATTCAATCTAACTAATATTTATTAAACTCCTATTAAATGAAAGGCACAGTGCTGCATATAGAGGATAGAGTCACACACAAAATATGAGATACTATATGTAAAGTGCGTGGCAAACCTTAGAGCAGTATATAAATACTACCTATTATTTTATAATTATTAGTTATTATTTATCAAAAATGAGATTGTTCTTGCATGCAGAAGTTTTCATTCTACTTGGGGATACCATATGGATACAGAGAAATACATGAACTAGGATATTGAAGAAGACTTTATGTTGGATGTGGCACATGAGCCAATTCTCAAAATATACTTGGAATTCTAGGAGGGAGATGTCAAGAGAGAATGCATTTTATTGGAGGACCACCTGCATTGAGACCTAGAGTTAAAACATAAAATTTTGAATTCATAGGACACCTAGTAGGCTAGTTTGGATATAAAATAGAGTGTGTAAAAGAGATGAGATAATTGGAAAGTTGTCATAGAACTTTGAAATTGGAAGAGATCTCAGAAGCCATCTGGTCCATCCCAAACCTAAACAAGAATCATCTCTCCAACTGATCTGATATGTAGGCATCTGAACTTTGCATTTTAAGTTACAATTAAAAAAGGCATATGATTTAGAGTCAGAAGAATTGGGTTTGAATGCTGGCTCTACCACTTACTACATGTGTGATCCTGGGCAAGTTACATCCCTTCTATGGGCCTCAGCTTCTTCATCTTTAAAAGACAGCTTTGCAATCTTTCCTCTAAAGCTACCTCCATGTAAATCTATGGCTCGGTTGGCTTGTGAACTCATGAGGCAGCTCATTCTCCTTTTACATAGCTCTAATGGCTAGCAAGTTCATGCAGTAAACATTATGCCCTATGAGGCCAAGGAGAACAAGTCTATTAATTCTTCCATGGACAGCTCTTCAGATGATTTAAGATAGCTATTATTGCTTACCCTAAGTAGGAAAGAGCCAAATTGTAGACAGCTCAAGGCAGAGGAGTTTACATTTTACTTTAGAGGCAATAAGGAATCCAGAATAGATATTTGAGCAGGAGAGTTCTGTGGACATACCCGCTATGAGGAGGATATATTAGAGAACAGAGGCTAAAAGCAGGGAAACTAATTAGAAAGGAATCAGAGTACTCTAAGAGCAAAGTAAGAGACCAAACTCCTAAACCATATTGTCTGGGGAAAAGGAACTAATGTGAAAGCAGCTAAATAGTACTTATAATATACAGAAGACATTAAGTATTTATTCAGCAAATTGTCTTAAATAGTAAGAATCTAGTTTATATGCGATACAACTCTGTTACTGATTTTAAAGATGTTTGAAGCATTTTTTTTAGTTGCTACATGTAATGAAACACCAAGATATAATTTAGTGAATAGTTTCTAGCTCAGCAAAGGACCTCTGAGATCCAACACCACCATTTTTATACATAAGGCTGCTCAGTTCATGAGAGATTAAGTGTATTGTTGAAGGTCACCCAAGTAGTAAATGTTTCATTCTACCTGTTCTTGATATATAAATCCTATAGATTTGAAATGGGCCAGATGGCCTCTGAGATCTCTTCCAACTTCAAAAGACTTTGATAACTTTCCAAAGGTGGGATTATATGTGTGTATCTAAATGGAAAATACATGAGATTATTGCAAAATAGAAATCACTGCTATTGAAACGTATTGTTTTTGCAAAGATGTACGCATCTCATGGAACAGCGGGTAGGTTGGAAATATGGTTCCAGCACTGAGTAGGAGGATAGATCATTTGAAGTTTGAGTTTTCTAGATCTAAGATTCTCTGACTGATTCAAGCAGTACTTTCAAAATGAAATACTGGAATTAGCAAAGAACATTTCCAAGTAAATACTCTATTGTTTGCCAGTTAATACGAAAATGCAGGAAACATGACTTGGTTGTGTAAAATGTTCGAAAGTTTACAGGGTTGGTGAAAATCAATAACATTGCAAATAAAATAATTTCATTGATGAATGAAAGCCTGATTCCACTTATTTCTCAAGTTTTTGTATTTACTTTTCCTTACTAATGACTACTTTACTTTTAAGTTTGGGGAAGGCTCCAAAAAAAAAAAAAAGCATTACTCCAGTGAGCCAAGAGTATCATTGTTCAAAAAAAAAATTGCTATACCATTTTGTAATATATACTTAGATTTAATTCTAGAACAGTCAAAAAATCATTAGATAATTACTTTGAATCATTAACTAGATATAGATATGTATTAAAGGTATACTAATATAGATACATATGGCGATTGGAGAAATTATTATAAAAACCCATTTATAAAATGTAACATCATAGCAGTCTAAAATGAATTTAACAACTTAGCAGGTCAGTTATCCCCCCCCCAAAAAAAGTCCATTCCAATGTGATTTGGTACAAATATTATTTCCCTCATTCCTCATAGCATCATACTCCTTCCCCAACTCCATGAATTTGAAACTTCAATTAATATCATATGCTCACCACTTCCAAAAACTTCAGTTTTACTGACAGATCTATGAAAATGTATATTGTGTGCACATGCATGTGCATGTGTGCACCTATGTGTGTGTTTATAGGCAATGTAGGAAAATTCAGGAGGTAGGGGTATACTTGGATATGGTCTGTTCATGGTGATTTAATCCAAAAAGTATCTTAATATTTGAATACTGCTTGATTTATTATATTACATCATGTTTATTTAGAAGAAATGTTCTCATGCTATCAAAACAGACTTTAAGACTAAATATTCACTAGCATTTTCTTTCAGTTGTTTGTCTCTAAACCAAGTATATACATCCTCCAGTTTTTATATCCTGGCCAAACACCTACTCTTAATGATTATTTTTGGTAGTTGTTTGAATTATGGTAATACCAGAAAAACTTTGTGGGATGAACTTCTTGGTTTCTGGATATCACTGTCATTTCCTTTTGAATGAGGCAGTCAGAGAATATTTAATTTTCTTTTCCATCACCCTACTGCAGCTTCCCTCAAGTTAAGTGGCTTCCCTATAAGCTGACGCAAGAATGCCCTATAATTAGACTACAGGGAATGTTAGAGAAGGAAACAGTTAGCTTCTTTTCTGCCCCAAAGAGACTAAACTTGTATCTCTGCAACATACTCATATTCATCTCTCTAGAGAAATAGAACTTTAAAGTACATACATGCATATACACATTTGCACTTAATTGAATACAATCAAAAATCTATTGCCAACCAGTGATAGACAAATTCCTCATCTATTGGTAAGACAGTATTTCATTGTCATGAATATAGCTCTCTCACGGGACTGGGTACTAGAAATGACAGTGTGAAAATTAACCTTAAACACCAAAGGATGGAAACATGGAAACAGTGTTTTCCCTTTAATGTGGTAAAGAACTGATGATGTAAGTCCTCATATATTTATTTCTCGGAGGAATCAGTGCCTATGGACCTTGGTGAAGCTTTACAAAATTCAAATTCATTGGAAAAAAATTAAAAATACAGAACAATCATTTTTGCTGTTATTGAAGCTAAAAAGGGAGGAACTTCTTAATTATTTTGTCATCAAAATTCTGAAGAAAGCTCTACTGATGTAATTACTTTTGACATCTTATTTTGAGGCATAAATATGTAAACAAGTGTATAGATACATACACACATGACCTACTAAAGTGTAAGCTTCATTAGAGCAGAGACCATATCTTATCTAAAATTCATATTACTACCTTTGTCCAACAGAGTTCAGTGAATAGAGCTAGTACTTAATGTTAGTTGAATTGGCAAGAAAAGTTCATAATAGTTAAAGTACAATATTCTTGTTGCTATTTCTGACAAAACTAGTGAAATCTTGGTCTTGTCTCACTGTCATAGCTAACTTTTCCTTTATAACTCAGTGATGCCATGAGGCTGGTAGGTGGTAACCCAGAAACTTATATTTGATGCCATCTTGACACATGAGAAAACAGACTGTTATAAGCAGTGACTGAGAATTCTTACTAACTCATCTCTATTAACAATACCCTTAATATATTCTTGTAAATACTCTGGTGAGTGCTACAAAATCTACATGGTGAAAGATAACCTTGGAATTAATAAATACACCAAGAACTAATTTTTTTTTAATTTTCAAGTTATTATTTCTATAGTATAAGATCGTGTAAGTAAACCCTGAATCAGATTCAAGCAGAATCTAGTTATTTTGTTATAATTCTGATTTTGAGGGTGACTTCTTACATCATTTAACATCTTTTTGATCACCTATAGAACACATTTGTATAGATATGTGTCTGTGAAGTTCATAATCCATCAATTCATAACTGATTACTCTTAGCGATATTTCTCTCCTTTTCTTAAAATCTCTTTTTCTTTAAAATCTTTTTTCTTAAAATCTATTTTCCTTCCCTCTTATTACATCATACAGCTTCCTCTCTGTTTCAAAGAAGGGGAAGGAGATCTTTCCAAACCTTCAATCCAAGGCCATATAGGATAATTTGGGGTTGGAGTGGGATGTAATAAGACCAACCACATTGACACTTCCCTCTACTCTCCCATCCCACTCCCAGTTCTGTGGAAGCTAGAAGCAGGGGAAGGAGAAACTGTCATGAGAATTACGCTCTCAGTTCCCATAATCTCAAGCCCTGTGGCAGCTGAAGCACTAGTTGTCCATCTATGAATGAGCTGGGCAGGTTTCTTGGAAATGGAGTTAGCCATATTCCCATGAAGCTAAATATACATAGATACAATAGATACAGGATGATCTAGGGCTTCATAGCAAGTCGCCCTAGCAAGTCACTTCAAGAGATAAAATATAAGCTACAGGATAGTGGCAAAGACATAGGAAGTTGAAGTCAGAACAATCTCTTCAAGGAACTATTTTTAAATAGTTTGAAATAGAGGCTAAATTGTAACATATAATTGCTTTATAGATTGTTCACTGTATTTTTATATGCCTGGTAATGCATAAGGAAGCCATTGAAGTCATTAAAAAGAAAGATGAGAAGCTATAATGAAAGGTACAAAGGGGAAGCATTTAAAGCAGTTAAGGTTCTAAGTTCATTTTCTGTAATAATTCACAAACCAGGCATAGTCTTTAAAATTGGATGCTGGCTCAAGGAATAAATAAGGAAAGGTAAATTGTTCTAGAGGAAGAATAAATAAAAGTTCAGTATAACCAGATTATATCATTAGAAGCAGAGAATGAGGTTAATGTTTGCATTAAAAGTGTTCTTCCGAGGGGTGCTTTCTATGTGTTTGAGGAACATAATTTGACTCAAAGCATAACCAAATACATAGGATGATCATAAACTTTAGAACAGTTTTACTTTACTTTTAAAGATGGGTCAATTTCTTTCAGTTTAGAAATATTGCTACTATAATAATATTTTTAAAAAGATTAACATTTTGCCCATGTTTCTGTAAGTTATATATTATTGGTTTAAGTTTTCTAGAGATGATAAACACAAGGTAAGGAAAAATATGATATAGTGGGTAGAAAGATGACATTGGATTTAAGAAAGGCCAGGGTACAAGTGTGACACATATTAGCTGTGTGACCATTGTTATGTCATTTAATTACCTATTGAAGGCATCTCCTTAAGGCCAGAAGTTATAGATGAATTGTTGATCAGCATTGGCAAAGGGTATTTTCACCCTTGGAATTAAATACTCCAATAAATGGGAGAGATAATGAGGGGGACAGAGAGGAAAGAGCAACAGAGAGAGACAGAGATATGCACAGATAGGTGTGTAGAAATCCTCTACTTAGAGAAAAACTTGTTTTTTCTGGGCTCCTATGTGTCCAAAAAATGTATGACTTATTTGTAATAGCAAATGCTAAAACAACAGCAGGATGACCCAGTCTAGAATTTCTAACTTAGTCTAAAACTATCAACCTCCTTTAATGTCTGAACTTAAATCTAGCTCAATTGATGTCAAAGTCAGGAATAGCAACTTTGAGGAATCAGGGCAACTCAGGGACGGTAGAGGATCATCTAATGTCCTCTGGGGCCGTTCTCTTATCTCTTATTACTTATGCAGCTAGATGGTACGATGGATAGAGCACCAGGCCTGGAGTTTTCTTGAGTTCAAGTCCTACCTCAAACACTTAGTAGCTGCGTGAGCCTGGGCAAGTCACTTAACCTGGTTTGTCTCAGTTTCCTTATCTGTAAAATGAGTTGGAGAAGGAAATGGCAAACCACTTTAGTATATTTACCAAGAATACACCAAACTGGGATCACAGAGAGTTGGACACAACTGAAATGACTGAACAAAAACCACATACACATATATGCGTGCACATACGAAAACTCCATCTTGCTGCTATGGAAACTTACTTTCCCCACTTGATTCTTAGAAATTTCATGGAATGAAGAATGTAAGGAAACATAAAGAGATTTTATGTTTGCTTTTTTTAGTGTATAATTAAGAACAAATGAAATAAGGCCAAATGCTATTTTCATGCCTTGTTTTTTTCCCCTTTGTAGACCATCATGATCACGAGGCTTGAGAGTTTCATCTCACCAAGACTCTCCTTTCTTTAAAATCTTGTTTCCCTTGAATGTATTTGAGCTTTTAGTCTAGTGTTCCCTTAGAGGTTCTAATAGGATGATTGGGAAATCCTACATATGGGTTGGATATTAAAAATTCTTAATTAAATGATTCAGAAAACAAGCCCTCTTCTTAAAGCAGTCATGCAGAAAGGCTATTTCTATACTTCAGGGAAGGGAAGAATGTCTTGTAGCATTCTCATGATGGATAACAAATTAGTTCTGTCTCTTACATTAGAAATAATGATAAAACATTGGATTAATGGGATGGGCCCTGGGAAAGAGATTAATATAGTTACATCCTGACTGTATCTTAGGGATATGGACATTGTACTCACCCAAGAAAAATGTATGTGCATTTAAAATATTGCCTTCTTATTATTTATTTCGCAGGAAAAGTGAACACTGTCTCAGTTTTTAATGCTTTTCACTCATTGAATACAGATACAATCTGATTTATTTTGTTAACCATTCATGAATGCTGAGTTTTCAGTTCTGAAATGCTTCTAGTCGATGATAACAACACAATAACAGAGATACAATTGTAACCAGTATTTAATTTGGAAATTATCATAATACCATACTGCTAGTGTTCAAATATGTAACTACCCCCAAAACATTGTAGTTTAGAAACAACAGCTTCAGAGTTCAGTATTTGAGTGTTTTTTTTTCTACGCATTTGAAGGTACATTAACTTACAAAGAAACCATTATTTTTTATTTAGTTCCTTTAATCCACATGCATATAAACTATGAGACAATTTCTTTCTTAAAAAAAAATAACATTATGAGATAGGCACCTCAAATGTCCTATTTTGTTGTTTGGCAATTTGGGTAATTTAGTTCAATTTAGCATGGTACTGAGTTATTTGGAAGGGTCTTGAAGTCAAGTAACTTTCACATAAGACAATTATGCCATATCTAGTCTTTTGTATTGATTTAGATGTTATTTCTGCTTTTGTGACCAATTTTTTAAAGGATACATTTGAATGTTAGAAAAATTATTCTTCCTACTAAGATTTAAATAAATGTTATAATTAAAGAAAAAGTTGATTTTCCATTATATCTCTAACAATATCAAAAATCTCTTTAGAATTCAATACTCCAAGTTCATTTGGTTCTAAATAAATTTTATAATAAAATAATTTGGAAAGGGATGTATTTTAAAATGGCATTTAATTTTTTTTTTCCAATTGCATATAAAGATAGTTTTAAATTTTCATTTTTGGGGTGGCTAGGTGGCACAGTGAAAAGAGCACTGGCCCTGGAGTCAGGAGGGCTTAAGTTCACATCCTGTCCCAGACACTTAACACAAAACTAGCCATATGACCTTGGGCAAATACCCCAATTGCCCTACCTTCCCCTCCAAAAAAAGGGCAAAAAACAATTTTCGTTTTTAGAAGATTTTGAGTTCCAAATTTTTCTCCCTCTTTCCTGCCTTCCACCTTCCCCATGACTTCGAGCTATTTGCCATAGGTTATACATGTGCTATCTTATTAAACATATTTCTACATTAGTCACATCATGAAAGAAGAATCAGAACAAAGGGGAAAAACATAAGAAAGAAAAACAAAAAACAAAACAAAAAAAGTTAAAATTATATGCTTCAATCTACATTCAGATTCCATAGTTCTTTCTCTGGATATGCATAGCAATTTCCATCATGAGATTTGTTTGTTGTTTTCCATCATGAGTTGTTTTTGTTTTTTTTTTAATTGTCTTGGATCATTGTATTGCTGAGAAGAGCTATAGGTGATCATCACACAATGTTGCTATTACTGTATACAATGTTCTCCTGGTTCTGTCTGAGTTCATGTAAGTCTTTCCAGGTTTTTCTGAAATCTGCCTGCTCATCATTTCTTAGAGCACAATAGTATTCTATTACATTCATATATCACAAGTGGTTCAGCCATTCCCCATTTGATGGGCATTCCCTCAATTAAGTTTTCAATTCTTTGATACCAAAAACAAGAACTACTATAAATATTTTTATACATGTAGGTCCTTTTCAGTAGGGGCCATATTTTGAACAGATAGTTAGATGGCACAGTGGGTAGAGTCTTGTGTCAGGTGTCAGAAAGACCTGAATTCAAATCTGGATTCAGATACTTACCAGCTGTCTGACCCCAGGTAAGTCACTTAACCCTGTTTGTTCCAGTTTAGTCATTTATAAAATGAGCTGGAAAAGGAAATGATAAACCACTCTAATATCTTTGCCAAGTAAATTCCAAATGTCATCACAAAGAGCCAGGCATGATTGAAAAATGACTGAACAATAACAACAACAAAATATTTTAAAGTCTGAATAGATGGAAATGAACACTGGATTCAGAATCACAAATTGTGATTCCAAGTTCAGACACTGCCATTTACTACTTATTTAACATGACAAGTCAACATCACTAGATCTCACTTTCCTCATGTCTAAACTGAGAGGGTTAGGCAAAAAATGTATAATTAGCAACCTTGACTATAAAGAAGAGTTGAGAAAAAAATCCTTCCTTTTGTTGAAGAGATGAGTAGGCTGGAAGAAGATAATGTTACCATATACCATCAAAGGCAATCTACAAGTTGGTTGCTAAAAAATGTGTTTTTTCTTTTTTCTATCTTTAGATATTTGTTACAAGAGAAATCACTGAGTAGACTACTAAAATATATTTGAATATATATGTATATATATATACATACATACATACATACACAAATATATATATATATATATATAATATACATCCAGTTTAAAGAATAAACTATTATAAGGGGATTAGCCTACATAATCTCTAAGGATGCTTCCAGCTTTTATCTATGATCCTATATTGTCATTTAAAATGGTGATAGATGAGGGGAGGCCAGGTAGCAGAGCGAGTAAGAGCACTGGCTCCAGTGTCAGGATGACATGTGGATCAAATCTGGGCTCAGATACTCAGCACCACACCCAGAAATAACTGGCCGTGTAACCTCGAACAAGTTACTTAACCCCAATCGCTTTAAAAAAAATGGTGATAGATGATAGTAGCTTATACTTGGAAAAGACTTGAATAGGCATCTCAAAAACAGAATATATTTTACTTATTTTACATATATCACTGTATAGGCTTATATATTTGTAAAATAAGAGTATCCATTTTTGTCTGAGAAAATCAATGTAATAACAGTAAAAAGAGAATAAATGCATAAGAGCTAATATGGGGATAGTTCAGTCATATGCATTAAATTATATGTAAATTAAATTTTCTTCCCTATTTGAAATATAGTCTCAACTAGAATAAATTATCAACTTTTAAACATAATTTTAGAATTTTTTTTCTTTTATCACTTATGTTTCCCACTGTATTCTTCCCTCCCTTCTCTTGGAAGACCATCCTTATAACAAAAAAAAGAGGGAAGAGGAAGAAAAAATAATAATCAAAAGTAAAAAATAAAAGGTCTGACTTCATATGCCATACTATACACCTATAATCTCAATTACACCTAAACAAAAATATCACTGATATTTTACAAAGCAACATATTGATCCAAAATTAAATTTAACTTTTAGTTTCCAAAATCAACTGGGAACATGACATTTCGGAACATCTAAAGTTAATTTTTCCAGGTTTAGCAGTATATTTTATGTTTAATGAAACCATGTATATGTCGAAAAGAATATCATTATGCAAAAGTATTTGGGTACACAAATTATATTCAGAACATATTTTGCCTAGAGCTAAAAATCTAAAAATGTAGGGTAATATATTCTGTCCAAATAAAGTTGTGTAACATGGGGGAAAATATTCATTTAAATCATATACACATCCATCTATGAATAAATCACATAAACATTTTCCAAAAAAAAATCACATAAACATTCTTTATCCTTTCTACAACTAAAAGATAGAATTTCTAACATATCTCTAATATACAATGCCTCTAATACTTTAATAAATACTTGGGGGTGGCCAGGTAGCACAGCGAGTAAGAGCACCTGCTCCAGTGTCAGGATGACCTGAGGATCGAATCTGGGCTCAGACACTTAGCACCCACCCAGAAACACCTGGCCATGTAACCTTGAGCAAGTTACTTAACCCCAATTGCTTAGGGGCAGCCAGGTGGCTCAGCGAGTAAGAGCACTGGCTCCAGTGTCAGGATGACCTGGGGATCAAATCTGGGCTCAGATACTTAGCACCACACCCAGAAATAACTGGCCATGTAACCTTGAACAAGTTACTTAACCACAATTGCTTTAAAAATAAATAAATAAAATAAATACTTGATCCTCACATAACAAAAATCCATCTTCAGACTTCATGCCTCTGTGTGTGTGTATGTGTGTGTTCATTTATTTATTTCTTTATATGATGTCTACCAAGTTTGGAATATGTACTCTCCTCGTTTCTGCCTTTTAGAATTCTAAGCTTCCTTCAAGTTTAGTTAAATTGTCAAATTCTCCAAGAAATATATTGCATTCCTCACTATTGCTAGTCCACTTCTCCTCCAAACCACCAGTTTTGTATATATATTTTTGTTTACTTGTGTCTATTTGTGCCTTTTCAACCCATTAAAATTTAAGTCCCTTCACAGCAGGGACTATTGATTTTTATCTTGGTGTTACCAGCACATAATACATAGAAGTTTATTGGATGAATGAATGAATGAAAGTGGTTAAAGGGTTGACCTAGAAATCAAGCACATCTGAGTTCAAGATCTACTTATTATGAAGACCATGGGTAAATGAGTTAATATCTCAGTGTTCTGAACAGCCCCATTAAAAATATGTTACAGGGTTTCCCTTTTGTGTTGGTAGAATGAATTCCTACTCTGATAAAGCTATAGGTCCATCCCTCCCCAGTGTGTCTTACAGTAACCCAAAGAGAAATACTTCATTAGCATATGAATGCTTTTAAACCTCTTAGAGGACTGAAATTTTCATGTGGAATTTAAATCATCCAAATATAGTCTAGATAGGCTAATTAATTCTCTCTCTCTCTCTCTCTCTCTCTCTCTCTCTCTCTGTGTCTCTCCCTCTCTCTCTGTCTCTGTCTCTCTCCCTCTCCCTCTCTAGCCTTCTGTGTGTGTATATATATAATATTTTGCATGACTTCACATGTATAGTTGATTATCAAATTGCTTGCCTTATCAAGGAGAAGAAAATTTGGAATTCAAAATTTTTCAAAATGAAGGTTAAAGAACTTTACATATAATTGGAAAATATTTATCAAGATAACAATATTGCAATATATTATTTTTAACGTTCCTTTTTTTTTCTTAATTTTCAGTTTTAAATTGTCTCCCTACCTCCTGCCTTACTCATTGAGAAGACGAGCAATATAATATCAATTATACATGTAAAGTAATGCAAAATATATTTTCATATTACCCATGTTGCCAAAAAAAAACAAGGATAGTCAAGCAATTATAAATATATATGCACTTCAATTTGTACACAGTTCATAAGAGCTTTCTCTGAAGGTGGATACCATTTTTCATTATGGATCATTTGGAATTGTCTTGGATCATTGTATGGTCCAAAGAAACTTAAGTTTTTCATAGTTGATCATCAGTACAGAATTGCTGTTTCTGTCTACAAGGTTCAGTTGGTTCTGCTCACTTCACTTTGTATCAATTCATATAAATCTTCCCAGGTTTTTTCTGATACCATCCAGTAAGTCATTTCTTATAGCACAATAGTATTTTATCACATTCATATACCAAAACTTGTTCAGTCATTCCTGAATTGATGGACTGTAACACCAATGTGATACCCATAGCAGTTGTTATGACTATGCAGACATATTTGCAGGGTAAATTTGCACAATTTAATAAACTCTCTTCGTTAAATGCAAAACCAAAATATTTATTTGGATTAGAATACCAGGAGGTAATGTTTAACAAGGTATCAATCATCACCACTCTATGGAGCTCTGATATCATAGGTATTGTTATTTATTAGTCCTCCCTACAAACAAGTTTCCTTAGACTAGTTCCTCCCTCTGCCCACTCAAGCTTTTTCTCTCTCTGAGCATTGTGTCATTCTCATTCCCTTCTCTGCCTCTAACATACTGCACTGTTTCTCTCCGCCAACACTCTATTTTAGTTAAAATTCCATTGGGCAAGTTCCTCCCACTCTTAACTCCATGTTACCCAGGCTCTATGTGACTTAGGTTCCATATGACTCAGTCTGTATCACAGCTGTAAGCTGGGCCAGAACTCAATGCAGGTCACACAGGCCTATTAATGGATGGGAAGATCTTTCTATTCCATTAACATTACATGGGCATCCTCTTAATTTCCAACCCTTTGCTACCACAAAAAGAGCTACTATAAATATTTTTGTAAACATAGTTTTTTTTTTCTTTTTCTTTTGTCTCTTTGCAATACAGGCCTAGTAGTGACACTATGAGGTCAAAGGGTATGCACAGTTTGAAAGCCCTTTGCGGATAGTTCCAAATTATTCTCTAGAATCATTGAACTAATTTACAATAAATTCAATTACCAATAGTGCATTAGTGTCCCTACTTTTCTATATCCCCTCCACCATTTGGCATTTCCTTTTCAGTCATGGTAGCCAATCCGATAGGTGTAAGTTGACACTTCAGAATTGTTTTAATTTGCATTTCTCTAATCAACATAGTAATTAAGAACAGTTTTAATGTGACTATAGATGGTTTTGCTTTCTTCTATAAATTACCTGTTCATACCATTTGACCCTTTATCAGTTGGGGAATAACTCTCGTTTGGTGGGTTTTTGAGGGGGAGGCAGTGTTTATTTTTTTGTTTTGTTTTGTTTTTCATTTGGCTCTGTTTTATATATATATATATATAATATGTGTGTGTGTATGTATGTATGTATTTGAGAAATGAAGCCTTTATCAGAGACACATGCTATATTAATTTCCCCCGGTTTCCTGTTTCCCCTTTGGATATGTTAGTTTTCTTTATACAAATCCTTTTTACTTTCATGTAATTCAAATTATCCACTTTACTTCCCATGATCTTCTCTGTTTTTTATTGGGTCACAAACTGTTCCCTGATGCATAAATCTGATTTGTATTTTTTTTCCATTCTCCATTACTTTGCTTATTATTTCACCTGTAATATCTAAATCATGTACTAATTTTGACCTTATCTTAGTATAGAACATGAGATGATGTTTGTCTTTGCAAGTTTCTGTCAAACAACTTTTCAGTTTTCTCAAGTTTTGCCAAACAGTGAGTTCTTGACCCCAAAGCTTCAGTCATTGAGTTTTTATTAAACACTAGATTATACTATGATCATTTATTATTATGTATTACATGCCTAACCTATTTCACTGATCTACCCCTCTATTTCTTAACCAGCACCAGATTGTTTTGATGATTAATGCTTTGTAATATAGTTTGAAATCTGGTACTGGTAGACCACCTTCCTTCACATTTTTTCCCCATTGATTTCTTTTATATTACTAACCTTCTGTTCTTCCAGATGAATTTTGTTATTATTTTTCTAGCTCTATAAAATAATTCTTTACTTATCTGATTAGTATGACACTAAATAAGTAATCAGTTTAGGTAGAATTGTAATTATTATTACATTGGCTCAGCCTAATCATAAGCAAGGAATATTTCTCCAGTTGTTTAGATCTGCTTCTGCTTGTGTGAAAAGTGTTTTTTAATCATGTTCATTTAGTTTTGGGGTTTTTCTCACCAGGTAGAATCCCAAAGAATTTTATATTGCAGTTATTTTAAATGAAATTTCTCTGTCTCCTCCTTGTGTGTTTTATTGATAATACATAGAAATGCTAAAGATTGTATTTATTTCATATCTTACAGCTGTGCTAAAGTTGTTTACTGTTTCAACTAGTGATTTAGTTGATTCCCTATAGTTTTCTAAGTATACCATCATATCATTTTCAAAGAGTGATAATTTCATTTCCTTGTTCCCTATTCTTATTTTTTTGGTTTCTTTTTCTTGTCTTATTGTTATAGCTAGCCTTTCTATTTCTTTTTTTTTTATGCAATCAGGGTTAAGCAACTTGCTCAAGGTTACAAGGCCAGTTATTTCTGGGTGTGGTGCTAAGTATCTGAGCCCGGATTTGATCCCAGTTCATCCCAACACTGGAGCAGGTGTTCTTACTCGCTGAGCCACCTGGCCGCCCCTAAGCAATTGGGGTTAAGTAACTTGCTCAAGGTTACATGGCCAGGTGTTTCTGGGTGGGGGCTAAGTGTCTGAGCCCAGATTCGATCCCCAGGTCATCCTGACACTGGAGCAGGAGCTCTTACTTGCTGTGCTTCCTAGCCATCCCTAGCCTTTCTATTTCAATATTAAACAATAGTGGTAATAATAGATGTTCTTGCTTCACCTCTAAACTTATTGGGAAGGCTTCTGGTATATCCCCATTACATATAATACTTGCCCCTAATTTTTGGTAGATATTACTTATCATTTTAAGAAAAGTTCCATGAATTCCTATTCTAGTGTTATTAAGAGGACGGAATATTGTATTTTGTAAAAAAAAAACAACAACTTTTTTTTTACATCTATTGAAATAATCATATCATTTTTGTTATTTTTGTTATTGATGTGTTCAGTTATGCTTATTGCTTTACTAATATTGAACCAGTCTTTTATTGCTGGTATAAATGCCACCTGGTCATAGTGCATAATATTTGTGATGAATTGCTAATAATCTTGCTAACATTTATCTAAATATTTTTGCATCAATAGTCATTAGGGAAATTGGTCAATAATTTTCTTTCTCTGTTTTTGCTCTCTTTTAGGTATTAAAACTGTATTTGTATTGTAGAAAGAATTTTGTAGGATTCCTTCTTTACCTTTTTTTAAACAAACAGTTTATATGGCATTAAAATTAATTGTTCTTTATGTGTTTGATAGAATTTTTTCTAAAGGAACTCGTTGATGGCTTATTCAATTTCTTTTTTTTTTCTAATATAGCGTTATTTAAGTATTCTATTTCCTCTCTGTTAATTCAGACAACTTATATTTTTTGTAAATATTCATCCATTTTACTTAGATTGTTAGTTATATTGGCATGTAACTGGGCAAAACAACTCTCAATAACTGCTTTTATTTTATCTTTGTTGATGGTAAATTCACCCTTTTCATTTTTGATGCTAATAAGTTGTCTTCTTTTATTTTAAAATTAAAATAAATTATCTATTTTTTCATAAAATGAGCTCATAATTTTATTCATGTTTGTTTTTACTGTTTTTTTAACCTTTGAATTTATTAATCTTTCCTTTAATTTTTAGGATTTTCATTTTGGTGTTTAATTGGGGATTTTAAATTTGTTCTTTTCCTACTTTTTTTTTCAGTGCCAAATTCATTGATCTACTCTTTCCTTTATTTATGTGTGCATTTACAAATCTACAATTTCCCCTAAGTTCTGCTTTGGCAGCATCTCATAAATTTTGGTATCTTGTCTCATTGTTGTCATTCCCTTTTATGAAATTATTGATTGTTTCTGTGATTTGTTCTTTTATCCAGTCATTCTTTAGGATTAAATTATTTAGTTTCCAATTAATTTTTAATCTGTGCTTCCAAGGCCTTTTTATTTAATGTATTATTATTTCATTATGGTCTAGAAAGGGTTCGTTTGATATTTTTTCTTTTCTACATTGGTTTGTGAGATTTTTGTGCCCTAATATATGACCAGTATTTGTGATGGTGCCATGTATAGCTTGAACAAAAGGTATTATCCTTTTTATTTACATTCAATTTTCACCAGAGGTCTCTCATATCTAACATTTCTCTATTATTTTTTTCTTTTTGGATGGGGGAAGGTAGGGCAATTGGGGTTAAGTGACTTGCCCAAGGTCACACAGCTAGTAAGTATTAAATGTCTCCATCCGGGTTTGAACTCAGGACCTCCTGACTCCAGGGCCAGCACTCTATTAACTGCACCAACTAGTCGCCTCTCTAACATTTCTAAAATTCAGTTCTCATCTCCTTAAGTTCTTTCTTACTTGTGATTATTATCTAGTTTTACATAGATTTATCTAGAGACAAGTAAGTTGAGATCCTCCAGTAGTATGACTTCACTATCTCTTCCTGTAATTTATTTAACTTTTCCTTTAAAAGTTTGGATGCTCTGCCATTTGGTGCATATATGTTTACTATTGATATTACATTGCCTATGGCACCTTTTAACAAAATGCAGTTTTCCTGATTCTCTCTGTTATTTAGGTCTGTTTTTTGCATTTACTTTTTCTGAGATCATGATTATCACACCTGCCTTATTTTTACATCAACTAAAGCATAATAGATTCTGCTCCAACACCTTTTTTTTTTAAACTCTGGGTGTGTCTTTCTGTTTAAAGTTTGTTTCTTGTAAACAATATATTGTTAGATTCTGATTTGTAATCAATTTTGTTATCTACTTTTGTTTTATGGGTGGGTTCATCCCATTCACATTCAAAGTTAGGATTAATGTGTATTTCCTTCCATCTTTTTTTTTTATGTTTAAACATATCTCCCTCTTTTTTCCCTGTCCCTCCTCAAAGGTCTATTTTGCTTCTGACCACTGCCTCCCTTAATCTGCCCTCCCTTTTATCACCCTCATTCATTTCTGTTATTCTTTGCCCCTTCTCCTTCCATATTAGGTAAGATAGATTAATATACTTAATATCACTGTATCTTCTTCCTTCTTTGCACCTACTCAGATGAGAATGAGGTTGAAGTGTTGTCTTTCAATTCACCTTTTTTCCCCTTCAATGCCTCTTTTATATGAAATAAATTTCCTCATTCTTCTTCCCTTTCCCTTCTCCCTGTACATCCCTCTTTCTCAACACTTCATTTTTTTTTTAGATCACCTCAACAGAATTGACTCATATCTGTGCCCTCTATCAATAGAAGTCTTTTTTTTTTCCCCAACTGCCCTATTAATGATAAACTTCTTGGGAGTTACACATGTTATCTTCCCAAAACGGAATATGAACAGTTTATCACTATTAAGTCCCTTCTTTTTTGTCTTTAATGTTTACCTTTTCATGCTTCTGAATATTTTGTTTGAATGTCAAATTTTCTCTTCAGCTCTAGTCATTTCATCAGTAATGCTTGAAAGTCTAATATTTCATTAAATGTCTATTTTTCCCCACAAAGGATTATACTCAATTTTGCTAAGTAGGTTATTCTTAGTTGTAATACTAGCTCCTTTGCCTTCCAGAATATCATATTCCAAGCAAGAATTTTATTAACTTGTGAAGTCACACAGCTAGTAAGTATCTAAGAAAAGATTTTAATTCAAGTCTTCCTGACTCAAAATCCAACATCCATTCCACTATGCCATCTATCTGCCTTATATTCACTTTTATTTTGGCAAGTATGGAAGGTAGGGCAATTGGGGATAAGTGACTTGCCCAAGGTCACATGGCTACGTTTGTGTTAAGTGTCTGAGGCAGGATTTGAACTCAGATCCTCCTGACTTCAGGGCCGGTTCTCTATTCACTGTGCCAGCTAGTCGCCCCTATACTGGCAAGTATTAATACAAATCTATTTGAATAATTAGGCTCTGTATCAAAAACAAGCACATATACGAAACATTTTCTACCTCATTTTCTTCAATTAAAAGTCTAATATACTGTTAATAGGAGGTCCCGAATCATTTTTAGATGAAATTCCAGAGTGTGGTAGTTTAAGTTCTTGTAAGCAGCAATGGCATTATGGTATTCACCATTTAGGAGAATTTTTAAAAAAAAATCTATCCTGAGATTGCAGAAGTAGTACAAATAATAGAAAAGAACATACAGAAGCATAAAAATGTGTGAATAGTAAATGACTGTCACTCTCACTACCTTACTATATCCAACTTTCAAGAAAACACTAAGCAGTGGGGCGGCTAGGTGGCGCAGTGAGTAAGAGTGCTGGCCCTGGAGTCAGGAGGACCTGGGATCGCTTCCAGCCTCAGATACTTAACACACACACACACACACACACACACACACACACACACAAACTGGCTGTGTAACCTTGGGCAAGTTACTTAACCCCAGTTGCCAAAAAAAAAAAAAATTACAACACTAAGCAAGAGAAGTTTTTATAGTGTGTGTACCTACATGAACATACATATATATGTATATATGATATATTCTAGAGAAAGGGATTTGAAAGTTAAAAGAGTACAGATGATGCTCCTGAGTTATGAATCTTTGGCAAGTGAAAGAGGAATCTTATCAGGTTGTCATTCTATTTGCCATATGATTTATCAGTGAAACTATGCATAACTGACAAAATGACACATACATACATACATACATACACTTATGTGTATGTATATGTCTGTGTATAGAAGGAGACAGAGGGGGGGAGAGAGATCGATCCATTATTTCAAACAGGAATGCTTTTTGTAATAACACATTTTACAATCCTTTCATAGTTTATCACTCCATGTGATTCTTGTTCATAAATATATACTGTATTAACAATCAAACCATCTTTCTCCAAATCCTTTGATTTAAAGTTTCTACCATATGTCAAAAAATTACTTAACAGATTTCAGTTTATATTATTATATAACATGTTGAAAGCAATATTTTACTTTGTAAAAGAAGTTAAAAATATAAACTATATTTTAATAAAAATAAACAAGTGTATTATCATGCATATCGCAAAACTGGTATCAAAGCACAGGGCTAATAAATAATTCTCATATAAGCTGTCTATTATAATGAAAATTTTCTGTATAGAATCATTGTTATATGTGACATTGCCTCTGTTATTTCCTAAATCATGTGGTAGGTTCCACCATAAAGCTATGTAAAATAAGAGAGATAGAGTCTTCTGAATTTCTTTTTAATTTCTTTTTGCAGAACAGAAACAAAAGGGTGAAGTTATTTTACATTTTATATGAGATTCCAGTCTTTTTTATCGTACCGTGGCATTTGATAGGTGTATTACAATGCCATTATATATTTTCCACTTGGTTATTTTCCTTCAGGCTCAAATAGGACCAAAATGACATCACTATATCCAGGTCAGAACAATAAGAATTCAGAAGGTTCTACAACACATTGGGAACAATTAGTTTGTATGAACATTTGGAGTAGACCTGTTACATTTCCCAGTTTGTATAGGGGGGATAGAATAGGTACATTCTATCCCCATTAAACCTTGGGCTAGAATCTCTACCATTTTCTGTAGGAATCTTAAGGTACATATCCAGGGTTGTCACTTCAACGTGAGTTGCACATCCCACATCACTTGAAGGTTAGTGTTTGAAGGCCCCTAAATTATTTTCAGACATGCATGATTTAAGTCTGCCTCTGATCTATATCCAATTACCCATCTCCTGATTGTTTGTGTCTCTGCTTCCAGTAATCTTAACATGCCTGTGTAAACGCAGGGTTTGGGGCTAACAATTAACACCAGGTCACAGAATGCAGTGCTTTAGATCAGATTGCTTATCTCAGAATCTGTGGAGGAAGAGCTGGTGGTTTGTGTGAGGAGGTTGGACAGTGTGTTCTCTGCGGTCCTTCTAGCCTCGATTTATGATACTTTGACACCTAGATCTAATGCTGCTTGTGAGGATCCAGAAATAAATAAAACTTTCAGGGGAAAAAGGGGTTAATTTCCATAAAGTGAATAAAATCTTACCTCCAGGGGTAGGCTGGAACCAGCTAGAACCTGCCAAATATTACATTTTCAGTTTGATTATCTACACCTCAGAAACCACAAAAATTGTAAATCAAAGTTGATTTTTTAAAATTTATCTAAACTCAAGAAAGTGATAGAGAAAATGTTAAAGCAAGACAAGCTTAAAAGTATATCACATGGACATTTTTTTTTCAAAGAACCATTTCTTAAACAGTTAGTAGCCCTTTCCTCCTTACCTCCCCATATTCTGACTTCCTTTCACAACTGGAATAAAAAATCATCCATGACCATTTTAAATATACCAATTCCTATATTTTTAATCAGTGTTAGATTGATTTAATTTATCTGCAAGGAAACTCTGTTTACTCAAGCTTGATGTCCTTGTGATACCAGGAAGCTTAAAGCAGTTGAAAGTGAGGTTCTTGAATCATAAGGTAATTCTAATAATTGAATGGTAGAACCAAAAGAAAAATTGTCATCTTGTCCTTTTCCCTAAAATTATGGAAAAGGAAACCAGCATAAAACAGTCAAATGAGATGTCCAAAGACATTAGGTAAGTTGGAGACTTAAACTGAGGCCTCCCGAATCCCTGTCCAATATTCTATTTACCTGAACCATGACTCAGCTGATGTTTTCTGTATTCATTAGATGTGTAACCTGTCTCTTAATCTAATCTGTGTCCCTAGCAGTTGGTTAAATTTCTATCTGAATTATCTCTTGTGTTTTAATACCTATTTCTTAATGTTTTGCTGTCAAACCTCATACCTGAACATGCTATATAGATATATAATCATTAAAGCCAAGCACTGTTTAAAATGTTTTTACCTTAAGTAACCTACTTTAAAAGATATTTAGAAAATGGTTATCTCAATCCAGCCTTTCTGTATTAGTTGATGTAGAGGTGTGTGTGTGTGTGTGTGTGTGTGTGTGTGTGTGTGTGTTAATATCTTTTAGAACTGGAATATGTGATCCTGCAGATTTTCAGAAAGTATTGGTTTTAGGAGAAGGTCAGCCAGTCATAGATTTGAAGTAGACTATTTCCAAGTGATATGAAATTTGTTCAATTTCAGATTTTCTACACTATAATATTTTATCATATATTTATGATGTGGTAAAGTGAAAAACATTAATTTGGAGATTGGTAGACCTGGATATTAATTCCAATTCTGCCACAAACTAGCAATAAGAATATTAGCAAATCACTTCACTGTGAGTTTCAATTTATTAGTAATAAAGTGATATTTTTGGAAATTATGTCTATATCAGCTCAAAAAATGCTGATACTTATGTTCTATTGGTTTTTCTCCTTTAATTTGTGTAGATTTGTAAATAACCAAATTACTCTCTCACTTCTTACTTTTGCTATAAGTTAAATAAACTTTTGATCAGATATTAAAATGATTCTCATACTATTTGACAGAAGTTATGAAAAAAAGAATAGCAGATCCTTTAAACTGTACTCTTGTACCTTTGCAGTTTACTCATCAAAATGACTCATTACTAATGACTAGGTTGACATAATATACAACCACATTTAACTCTAGGCATCATATTCACAAATAACCATTCAAATACAGAATCCACATTCTGAATGATGTTTTTTAAAATTTCAATATTAAAGGAAAGTCTGAATATTCATTGCTTGAATTCAGATGATTCTTTAAAATATTTGCTACAAATGAAAAATAATTTACTTCATGCTTATTTATGATATTGTAATTGTGTGACCTCAGTTTCAGTATTGGTAAAAAGGAGACCCTAATCTAGGTGATTATAAAGTATTTCCTAGTTTTAAATCCAATCAACACAAGCAAAATATTGATATCCTTTAATATATCAGTGTAATTAAGTGTAACTTTTTTCCCTACTGTATTCCTGTAGAAAAGTTATGAAAATTCTTGGTATTCTGCGGGTCAGTACTTATTTAAAACAATCAATTATGTGTACCCTCCAATATTTTGATTTTTACTGCCCAACCAGAGCACATATATCATTTCATATGAAATAATTTTTCATAAATATCATATCAAATAAAGCAATAAAATATTGCCCCATGAAAACATTGGGTACATTACATAATGGGTTACCACACACTGTAAGTAGGTAACAGGACACACAAGGAAGACATGAAACCATGAATGATGCAGTAAGGGGTGTATTTCATAACCTGTGTGGCTAGAGCACTTGTGGGGAAGGAAAAAATTAAAGGATATCTGTAGCCATCCCCCAATGTTAGATACATGCTTGGGGAGACTTAGAGGTCCATCAGTGTAGAGAAGCTGATATTCTCCAATGTTTTCATCACCACTGTCATCACATTCCTCTCTGTTGTTCTCTTCTGGTTGCCATACTATCTCTACCTCATGTTTTCTGTGAATTGCACCTCTACTTTGCATAATATCATCCCTGCTGCATATCACTGAGCAGCTTTCTGTTTCCATCTCTTCAGGTTCATTGATTAGAAAGCCTTTCCCTGACAAGACTTTCTTGATTGGCATGCAAATGAACCTGGGACTAGACCAAAAGCTAGGTGAAATATGCAGGGCCCTCATTTCTAACTTGTGGTGTGTGTGTGTAAAAAATGCATGATTTTTATTACATTTTATGTTATCTCAAACCTCACTAGTTTTCACACATGTTCATGCATTTACAATATTGTATATAGGTATCACATGACATTTTTAGGACTAAATTTCTGGACAAAACACACAGGATCATAGATTTAGAGCTTAAAGGAAAATTAGAGATCATTGAGTCTAATCTCTTCATTTTAAAAAGAAGGTAACTGAGGCACAGGAAGATGATAGCCTAAGGTCCTACAGTTAATAAATGTCTGGGGTGAAATTTTACCTTTCATTATCATGACTCAAAGTCCAGTGCTATATTAACTATGTCACATTATATTTTAAGTCATAGGTTGTGTATCATGGTTTTAAATGAGTAAAAATCCAACTGTTGTCAAACATTGTTTTTCAGTGTTAAGGTACTTGTAATCATACCTCATAATTGGGTTTTTAAGAGCAAAAATATTTTCAAAATGAATTGTTATTAAAAATTAAAAATGAGGAGAAAAATTAGAACATGAATAAAAGTGTTGAAAAGACTGTAGCTTTTGTCTATCATTTATTGGGACATTTTAATACTGGTGTTATAAACTAATGGTTACTCCCTTTAATGCTGATTATAATCTATTCATTCTTCCTATCCTCCTGTAAATCCAGTCTTTCCTCTGGATCTCTTGACTTTAAATAGATACTAATGGAGAATGGGACTAGTATTTCCTCATTCTCTCTACATGACTGATCATAATTCTCTCTAATGTTATGCATGATACCTCTTTTACTATCCAAGCCTTCCATGATAACATATTGCATCCTATTAATACCTCCAAATTATCGTCTCCTTTTCCCATTGGGTGGTCATCCTTGTAACAGTCTAAGCTTCAGTTTTATAACAGGATTTCTCATCCTTTATAATGACATAAATGCCTTGTGCAGTTTGATAAAAACAATGCACCATTTTTCAAAATATTTTAAATGCATAAAATAAGATATATGAGATTATGAAGAAAACAAGTTAAGTTGAAAATAGTTATAAAATATTTTAAAGAAACTTTAGGACCTCAGTTTAAGAACCCCTGATATAGCATCATTCTATGGTGAATTGATCATGTTCTATTATATCTTTACTATTTATACTAATATCTTTATTATTACCATTTCTTTTCAAATAATTTTCTTTTGTAATTTTCTTTTTTAATTTATTAAATAAAACATGCATTTGCATAATATAATACAATAAAAAATGATTACACATAAAACTATCACCTTTTGGAAGATATGTATTGACCTATGGTTAATATACATCTATCTTCCAGCCCTGGATTTGTTTTCTATTGCTTGTTCCAAGACCTTGATGCTGAAATAATTGTGGTATGAATTGAATCTGTGCATTTGTCTGGGAGATATGGTTGATATTGCTAAAAGTGACACACTAAGACAATGTTGTAAAATATAGTGTTTCTCTTGTGTATGATGACTTTAAATAAGTCTTTACGATGCTCAATCAAGCCTTTATAGCATTTCTGATTGAATATGCCTCTTATAATGCATGTTTTGGTTTTTGTTCCTCTAGTTGGTGGAATTAGAAGGTTTAACCTTAGCTCAGGAATTTAATCTCCCAAAGACATAAGGAATAAAGACTGTACTGTTTTTCATTTTTCTTAGAAGAGCTCTTTGTAACTCAAGATCACTGTTCTTGAAATTCAGTCTCTTTTTCAATAGTGCAGTATTGTTACTTTTTAAAAGACAACCTGAGAACAATGACAAATTGTCATCAGAACTGAAACTTTGGAGAATGGTCCAAGATCCCATTTGGATGGCTGCCCACTCAAATTGTTCTAAATACCTGTGATATGACTGCCAAGCTACCTGTTCAGGAATATCATTAATGCAGAGATTGACCAAAATGGCTTAAACATTTTTACCTCCATTTCTTGTTTTTTTTCTTCTTATGCATGATAAATAGATGTTTGTCTATGATAATTATCTGACATGCATCTCCGCAGGAGAACTTTAGAACACACAAACCCTTTGGGCTAACTGTTAGCCTGCTAAATTGCCCAGTGGGTGTGGGATATTGCCTCTTATTAATCTTTCAGTGAAATTATAGAATTTTTTTTGCTTAAGGCAAGCACTAATGAATCAATTTTAATTTATAGGCTAAAATAAAATCCTCATTAAGCCTGACAAACTCTAGCCTCAGGTAAACACAAAGCATTTCTAGTCCAGAGCTAAATGAGTTCTGCTCTAGATGCTTCTTATTCTGCCAGCAGTAGAGTCAGGGTTCAGAGGTCCCATGTCACATCAGAGAAGGCAGCATCTCAGGAGAAAACAAAAACAAAAAAGTGACTTCAAAATCAAGCACTAAGATGTTGCATTTCTGGTGGATAAGCAAGAAAATCAAACAAAGACGAACTACATTATCAAGTCTTATAAATAAATACTTCAGACTTTATTTTTTGGCTGTAACTGTTTTCAAATGAATCTACAGACAGAAAGAATGCATTTAGAAGGTTACTGAAGATGTTTGTGTGAAGCACCGTTTAACACTTTTGGCAGCTATGGTGTGATTAAATATCTTGTTGAAGGCAAGAATAAATCACTTTCCATATTTTGCAGGAGGTAATTCATAGGATCAAAGATCTAGAACTGGAAAGGACTTTGGAGTGCATGAAGTTTTCTTTTGCAGATGAGGAAAATAATACCCAGACAAGTGAAGTTACTCGCTTAAGGTCATTTGTAGATGTTGTCCTAACCCCAAGATAGTACCAGTTTTGTTGTCTAAATATTCTCTCTCGTGGGCTCTTAAAAAATAAAAAAAAACCTTTGAGGTCTTTAACTTCTTTACAATCAGCTATTTGTCTTATTTTATCTTTCTCTGAACTACTTTACCACCTTGTGGATTACTTTTATTTAGGGATTACTGATATATTTTTATTTAAAAAATTGCCTATCTTAAGCCTTAGACTTTGAGTGTTAAATCATTCTAGATATGGAGTCATGACTGGCACAGCCTATGGTTAACCAAATCCAGTTGTATGCTGTCCTTGCTTCTACCTCTGATTCCTTTGCTGCTTTGTCCTATCACTTTTTATCCCTTTCCTAATTACATCCGGGCTTATCACCATCATCTTTACTTTCTGCTGTACTCTGGAGTAACTGAACTGTGCAATGGAATGTAAAACAACTGTGCCAGGTGTATCCACTAATGAAGCATATTTAAAACTATGATTTAGATAAAAATTGGTTCCCACTCCATATTATGTATGACTATAATATAAAGTGGGCCCCAATTTTATATAAATATGCTATATTTTTATATTTATAAATATACATTTGTTTATGTATATTTATAAAATTAATATAATTTAATACTATATCATATGCTATATAATGTACAAATATTTGTAGTATTATATATTATTATAAGCTGGGCCCTGTGTTTTATTCACTTCACTTTTCTTCTCAAACTGCCTGATTCCTCCTCCTCCCTCTCAGTAAAGTGCTTTGCCTTTTACTTTACACAGACCATTGAGAGGATCAATCCTTTTTCTCTCTTCTACACTGTGCCCTTCCCTATATTATTAATTTCTCCTAATTTCTGTGTTCCAGTCTCTGAGAAAGAGAAGACCAAACCTCCTTCTGTTCTTGATCCCATCCTTTCCTTCATATTCCACCTCTCTATGCAATGCCATTTTCTCTGTGTCTGCTATGGTATACTATTATATGTTAGAAGCAACTAATTGGTGCAAGACACAGAGTACTGACCTTGAAGTTCAAGTTCGATTTCAAATTCAACCGCAGGAATTTACTAACACTGAACCTGGGCAAGTCATTTAACTCTTCTGTATGTTTCATTATCTGTTTTTGAATCTCTTCTTTCAAAATATAATTGAAATCTCTCTCTCTCTCTCTCTCTCTCTCTCTCTCTCTCTCTCTCTCTCTCTCTCTCTCTCTCTCTCTC
>NW_027186473.1:19169910-19219473 GCF_028583685.1 Petaurus breviceps papuanus
CTCTCTCTCTCTCTCTCTCTCTCTCTCTCTCTCTCTCTCTCTCTCTCATCTCTGTCTCTCTATATTTATATTTATCTGTGTACATGGTTTCCCCCTCCTCCGTAGTAAAATATAAACTCCTCGAGGATAAAACACAATTTTACTTTGATATTTGTATCCTTAAGACCTTGCACAGTGTCTAGCATGTAGTAGATACTGAATACAGTCTTAAATCAATTGATTGTTATAATAACCACTATTACACTTCACATAGGTATACTGCAAAGAATTCTGTATTTAGAATCAGACAACCTATGCTGCACCCAGATTTAAAGTCCAACTCTGCCACATCACACCTCTGTGGCACTAAGACTGCTTCTTGGATCTATATTACTTGATGTCTATCAAGATCCCCCTTCATACTCTTATGATCCTACATATTTAATAGCTAGTGTGTACCTAGGACTTTAAGGTGTACAAAGTGCCTTTTTCACAACCACCCTTATTTGAGATAGTTCACATTTCACCTCCATTTCACAAAAAAAGAATGTGAAACTCAGAAAGCTTGGGGGTCACACCACTAGAAAGTGTGAGAAGTAGAACTCAAACCTAGGGTCAGTTTATTCCACTAGAATATGCCTACATATGATTATACCAAAATAACCACAAATTAACACTTCTAAACCAAACCTATGCTCTCCCCTCTCCCTGTCAGCACTTCTTCCTACATTTCTTTCAATGCCATTACCTTTCTTACTACCAGTCACAAATATTTGTTGCTTTGGAATCATCTTTGACTACTCCCTGTCTTTTAACACCATCCCCAATCCCCAACCCCACACCTAATGTCCAGAGATTCATTAAGTTCTGTGAATTCTACTTCAATTTCTTTAAAATCTGTCTTCTGTGATTTCCATTTCCCCAATTCTAGCCTCATTTTCTCTTTATTAGACCATTACAATAATAGCCTTAACCTTTATAAGGCACCGATATAGTCATGTCACTTGACAACTCAAAAAACCTTCAAGTCATTCCCCATTGCCTACAGATTGAAACCCAAACTCCATAGATAGGAATTTGAAGCTTTCTACAACATATATGCAATCTATCTTCCTAGCTGCTTTTTCCACACCTCTCTTAAAGATATGCTATACTCTAACTAAATCAGGTTATGTACCACTCACTCCCCAACTATGCTCCGTGTTTCATTGTAGCCTTACTTTTGTTGCTACTGAGCTGCTCGCTCTGTTTTGGATATCAGAATTCTACATACCAGTTCTATCCATGTTCAAAGTGAACCCCAAATGCGGCTTCTTCCATTGTCAACCTCTCCAAAGTCACATATGTCTCCATATCCTCTGGACACCTACAGCACTGTATTTACAAGCATTCCACAATTCTGCCTCGACTCAAGTGATTCTGTGGGTTTGTGGTGGGCTCATTACGAGCTTCAGAACCCCTGGCAGGGACTATATTTTACTCATCTTTATTTCTCCTGTAGCTTGTGGAATACTACCTTAGAGGAGGTAGTTTAGCAAATATTTATTGAAGGAAAATGTACCATATCTTTATTTTAATCTTTTATTTGAATGTCATTGTTAGGGGAACACAGGGATAGAAAAATCAAATTCCTAAAAATAATTTTGCCTACTGGTGTTAATAACACTATCAGAATAGCTTCAGTTAAAATTATTATGTATTTTGTAAAAGCTGAATTAGATTTTCATTTTGTTCTGCCTCAGGTTTCCAGTTTTAGCTAAGACTTTATACAGCTTACCACTTGCCCTTCTAAAAAATAGTTTATTTCAAATGAAACTGTAGCAGTATGTTCTAAATGTTCTCTACAGAACAGCAATATGGCCCATTCTGAACCAATAGGTCTTTATGTTTGCACTAGCAATCGACTGTAGGTGAATTTGGATTGCTTAAGCTTCTATTTCTTTCCTTTTAACTCAAAGCCACGCTATGTTCTGCCAGATATTAAACAAGTTAGCATGGACAAATGCAGTGAATTGATTTCATCTTTTCTTTTTTTGGTGTATAATAAAAAGTAACCCCCAATATTAAAGTCTCAAATGAACCACAACCCACTAGGTCTTGTATAGAGATTCAAAGTGAAATTATTAATAATGTTAACTTGCATATGTCACACTGCATAGTCTGATTATCCTTTTTTTTTAATCTCTTGACTTCAGATGCAATAACCGAACACAGTGTGCTGTGGTAGCAGGCCCTGATGTGTTTCCAGACCCATGTCCAGGAACCTACAAATATCTTGAAGTGCAGTATGAATGTGTCCCTTACAGTATGTATATTTCTGTACCTTTTTTTTTTCTCCCAAAACCAAACATGATCTAATCTTTTTGCTATTGTTTTGTAGTATCTAGACAGATGTGCTACTATGGTTAAGGTGATGGTTAGATAATTAATGCAAAAAAAAAGTAAGAAAATATATTCACATAAAGTATGATGTAATCAAACTAATCTTGAAAAATGTCTTTGGTAAGTTTCTACTTGGAGATCATATTCTTCTCCCTCATCTCAAGAAATGGAATATAGCCTTCATGTATCCTAAGAATTTAATTCTGAATGTATGATTCCTTTTTATTACATCCAGGAATATGAAAAACAGTGAATGCCCATTTTAAGATGTTTTTCATTTATAATAATTTTAGTATGAAATAGCAAATATTTAGAGAGACAAGTTGAGAAGGGATTATACCAGATTCTACCTACTTGTCAGACCTTGATACATCCCTCACCCATACAAACAAATAGAAAATGAATGATGAAAGATACACTCAGGGATTTAGTGGTGTAAGGATTGTTAAAATGGGAGTTTTACCTTGATAGAAAAAAAAAATAAATACATCTAAGTCTCTTAAGGTGTCAGACTTTAGAAGACTAGAAATATATTCATTTAGAGAGTATTTCGGGGGAAGAAAGACAAAATGGCTTATGTGAAATAAGGCAATTTTCACAATTTTCATTTCATAGAAGTAGGATCTTTGCCTTGCCTCAGTCCTATCGTCAGTTGTGGTATACATCAAGCAATTGTTGAGGGTTTTTTGTGTTTTGGTTTTGTTTTCTTTTGTTTTGTCCTCAGGCATATTAAAGGACTAAAACTCTGACATGCAACACTCTCCAGCTTTTCTATCCTGAAGAACCAAGTTTTTAAATTAAAAAAAAAAATGTTCTTGATCTGAAATATTTATAGGATATAGGATTTCATAATGAGAATAAACTCATGGAATTCTATATGAACATATTCAATATTCAGGTCAGCCCGGAGCCATAAAACACCTGGGCTCATCCCCACCCCCAGATTTGTTTTTAGCCAGAAGACTATGAATATATCTGGGAAGTGACAAGTTCAGCATCCCAATGTAATGATAGAAGCATATCTCCTTCCTTGTTCATGCTGACTTCAAAACCAGAACATTGATGGTGAGCAGATATGCTTATGTTTTTAGCCAGGTGGGATGTGGGGATTGTAAGGCCATTTGTTCATCAAAAGCCATGTGGAAATTGAGGGAAGTAAGTGGCATAAGTAAAGTAATATTATAGATTTCTTCTTTGAAGTACTTAATCTACTGTCTTTGAGCAACATTCTCTGGAAAAGACTTAGAAACTACCTAGAGTATTTATAGGAATTCAATACATATGGACTTCATAGAAATGACACATGTTTTAGGTCATTTCCTCAACAAATGTCTCTATAAAAATTTATATAGCTTTTGGTGGCCATACTTCAGTAGTGCTTTCTAAGCAATGAAAAATTGTAATAAATTTCACAACCATTGACATAATAGTTGGATTCCTTAATGATTTTTTTTAATAATTAGTAGATGGGTTATTGTAAAAAACAGGTTAACACTGAGTACATAGTAGTGACACTCTCATAATTGAAATAGAAAGGGGTTTTTTATGTTCATGGTAATGTATTATTTCATTTTTTATAAATAGTAGTAAGATATACATTTTTTATATATAGTAGTGTTAAGATATAAAAATCAGAATAACTTTTTATTCTTACACTTAAAAAATAGAGAATTTCACAGTTGTCTCTTCAGTTCCTCTGAATCTCTTCAGACTGTTTTGTGATGATAGCTTATTTCAACGTGTTCTGCCAAGCCTCCTTCTGAAATACCTTCTTCTTAAATCACATTAATAAAGTGAAGCCTTACTTGTACAGCTCCGTATAAACCTTCTGTATAAACCTGTCTTCCCCCTAGACATTCTTCTAGGTAAAAGGATGGTTTACTACAGATTTCCTTTCTCTGTCACAAATTTTCAGAAATGGGCAATGCAATCTCTGGGTGTTCTTTAGTAAAAGGTTTCCTTTAATCCTAATACATACATACATACATACATACATACATACATACATATATATATATATATATATATATATAATACTGGTTGTCCTACAAGGACACCCATGCTATACTAAAACATTACTCTGATTATTTCATTAAGACAATAATCTCAAACTACTATGTCTAACGCAATAATCAGATTTGTCAGTATAACTTCCAAGGTTTTAAATTATTAGTTCTGTACAATGTGATCCCATTTCAAATCATGTTTTAAAAAAATGAATATAAGACATCCTAGCCTACTGGGCCTTTATCAAGTAACTTTTTTATGATTTTGTGGTGATAAAAACTAGCCTAAAAGAAGGTGAAACCATAAAATAACCCATGGAAAATTCTTGAAAAGCAAGGGACATTTATTCTTGTTCTGGCTGTGCCATTTGTTAGCTGTCTCTCCTTCAGTACATCACTTACCCTCTTTGTGGTTCCATCTCCTTGTCTATTAAGTGATTCAGTGGGATTATAAGGGCTCTAAGCTCCCTTCCATTGCTAACATTTTATTATTCTGTGAATGGTTCTTTTCCTAAGACAAATTAATTGCGTACCTTTCTAATTTTTAAAATTTTTGTCTGGGTGACTGTGTCATATTTTCTGCAAATCATTAAATATTTCCTATTATTTAGTGCCTTTTATTTTTAACACAAGATTGTCTGCAGAGATTAATGCATGTTTCAAGAACACAAATCTCTTTTTGTGTTTAGCCCTTTGCAACTTTGTTTAAAGCTTCCTGGAAACTGATTACAAACCAGTATATGAATTAGGTGAAAGGAATTTGCATTAATAATGCCTACTTCTGGCTAGACACTGTGCTAACTACTTTACAAATCTCCTCTGATTTCACAACAACCCTGCGAGATAGGAGCTAGTATTCCCACTTAGCAGTTGGGAAACCTGAGGCAAACAGATGTTAAATGACTTGCCTATAGCTACCTTAAAGCCAATCTTGCAATCTAGAAAGAAACAATGATTTTGCCATTGATTTGTGAAGCTGCTAAAAATCAAGACAACAACCTATGTTCTTAAGGGATATTTCTCTGAGTATAGTTATGGTAATAATAATAAATATATAATAATATTAATAAATAATAATAAAAATAATGCTAACAATAATAAGGGAAAGAATCATGTCATGCTAGCAGAATGCCTAAACTAGAATTTAGAATTAATAATACTAAATCACATCACTAGGAAAGTACAGACATTTTTTTTCACATCACAACTATGAGAAAAGCAATACAAATATTAGTAACCCTATTTTTTGTAACTGAAGAAATTGAGGTTCATAAAGAAAGATCACGGATCCAAAGATAGAAGGGAGCCTAAAATCGTTTAGTCCAGTCCACTCATAGTATGGGTAAGGAAACTGAGTCCAAAAACAGGGAATTGAGTAGTGTGCAGTCCCAGAATAAGTGTGTGAGCTGGATTTGAAATCAGGCTTCTTAAATACAAAATCATTGTTCTCTCAACTATAGCATCTTATTTCTAGGCTAGTAGTGAGTGTGTGTGGTGGGGGCATATGTTATGGCAGTATACAATGTATCAGTCATCAAATATTAAGCCCCTACTATTAGCAGACATTGTGCTAAGTTCTAGGAATACATAAAAAGTCAAGCAGTTCCTGCCCTAAAGGAGCTTACAATCTAAACAAACATAAGAAGCAAGCTTTTTACAGGATAAATAGGAAGCAATAAAGGGAAGGAACTGGGAACAAGGAAAAGGATGTTGTCCTCTACAGTAATAGGGAAGGTGGAGGGAAGATTTTAGGAGTAAAGGTAATGAGTTCTGTTTTGAACATATTTAATTTAAAATGTCTACCGGATGTTCAGTTTGAGATGTTGGGAAGGCGATTGAAGATGGGAGACTGGAGGTGAGCAGGGAGGTTAGGGCAGGAGAGGTAGTTTTGAGAATCTTCACCACAGAGACGATAATTAAATCCAGGAAGCAGATGAGATCAACAAATGAAGATAGAAGGAGAAGAGAAGTGGGGCTGTAACAGAACCCTGAGGGTTACCTGTGGAAAGACTGGCACAATCAGGAAGAGAATCCAGTAAAGGATATAGCATATAGGTATATATGTATACCTATACATACATACAGATAGATAGATATAGATATACACATACATACATATACCTATATGTGTATACACATACATGTATATACATATGTGAGTATATATACACATACTGTTGTTGTCATTAAGTTTTTTCAGTCATGTCCAACTCTTTGTGACCTCATTTGGGGTTTTTTGGCAAAGATACTTGAATGATTTACCATTTCCTTCTCAATTTCACTTTTTAGATGAGGAAACTGAGGTAAACAAGGTTAAGTGACTTGCCCAGGGTCACACAGCTACTAAGTGTCTAAGGTCAGATTTGGACTCAGGAAGATGAGTTTTCCTGACTTCATGGCTGGCACTTTATCCACTATGCCACCTAGCTGCTTGTAATGTAATGCCAAAAGAAAGGCAACTTCCCAGGTTCAAAATACCAGCATAGGTGCTCTCTATTTTATTCAGTGACAAACCAAGAACAGAGAAGATTAAAACATGACATCATTTCAAATACAGCATTTACTAAGTATGATTAAATAATCTCCAAGTACTACCCCACCCCAGGACCTTCCAATCATTCAATCAATTACAAAGTCCCTGTTCTAAATACTACTCCACCCCTAGGCTATACCTTAATTAAGTCCACCACAAAACCCCTCTTCTCAAATGGAGATTAGTTTCCAAACATAGGTAAAATACATTCATTTGCTCAACCATAGAACACTAAAAGGTCAAAAGTTCCCCACCCCTGGATCACAATTGAATCTACCCCAGAGTTACATCAAGTTTAAACACAGCACTTAATACCCAAATGGAGGTCTTTTCTTCATCTTGACTCGAGGCAAGTTCTCAGCAATCTTAGTTCCTGGGGAGACAAGGCTTAGCAAGGCCATAAGGTACATTGCCAGTCCCTTCATGAATTTATCCTCTGTCTGTAGAACAGTCCTAGAACCCCTGAACACATTAGCAAAGCCCTCTCCCAGGATTTCTGTAAACATACAACAAGAAAATCCTTCTTCAGGGCTTCTGAACCAACAGAAAGGCTCCCAGACCCCTGCAACAACAGCACTGTCCTTCACCAGTGGACAGTATTCATTCTGTCTGCAGGACAGTCTCCAGACCCCTGCAACAACAGCACTGTCCTTCACCAGTGGACAGTATTCACTCTGTCTGCAGGACAGTCTCCAGACCCCTGCAACAACAGTACTGTCCCTCACCAGTGGACAGTATTCACTCTCTGTCTGCAGGACAGTCTCAGGGCTTCTTAGCGAACAGCCAGGTTCCAGGACTTCTTCAACAAAAGGACAGTCTTTCACCAGTGGACAAATCTGGCAAAATAACATCAAAACAGACAGACAAAGTACTAGCAAAACAGCCATGTCTCCTCAGTCCTTGGCAGCTCAGGGGGCAGGTCTCAAAAGTCCAGGGCAATTCAAAGCGGCCACCAGCAATTCTCTTAGTCTCTCTCTCTCCACGAGGTGCTGCTTCCAAAAAAGATCTTCCGCCTCTCTCTTGTGTCTCCAAATCTACGTCACCAGCTCCTCCCAATTCAGGACTTTCTTTTCACATCAACAAGCCCATCCCACAGGTGGGATTAACAAACTCTGGGTTTTAACACAATCAATTTGAAAACCAAGCCAATACAGGGGAATCTTTAATTGCCATTACTATCACACTGCTCTGCAAATATACTGTATGGTACCATAATTACATACCAGACACTGTTTGATCTTGGACAAATCACTTGACCTCTGTCTCTCTCAGTTTACTCAGCTGTAAAATGGGGATAGTAAGATATAATAATACCTACCTCCTGGGGTTGTTTTATCAAATGAAATATTTGTGAAGCACTGAACATAGTAATTGGCTCGTACTTAATAAATTGTTCCCTTTTCCTTCCCTCTTTGCCCTTCCCTTCCCTGCAAAATTGTCCCTCTTCCCATAACCCTTCTCTCTTTTTGCTGTCCCTCTCTCTTGTACAGCCATCATTTGTTCTCACCTTTTCAGAATCTGAAATGGTAGAAAAAAAAGGAAGGATGTGAGATGCTGATTGCATTCAGTGAAAAGCACCATTTGTATTCTTCCCCTCTGCACTCAAATCTCTTCATACTCAATCTCAACAGTTAAGTTCATGTGAAGCCCTGAGACATTGCTGTAGCTCCTTTCCGTACCCCTCTCATTCATGCCTCTCCCACCCAGAAAGGGTCCAAACTGAAAACCCTACAGATTATCTCATCTCCATGTCCTGGGACTGCTCAGGTCAGGCCTTTCTTATCTTGTCCTCTCTCTTTTCTCTCTTGGACCTGGGATGATGAGGAAGGAGTATGAAAGAATTCAGCCCAGATTTCTGCTATACTAGAGATAATAATACAGACTCTACTTATAGGGAAGAAAGAAGGTCATACATGCCATTTTAAGATGTTTTCTTTTTTTTCCTGTTAATAAAAGCAAAATAAAATAACCCCCAGCTAATTTCTATTAATCTAATAATTACCTATTCCAGATCAGGAAAGCTTCCAGCATTTGTACCCTGAGCAGTTATATCTTTAACATCAAAAACACTGTATGATTTGCATGTATTTTAAATCATACAGAATGAAATGCATTTCTCTGAGTTCAATCACATATTCAGAATGAAAAGAAAACAACAGATAAAACATAATCAGAAAACAGATCATGAAGATTTTCTTGACACAACAAACCAGCAGATAAAGAGGATGGGTTGTGGACAGGGAGGGTTGGAAACAAAGATGTAACACGCGCTTAGCTTCTCCAGAATCCCATTATTAAAGTCAATTTTCTTTGTCACATAGGGCCAGTCACTACCCTTTGGTCACAGTCCCAGATGCCATAGTCTTTTTTTGCATTTTAGTACCATTCTGGTCCCTGGCTTTCTCTGTCTCCTCCTTCCTGATTTCTTTACTTCCCACAGGTTTCCCACAGAGCAGAGAAAACCCTAAACAGTCTTGTAATCTTGGCTAGGAAACTCAGCAAAAATTACAAATCCCCAAGAACTCACCTAAGAATCCTCTTGATCCTTCCTGTGAGGGAGGGGGGAAAGAAGGGGGAGGAGGAGACACCTGGCCCTGGTGCATCTGGTACATGTTACACTCACTGGGTTAGTACCATACTTCTTGCTTCCCCATGTCAAAGTTAGCTTATGGCATGTTGTATTCCTCTCACTTTCCTTAATAGGGAAATTCAAGAATGTAAATTTACTTTAGGGATGGCACGTTTTAGTGGAAAGAACAATGTAGTTAGAAGTAAAGGAGATAGGTTCAAATACAGGCTTTTCTGTCACCATTACCTAGGATAAATCATTTAATTTCTTCTGGAATTTAGTTTTCTCATTGGTAAAATCAAAGGGGTAGACTAAATAATTGTTAAGATTCCTTCTAGCTGTAAATCTTATGTTCTGGTATTGAAAACTACTTGATTTAAGAATTATTAGAATCACAGAATTTTGAACTTGAACTTTAGAGATATTCATGCTTAAGCCCCTCATTTTATAGATAGGGAACTGGAGCCCAATGAGAGCAAATTATTGTCCCAGGATCTCACATATGTAGTAAGTAATGGAGTCAGGATTTGAAGTGATCTTTTTGGTCTTCAAATTCAGTGCTCTTTCTCCACATTAGAAATAGAGTGGTTTGGGGCAGCCAGGTAGTACAGTGAGTAAGAGCACCGGCCCCAGAGTCGGGATGACCTGGGATCGAATCTGGGCTCAGATACTTAGCACCCACCTAGAAACACCTGTCCGTGTAACCTTGAGCAAGTTACTTAACCCCAATTGCTTTAAAAAAAATAGTGTGGTTCACTTAGGATAATGATTTTGTATTTTCAGATACAGCTCCTACTCCCACAAATTCCATTTAAAGATGAAAATCACAGGTAAAGGATCAACTTTGAAAATGAGTGATTCTCGTGATTAAATCTTTTCATCTCCCTTGATTCCCAACATTCACTTTATTATTTTCAGTTGAATAAATAAGAAATGACTGCCACAAGTTTTTTCTGACACAAGTTATTTAGTTATTTTCTCTTATCATCATAAAATTGGCATACCATTTCTAATGAATACTTCTGTTCTTAGTGATAGAAAAAGGGAAAAGCAAGTATTATTTATATCTTGTTCCAGTATAATTGTCAACACAGTATACATTATATAACATAGAATGTTGTGCATTATACAATATCCCTCTTACTCTCTTGATTACAGCATTGATGCAAAGATAATTTATTTAAGAAAAAATAAATTAAAAGTAAAGTAAGTAATCAGGTATAGTACAGTTTATTGGTTTTTATATCCACAAAAATAGAAGATACTAAGAGTGATGGTGAGAGCAAAATATAATAAAGTTTTATTGCACCAAAAAGAGGAAGAAATGTCTTTTAAAAAAATCAAACCTACTCTAATGAATTATCAAGCTGCAAAATTAAATAATGACACATTTTGGGAATTTCAGCACTAGTAAGAGGTCAAATAGAACATCTAGTATAGTGAAAAATATCACTTCAGATCATAGGAATATGAAGAAATAATTGTTAATCCTATCTCAGCTCAGAATCTGCCTGGCATTATACAAGTAACTTTAGCTCTTTGTCAACTGAAAGGGGTGTTCTCTCAAATAACCAAACTGATGCCAAGGTTCTATGATGACATTAAGACTGATAGCAGTAGAGAAAACAATGAGAATATTTTTGCTGAATGTACTTTACTGATTCTAATTCTTTAAAGAGTCCTTGAAGATAATTTATTTCATCTTATTTTATTTTTTGTGCTTCGTAAAATCAAAATTATTTGTTTGTTTGTTTTTTTATTTCCTTCTTTTAAAATCCTCAGAGTATTTTCTAATTCTAAGGGAAACTGGTCCATCCTGGAGGTAGAATAATGAATATTTGTGTCTGCCCCAGTTATACATTAGTTAGTTATGCTATGATTGAGTTTGCAACCTTTTTGTTTCTCCATTACTCTTCTCTTGATGCTTGGTTCCCTCTTCTAGAGAATACTCCACCCCCACCTCCATTCCCCTTAAGGCCTGACATAAATATACAAAGATTAAACATCACTGTTTGAATATATAAGCCATGCTTTTGCCTCCCATTTTTCTCTTATCCTCCACTTTCTTTCCTGAAAAGGGAATTAAATCATGGCATCCTTCAATAACATTTCCTTTATTTGGCTTGGTTAAATGAAAGGTCTGTGTGTGGGGAGAAAACAATAAGAAAACTAACCACCCATTAAGAGTATTTTTCAGCAAAGAATCTTTACTTTGTATGCTGCTGACAAATTGTCTTTCTTCCAAGGCATACAATTTCATGCAAGTTGCAGCCAAAAAAGCAGCTTGCTTTCAGTCAAGATCCAGTTTTCCCTTTCAGGTCTTTGTTTCTGACCCTTAAAAATACAAAGCACACATTGCTTACTCTATAAGTCTCTTCTTACTGTGGTTTCTCTAAAGGAAAGAGGGGGAAATACATGTTTTTCAAGAGCTAAGAGAAATGAGCGTTTAATGAAAACAGCCTTATATTATATGGTTTTACAGCCCTCCTGACTATTAGTTGTTGAAACTGTGGATTGAGTATGGGCATAGCTATAAGAACTATAGTTATATATGCCTAGACTGTATTAAAGTATCTTTGATACTAATATACATATAGATGGAGAATTGACAAATCATTACACTTGAGGGTTTTCCCTCCTGAACCCACCTCCCTCCCTAGTATCCTACAGATTTTGTAGAATTAGAAACCATTTAATTTAATTTAGTTTTAATTTTGCACAATTGTGGAAAGGGATTTTTGTTCTGGCATCTACCCTGTCTTCAATAATGTTAAGTTCAAAATGAAACATTAAAAAAAATTAAATAAACAAAAACTTCTAAATCCTTAAGTTTTCAAAAAAAAATTCTACCACCCTAACGGCTTAGATAGGAGAAATTTATTATTTCTTTTTTTGGAGGATGATTGGGGTTAAAGTCACATGGCTAGTAAGTATGTCAATTGTCTGAGGTTGGATTTGAATTCAACTCCTGACTCCAGGGCCTGTGCTCTACTCACTGTGCCACCTAGCCGCCCCAGGAGTAATTTATAATGCCAGACTAACTCTCCTTGAAGTTCCAAAGAACCATTTATACACTAAAGAAATTGTTGAACAAAAGGATAAACTTGTAAATCTTTTAACTAGTCAAATACCTATCAGCATATACAACTCATTTCAAATTGACAAACATGAAACAATGAGCTAGGCTAATATAAAGATAAAGTAAGGAAAGGGACAAGGAGGCCCTTTATCTTTGAATAATTTACCATCCAATAGAAGAGATAAAACACGTTCACACAACTTGTTATATGCACCTAGAAACACAAACAAAATGCATTGAGAATACTAAGGAGAATAAGGTTTCATGGACACAGGTTGCATTGAAGAGTTGAGGAAAAGGCATAGCAGAGAACATGAGAATTGAGTTTTGTGAAATTTTAGCATAACTGAATCATGTACCTCCGTTAAATTTCCATTCATGGAATCCATTGTATCCTATGGAGCACCCAGACCTGGACATGGAAGACTCTAAAAAAAACCTTTGCTCAATTGAATGAAATCAAGATCAGTTTCCTCTCTCTTCATCTTGATATTCTTCTACTGGCATGGGCAGATTTTCAGATCATGAAACTGGAAGGAATTAAAGATTATCATTCTAAATCATACTGATAAAGAAATATATTTCTTTCTCTCCCTTGCATTCCTTCTCCTACAAATACACTTGTTTGTTAATATCCTATTGGAAATCAACAAAGTAGAAAGGAAAAGTTAAGAACATATCTTCCTCTCTAGGAAGTAGAATTTTTCATAATTATAGGAGTCTAGTTTTGAAATATAATTTATAGAGATTGTTTTGGTACAGACTCTTTTTATAAATGAGGGAATTCTAACTAGAAAGGGTAAGTAATTTGACAGTTATACAACTAGTTAGTGCCAGCGTTAGCACAGGATATCCTGTGTTTTGAGTCTTCATCCAATATTCTTTTTTTATTTTTTAAGCAATTGGGGTTAAGTAACTTGCTCATGGTTACCAGCCGTAACCATGAGAGTGAGTGCTCTCACTCACTGAGCCACCTGGCCGCCCCCATCCAATATTCTTTATACAATGCTTTTCCAGAGGTGATTTTCCATAGACTGAGGAAAGAGAAATGAAGAAAAATGAATATATTGAATAATGAATGAATAATAATGAATAATGAACAGAGTAATGAAATTTTCCCTTAGTAAATGAAAACTCCCTTAAAAATTTTTAAAACTTAGGATAGAAGTAAAGGGACAACTTCATTCTGAAGAAGATAATTCATTCAGTAAACATGTAAGTAATATAGGATATTATATGGGAAAATAAAACCTGCCATCCTTCAAAATTTGAAACTGACCACTCAACTCTTGAATATTTGAAGATTTATCCATTTGGAATGGGAAGATATTTAGGTGTTATCTAGTGCCACCATCTCATTTTTTTTTTTGATGAGGAAAGAGAGAACCAAACAGTTAAATGAATTGCCTGAGGTCATGCACAAAGAAGAATGAGAATGGAGTCCATGTCACTATAATATACTTTGATTTGACTCTTAGAGGTGTAAAAAATTTCAGCACTTATGAAATGAAAAGAAAGCTTCATTTACTAATGAAAAAATTAACTTATTTAAATGTAAAATGAAGATAACTCATGAATTTTCTAATTTTTCCTCTCCTCTGTGATTTAATCTTTTTTTTTTTTCAGATGATGGAGGAGGTGGAAGGGTCTAGTTCCATTTTATCATTGGTTTGGGCAAATTGTGGAAATGAAATTTCTTTCACTCACTACTGAAGATTTTGAAATTATTTTGTAAATTAACATCTTTGATTCCCGTGAAACTAAAACATTAAATCTGCAGACATATAACTACACACATGTGTACATGCACACTACACACACACACACACACACACACACATACACATACACCCGAGATTCTTGAACCCTTCAACCCAGATCTTCCTGCCATTCCTTGACCCACTATTTGGTCACTTCCTATTTGGTTCTTACCTGTGACTATTATCTATTAATAGTACTACTATAAACCCAAATCAAAGATCCTTCTTAAGAGAAGCTTCTAAACAAACAAATTAATATTTAAAAATTTAAAAAAAAGAAAATGATGAATGTTAATAAACATTAAAACATAAAAAGAGAAGCTTCTACTAGATTGTCAGAAAGGCAACTTATTTAAATAATTCATATTATTCATATCTTGAGATTGATTTTTTCCTCTATAGCAACTGATTAATAACCTACAACAAGTTGATAGATCATGCCTACATAAACTCCTTTTTTTTCATCTAAATAGTATGTTTAATTAATGGTTGATGGCCTCATTTATTTCATGAGTCTGATTAAATGTCTGAGTTTAATCACATCCTGTGCTACTATAGACATAGATGTCTTGTTACTTTAACATTTAGCTTTTAGAACTGAAATATAATGGCTAATTACTGAATTTTTAGTTTTCTTTATATCTAAATGAGACACATATCATATATTACTGATTTGGAATAATTTAGATTGAATTACTTGAATCTTGAGTGTAAGTGAATGACTTTTCAATAATGACTACTTTTCATATTCTGCTAGTGCTTAGAATTTGTGTTTGTCAGTTCATTTCCTTGTTTTTTTCAAATCCCCACTTGTAAAAATGTCAAAATTTAAGTAGAACCATTGTGTATTTTTATAATCAATCTATACTTACCTTAGATACATTTTATAATAAAGGAAATCCATGATAGCTTCCTGAATAAGCATACTACAATATCAAAAATGTGTTCTGAATCATGAACAGAGAACACTTTCTGTGAATACATCTGTATTTCGAGGTGTATGTTCTTTGTCCAGTTTTCAAAAAATATGTAGCTGGGTTGTCTGGATAAAGGCATTAACTGAACTCAGAGGGGATTTGTGAATTTATGTTTCTTTTTGCTATACAATATAGCTGTGTGAATTAATTTTACAATGAGAAATGATTCACCATTTGCTCTTTGGGGCCTCTCAAACATTCATCCACCTTCATTTGGCAAATCTTTTCTAATCTCACTTATTATATCTTAGCTTCAAATGCTCAACAAAGTCAGAATTCTGTTGACATTCATGTTACATACTTGCCAACACTGCCTTGGGTTTTTAAAGAGTAATAGAATCAGGGTTGGCAGGAAAGGAAGAGTGAGTCTGTCCAAAAGATAGAACATAAGGTTTTCCTTAACTGAATTCCTTCTTTCTTCTCCTTCTCCTCCCCCATTCTTCCTGGAGAATATAATAAGCAATAAGTTTATCAGACTAACAGAAATGACTTCAGAAGAGAGAAGTATATTTTGAAGTAATGTTAGCTCTTAAAAGGAGATGAAACAATTCTGTGCTTAGTTCTGTCCTTGTTTCTTCAGATACTGTTAAAAACTGCAGCAGGCTACTAAATGTCCAATAAAAATATCTCTTGCTATAGGAACTTAGCTTTAGGATGATCTGAGATACGCCTCATAATCTGGTATTATTCTTTAAGCAACTTAAAGAACAATTTAAGTAGAAGAGCAATACGTTGTTCATAATATCATCAAGGGAAAGCTAATTCTACTTAATTTTGTGCCCACTAATTCTCCATTAGATGGGTTTCTATTTGTGATTTGAATCATATCCATGGTTAATGCCTGTCCTAAAACAAATTATACATGTATAACTATTTTAAATTTGTAGAATAGCAAAATTTCAATTTCTGTTAAAATCCCCAATTGATAGAGGCCTAGAAGTGATACAAACCTATAAAGATTATTTAGTCCAGCCTAAACCTAAATTATACAATTGAGAAATTGTCTGTCCCGTGGTATAGTAAAGACAGAAAACCTGAGTTCCATTAATTAGACATGAGACCTCATGGAATTCACTATGCCTCTACAGGGTCTAGTTATTCTTATGTAAAGAGGTAATTGAGGTCATTAAGGTCTCTTCCGGTACTTATATTGTGTGAACTCCTAAATTCTGTTATTGAGAAGGTATAAATCTATTTTTGTTTTCAATCAAATGTAAAAATGATGCTAACAATTTTGAAACAGTTGCCTTTTCCTAAAAATTAAATGTGGTTATTTTCATTAATAGGCTCTTCAGTATATGTACAGACCATTGCGGACACTGCCTCCTGAAATAGCTTAATCCACTTTGGGGTAACTCATTTTTCAGAAGCTTTTTCAGAGTTCAATCCTAAATTTTCTCCTTAGCAACCTCCACCTGTTGCTTCTGGTTTTGGCCTCTCGGGTCAAATGAAATCTCCCTTCCACATGACAGCTCTTCAAATATTTGAAAGAAGTTTTTATATCCCTCCTAAATCTTCTTTTCTAGACTAAACTTCCTTCAACTAGCCTTAACATGACATAGATTCAAGGCCTTTCACCATTCTGGCTATTTCCCTCTCTAAACTCTTTAGAATTACATTGTCATTTAAAATATAGAATTACATTATCATTTAAAATATGATACCCTCAACTGAACAGAATTTTCAAAATTGGATTGACAAATGCAGAGAACAGAGCTAATGTCACCTCCTTAGTCTTAGAAACTACAGTTTTCTTAATGTAGCCCAAAAGCACATAATATTTTGTGGTTGTTACATTGTACTACCAGCTCATATTCAAATTGCTGTACACTGAACCCTATATTATTCTTTAATAGCCTGTATTTATGTTAGCTTTAGTCATGTAACCTTCACAAGTTGACCCTATGAGCTTTGCATTATCTGCAGAGTTGATGGAAGCATGAACATAAGAGCTTTATCTTAGTCATAGATAAAAATGTTAAGCAGCATAATTCTCTGAAACCCTATACTGGAAAACTCCTGTCAAGATGTTATTGCATTGATTGCATCAAGTCCCATTGTAGTGAGATCCATAATTATGCAAGAATTTGGTTAAACTACCCACATCAGAAAAAAAAAAAAAGGAGATAAGGAATGGCTTGTCTATTTGGGTAGACAGCCCACAGAAATTATCCATGAGTTGGACTGATACTGAGAAAATGAGCAAAGTTCCCAATATTTTTGGGAGGATCTTCCCTCCCTCCTTCCTTAACCCCATGGAAAACTGGAACATGACCAAGATTTACAAAGGATGGCCCCACACAAATAGTTTGTAATTTGCATTATTGGAGTGAACAGATGAGATCACAAGTTCATTTTACTGTTATGTGTAGCTAAGTGATCCCATAACTATTTCTGTGTTGTCATCAAGAAAAGAAACAAGGACATTTGAAGGACCTTTCTTCTGAGAAATTGCAAGAAGGCAGCTGAAGTTTTATCTTGATACAGAAAGATTAGAGGATAAATAATACATGCCTACAAAGGTCTGTGATGCATAAGTTTTCTGCAACTCTCAAGAGCCAAAATTAGTACTGTGGCTATGTCTCCAAAGGACTTTTGACTCAAATGGAAGGTTGAAGGTATGTTATAAGTCTATGTCCTTTTTGTCCTTCTTGGAAGACTTGGCAGTAGCAAGATTAACCAGCAATTTGAGAATAAGTAAGGGATAAACTGTTTGGATACTAAAAATAGCATTTAGTTTTTCTTTGGGCATAGACTTGATAAGAAGTAAATAGGACATAATCAAAATATGCATGTTAATCAAACATCAATGAGTAGTGCTGCTAAGGGTCTGGGAATTCTGAGTCAGAGGATGGATATGATTGAGGTGTTCTATGAAATATACAATTTGGAGACGACTTTGAGTCAGGAATGCAGTATGAACAACGGAATTGCAACAACGTTTGATGCCAAATTCATTATCAGGTGACAAAACTGATTCAGAGACTGACAGCACAAGACTTACACGTAGACACCAGGTATACTTAATAACAAAAATATTTACAGCTAGTGATGTTCTTAGTTATGTCTATTCTGCTATTGACAGGAAATTTTGACTAATTCTGACTTCTAGTAATCCACAATGGAACATAATGAGCAAACTCAATGACTGGCCTAGCAAGAAGCTAGTGAACTCAACTGTTGAAATGGTGGCTCTTTTTCCAACTTTGAGCATGATACCCCTCTCCTCCCAAAGCTATGCCCTATCACTTCCATTTACCACTCTTACTTCTTAATGCAACACAGAGGGGAGAAAGCAGATAACAAATAGCAAAAACAGTGAGGGGGAACACTATGCATAGAAGGCATAATGATCAAATTTGTAAATAGCATGAGTCTGAAAGGGATTATCCACCAATTGAATGGCAGGATCCATAAAAATCTCTACAAGTTAGTCTGATAAACTAAGATCTAACAGGGTTCAATATAAAGTTCTACATTTGGATTAAAAAAAATAATTTCATAAGTGTAGAGTGGGAGAATGAATAATCAGATCATCAGTTCTGAGGATGGGGGATAAAAATCTTGTGATTTTCATGTATGGCAAAATCAATATGAATCTGAGAGTGATGTATTGACATACACACACATATACATACATACATACACACATATGTGTGTTAATGTGAGTGTGTGTATGTGTATGAAATTTTATTGCTGTCCTAGAACATATTGAAAGATATAGAGTTCAAAGCAAGAGAAGTGATAGTGACCATATACCCTGCCCTACTCAAATCACTTTTGGAATATTTTCTTTAGTTCTGGATTCATTTAGAGTTCTTAATACAACAAAAAAGAATTTTATTAACATTTTCAAGAGCCTTACTAACACTTGACCATTTGGGGATATTTACATATATAACGTTAATCGGAGTTGAAGATCTTCTCCTCCCATTAATAGGCCTCAAGTGGAGTCCAACAAGAGAAGCTTGGTTAAGGGAGGCTTGTTTTTCAGGAAGGTCCACATCTTTTGTTACTTTGTAATTAGGCAGTGGATCATGAAGGTCGTGATGCCCTCTGGCTCTGAAGAAAGGTATATATATTCTGAAGGAAGGTTTAACTTTGGGGCTCACTCATTGGGAAGAGTGTTCCTGTGATTTTGGCAGACAGTGCTCTGGGTAGGTGTTAAGGAGCCCCCTCAGCTTTGAAAACTGAGATGTTGGTAATTCTCTCTCTGGTAACTGGATGTATAACATTGGACAGACAGCTAAAAGCCCTGTCTGTTGATTTCTGTTTATTTTCTCTGTCAGTATTTTTACTGCTTGTAATTTGTTTGAATTTTCTCTGAAGTTCAGGGTGCTAACTTTTTCCCCTGAACTAAGTGAATTGTGTGTGTGTGTGTGTGTGTAATTAAAGTAAGATTGTAGACCCCTTTAAAGTTGCTTTCCTTTAGAAAAGTAGATCAAAGAACCTGTGCTAGCAGTTATCCTGGGCATCCTAGGGTGCTTGTTGTTACAACATAGCAATAGAATATCTGGGTATGAACATTTTGGTCACTTTTTAAGTGTAATTCCAAATACCTCTCCAGAATTGTGGACTAGTTCACAACTCTGACAAGAGAGTCTGGCTTCCCACAGTCTCTCCAACCTTGAGTATTTCCATATATTAACATTTTAATAATTTGTTTATTTGGCATAATGCAAAATTATAAAGTGGTTTTGATCTGTCTTATATTACATAGTGATTTGAAGCAATATTCTATGTGACTGTCAATAGTTCACAAGTCTTTTTGAGAAGTGTTTGTTTATCTCCTTTGAACACTCATCTATTGTGTCACAGCTGCTAGACTGATATATTTATGGTAATTCCATTTATATCCATATCTACAATCTATGGCTATTCTCTCTCTCTCTCTCTCTCTCTCTCTCTCTCTCTCTGTCTCTCTGTCTCTCTCAGCTTTTTACTAAGAAGTTGTGTTTATTTTTTATAGTTTCAATGATTTCAGCAAGCATTTTAATAATGACAGATAACTATGCTATTTAAGGTTACAGAGACAAAAATCGGGAGCCATATTCCCTCAAGGAGCTTAGATTCTGTCAGACAACATATTACTCGTACTTATATAAATAAATGCAGAATACATACAAAGTGACTGAGAATGGAAAGGCCTCACAGAGGAAGTAGAGAAAAAGTGAGCTCTGAGGGAAGAGGAGGATTCTAAGAGGTCAGTGTGAGAAAAGAACAGAGTCTAGACTATGGGGAAATTTATGAGAAAGCACAGAAATGGAGGACGGAATGTAGTATATGAGGACAAGGAAGCCTGTGTCCTACCTCTAACGTCATCGTATGTGTATAGGGAAAGAGAATTGAGAAAAATAAATGAGAAAGGAAGACTAGCTGGACTACTCCAGTGTAGGCAATTCATCAACATTTTGAATGTTGAGAAACAAACACTTTGATTAAAAATTTTTTAAGTAGCTTGTTCCGCCCCCCTCCCCCCAATGGTGATGGAAGGCCATATCAGTAATTACCTATAATAATTACCTATTGGTAATTCCGCCTTTCCAGGGCGGAGTCAAGATGGTGGAGTAGAAGCATGACCTCTGAGTGGCTCCGGCTGCCACCTTCCCCAATCAATGTAAAAAGAAGACTCTGAACAAACTTTGGAGCTACAGAACCCCCAAAATGACACAGAGAAGCTAACCTCCCACTGAGGAGAGCCCTGCAGGCTGGCAGCAAGCGGCCGGCACAGAGCTCTGGGAGCTGAGCCCAGCCCCATGCAAAGCTTTAGCCCCAGGGCGGGCCTGACCAGCCGCCAGCTGGAGGCACTCCAGATCAGCATCAGCTGTGGTCCTTTCCAGAATTATCAAGACATAGATACGAAGGAAAAAGTGAGAGGTCAGTGCAGTCTGGACTTTGGGACCCAGTAAGTGGGAGTGCATCAGCTTTTGCCCCCAGGACTAGAAGTGCTGCAAGATCTGCACAGCCAGCCAGCACCACTTGGCAGCTTCAGCTCCTGGCCTGCAGAGTGTAGGGGTACCAAGCGACCAGTCTGAGGGGTTTTCACTCTTGCTTTAACCTGCTTGGATCTGGATTGCAGTCTAGGGTGGAGGTCCTGGGGTGTCTCCAGCTTGCCAGAGAGTGTGGAGGCCTGAGAGAGGGCACCCATTTAAAACCTCCGGCAGCTGAGAAAACCCCTGCGTTTGGGATGAAAGCTCCCTTGTCTGGTGGCAGAGTCCTACTGTGGCAAAAAGCCCAGGGGTCAAGTGACTGAGGGGTGACATGACCAGGCAAAGGAAACAAAGCAGACAGAAGATTCCAACATTAGATTCCTATTTTGGGGACAAAAAGGAGCAAAGCATGGAACAGGAGGAAGACAGTGAAGTCAGAACTCCTGCACCAAAAGCTTCAAAAGGAAAATATGAGCTGGTTACAGGCCATAGAGGACCTTAAGAAGCAGATAAGAGAAGTGGAAGAAAAATTGGGAAGAGAAATGACAACAATGCAAGAAAATAACAAAATGAGAGTCAACAGCCTGACTGAGGAAAATAACACCTTAAAAAATAGACTAATTCAAATGGCAAAAGAGGTTAAATAAGGCAATGAGGAGAAAAATGCCTTAAAAAGCCAAATTTGCGAGATGGAAAAACAATCTCAAAAGCTCACTGAGGAGAATCATTGCTTCAGAATTAGATTGGAGCAAATGGAAGCTAATGACTTCATGAGAAATCAAGATGCTGTTAAACAGATCCAAACAAATGAAAGAATAGAAGGCAATCTGAAATATCTCATGGGAAAAACCACTGACCTGGAAAATATATCCAGGAGAGATAATTTAAAAATTATTAGACTACCTGAAAGCTATGATCAAAATAAAAACCTAGAAATCATCCTCCAGGAAGTTCTCAAAGAAAACTGCCCTGATGTTTTAGAACCAGAGGGCAAAGTGGAGGTTAGAAGAATCCACTGATCACCTCCTGAAAAAGATCCCAAAAAGGAAACTCCTAGGAATATTATAGCCAGGTTCCAGAATTCCCAGATTAAAGAGAGAATATTACAAGCAGCCAGGAAGAAACAATTGAAATATTGTGGAAACACAATCAGGATAACCCAGGATCTGGTCGCTTCTACACTGAGCAATCAAAGGGCTTGGAATATGATATTCCGGAGTTCAAAGGAGCTGGGATTAAAACCACGAATCACCTGCCCAACAAAACTGAGTATTCTGTTTCAAGTGAAAATATGGTAATTCAGTGGAATAGAGGACTTTCAAGCATTCTTGCTGAAAAATCCAGAGTTGAATAGAAAATTTGACGTTCAGATACAAGAAGCAAGAGAAGCATGAGAAGGTAAACAGGGAAAAGAAATCATAAGGAACTTATCAAAGTTGAATTATTTACATTCCTACATAGAAAAATGATAATTGTAACATATGAAACTTTTCTCAGTATGAGAATAGTTGAAGGGAATAGAAATATAAATATATGTTTATATATGAGGGTATATGAGTGTATGAATACATATGTAAATGTGTGTATATATGTTTACAGGTATGCATAGATAGAGGGCACAGGACCAATTTAACAGGAAGGGATGATACTTAAAATGTGAAATTAAGAGGGGAGAGAGGAATATAATGAGAAGACATGGGGAGAGACAGAATGGGGTAAACTCATAAAGAAGAAACAAGGGAAAATGGTTACAATGGAGGGGAAGAATAGGAAGGCAAAAGGAATGGGAAAACCTTATTCTCACTGAATTTGACTCGGGGAGGGAATGAAATACACACTAAATAGGGTATCTTACCCTACAGAAGAGTAGGGGGGAAAGGGAATCAGAGGGGGGATGATGGAAGGGAGGGCAGGCTGAGGGGGGAGGGAAGTTGGAAGCATCCACTTTTGAAAAGGGATGGGATCAAAGTAGAGAACAGAACAAGTGGGAGGTGGGATAGGAGGGAGGGAAATATAGTCAGTCTTTTACAATATGTCTACTGTGTTATTGTTTTGCATTATCTACACATGTACAACCTATACTGAGCTGCTTATCTTCCCAGTAAGAGTGGGTGACAGGGGAGGAAGGGAATGAATATTTAATTCAAATTTTTAAAATCAAACGTTTAAATATATATATATATATATATATATATACACTATTATTAATACTGTTTTACATGTTATTGGGAAATAAGTTATACAGGCACTGGGGCATAGAAATCCACCATGTTCTACTGGAAAAGTCGAAAGGGGTACAGGAGAAAATATGGGAGAGAGCAGATTGGCAGAGGGGATATCCTGTGGGACTGCTATTTTGGGGCTTTAGTTAGGGGAAAAATGGGGAGAAAATCTGGAACTCAAAATTAATATAAATGAATGATGTAAATCAGAAGTTAATAAAGCATTTGAAAAATTTTAAAAAGAAATAATTACCAATACATTTGCCTAATTGTCTATCTCTAGAAAATCATTATGAAAATTATCTATCTACACACACACAAATGAAGGATATCTTTGATAAAAGTATGAGAAGGGAAATGGAAGGTAAATGATAATCTACAGACATTTATACCATAATAGTATCATGACTGTAAAAATGGTGTAGAGAATACAAGATTCCACTGTGCTTATTATATTGCTTATTGACTGCTTTAAAAAGTCTTTGCTTTGATAGTGAACAACAATTATTCATACAATAGGGAATTTTTACTTAATGAAATCCCTTAAATAATTTGATGATTTTCCCATAATTAAATTTATTAACTTAGAATGTTAACTCATCCTTTAAAAATGACACTACTCCAGTCACAACGAAATTTATTGATGCAAATAATGCTTTGTATTACTTATACTTGATGAAGTGCTTCACTATACTGGTAATTATAAAATTTACTGAAAAATACCAAAATACTAATTGCTAATTATTATTAATTATTTAATTAATTCTTAATTACAAAAGTAATTAGAAAAATTTAAGGTTATCAGATTCATCGTTTCATAGTTTTTAAAGACAGTTATCTCCCTTAATGAAAATAAATTAATTAAAAATAAAAGCTCAAGATTTATTTTTTCTTTTTATTATTCTGTTTAATTGATCAGTGACATCATTTTATTACCATTTTTATCACTATAAAGTAATTTTCTTACCACTTAATGTATTCATTTCCTTAGATTTCATAGGAAATAGTGACATTTTAGGCCAGTACTGATAAATTTCTTCTTTAATAAAAGTCTATGGTTCTTAGGTGTTTATTGATAAGTCTGGTGTGATTTCACACATTTTTTTAAGCTGGAAAAACTTGCTAGTAAGTAGACTATTTCAAAAGAAAACTAGATCATTAAACTACCAAGTACATTTCACTGTGGTGTACATGAGATAGTGTTTAGTCTGAAATAAAACTGTCAAGTCAGAATAATTTGATTTTAAGTCTAGTTCTGTCACCAGCTTTTGACATTCTACACTTTGCAGTGGCAAAGGTTCATTGAAAATAACTTTTCATGACTGATGAGATATTGATATTTTGTTTTACCTTGGTCAGTCAATAAGGTCAGAAGAGTAAAGTTTATTTAGTTTTTATTAGTTCTTTCTTCATCTTAAATGCCTATTTAATTAAATTCTCAAGTGTTTGATAAGAATGGACTGGTAGTGTCAGCTTTTCTACAGATTGATATTAAATCAAAATTTATGATAGTTGGTGAAAGCCATCTACAGTAAGTAAATTTAAAATGCTTCTATTCTCCTTAGAAAAAGATTTGGGAAGACCCAGTTCTTTTTCAAATGGAAGAGAGCAAAAAAAAAAATCCTTTAAGAGCATTTGCATAAGAAAATGGATGTCAAAGCTAATATCTTAAATTTTTTCAAACATATTGACCTTGAAATTGGTTACAGGTTATCAAAATACTAATAAAACCCATCAATCAGTGTAAGATTATTTAAATAATTTAATAAAATTGTATGTTGACAAAAATGTGATTCAAATTTGCTGCTTTCACTTCTCAGATTTGCCTTTGTATTATAATCACCCATCTTGGAAACATGCCATATTTTGACTTTGTTCTGTTTAGATATTTTAGTAGTTTGTCTTTTTAATACAACAGCTTGTAAATTTCAACAGCAGCTTGCAAAGTGAATTTTTCAAAAGTCTCAAGTAGGAATCACACTGATATTAATCAGAAAGTTCTAATAAGAACATTTAAGCAAAAGCAAAGATGGCTAATTTAATTTTTTTCATGTACTTAATGACAACCTCTCCCACTAAACCATACAGCTTCTCTGAACCTGTTTCCCCTTCTGTGAAATGAGAAGGTGTGATACTATGAAAAGAACTGCAGTTCTGTAGTTCAAATCATGTCTCTCATACTTGCAAATTGAATGATTTTGGTTCAACGAATTAACCTTCTGGGACCTCAGTTTCCTCACCTGTAAAATAAAAGTATTAGCCTATATCACCTATGAGATCCTTTCCAACTCTAGGTCTATGAGTCTATGAACCTTTGATTTACAAGGTCTCTCCAGCCCTATGTCTTGATTCTTCCAGCTCTAACAAAACTGGGACCGCTTTTTTTTAACCTTCAGATTTTTGGTTTCTAGGGAGAGAGATATTAATGTCTCTGCTGACCTTGGTTTCTTGAAAGAGAACGTTCACAATTAGTTTAATATTGATTCCTTTTTTTTTTCTCTTTTGGATATTCCTATGAAAAACTGATCTTCTAAAGAACTCTCGATTAGATGTTTTGCTATCTAAATTCTAAGTAACTTCAGTTCAACATGTATTCAAGCATGCTTAATAAATGCTACTTGACTTCAAGCATTTACAACAACCAGTTAGTATGTCTGGGTAGTGTTAGGCACTGGATCTGTGACTTGATTATTGTGATGATATTCCAGGTGAGAACTTACTCTGGCAATACAGTTTGATGCCTCTTCTTACTTTAGGGTTTTACAGAATTGCCTAAAGGACTAAATGTCTTACCGAGGGTCAGTCAATCAGTATATGTAAGAGTAGCACTTCAATCTAAGGCTTCCTGGATAGATACACCGTCATGTACCAAGCTGTACCAGTGTGAATCATTCCAATGTGAGTTTATTATTTTTTTAACTAAGCCTGAAACAAGATGTTCCCAGTATAATTCCCTGACTGACTTGATCCATTCTGCTTAGGATATCACTGGGCCTCATGTAGATTTTTGCACAGACCTTCCCTTTATCCCAAATAAATTCATCCAAAACTTCTTTCATTTGATCAGTTCAGTATATCTGACACAATTCTGAAGTTTTTCCCACCCTCATTCCTTTTCTGGTATGTAAAAAGTCCTCAAAACTCACCTCCTTTGTAAAGCTTCCCTTAGGCTATTTGTGAGAGAGAAGTCTCTCTTTAGAGGTAACCATAGCCCACCCACTGTGCAGCTCAGATGACAGCTGGATTTATTTTCCAACAATTTCGATAATTGTTTGGAGAAATAATTAAATATGAGATGGCTAAATGATGACCAATAATAGTCATTTTCTATAACCATTATATAAACTATAATACGAGTATAGTAAAAATAATAACAGGTATTTGTAATATACAAACTAGGAAAGAATACAGGTATTTAGTGGGATAATGAAGGCAGTAATCATGACTGGGGTTTTCATTCATCATTCTTCTATTAAGTCTTGCATAGAAATAAATACTTGAATAAATTCATAGAGGTAAATACTTTGCTAATTGATATGTTCTCTGCATTTCAAAAAAATACCTCTTTCCATTAGCTTTTAGTCTTTTATTATGCTTCTGTCTGAAGTGTAAACTTAGATTGTAAACTCCTCGAGGGCAGAAATACTGTCCACATGATACATTTGGTAGAGCTAGGGCTAATTTCAGGGCTTCAACCTAGGAGTGGTTAAATTGAGTACTCAAGTCACTCAAAGACCTAACCCTCCACACTCCCCCCACCCCAGTCCCATATTTTTTATACAGGTGAGTCATCTGCAAAGAGAACTAAAGAAGTAGGAGATGCCCCCCACCCAACAAAAAAGAAAAAAAAAGGTATAACATAATCAGAAGCCTGCATATAAAAGAAAAGAAGGAAATTTTATTGCAAAAACTAAGGTGCTAACTTTTGAGTCAGAGCTTGTGGGTTCAAAAGCTGACTGTACTTCATGTCTTCTGTGTTTTCTGTGTGACCATAAGTAAGAAATTTAACTTTAAAGGACATCAGTTTCCTCTTCTGTAAAATGAAAGACTGGATTATATGACCTATGAGCTGTCTTTCTCTACTAAATCTATGATCCTGCGATCCCCTCCTTTTATGTAGTACAATAGGGTAGAGTTTAGTTTATATGGCCAAGAAGCAGCTTTCTTTAGCATTTAATTGGACCAGTGGGGTATTATTCCGTGCTACAAAGAAAGCTAATTACTGGACATCTGTTTGTTCAACCAGACTGTTTGTGTTCACCTCTTGACCTGTGATTTTTGTAGATGATCAGCTATAAAGGCCTTCCAGGGGAAAGAACATGAAAAATTGAGGAGAGATGGAGAAAAAGAAGGAGGCTTTTAAAAACTGGTTTCTGGGGAAAGATACAAAAGAAAAGAGAAGTATTTGAAGTGGTTAATAATTGCATCCATCTATATAATTATATATGTGTGTGTATGTTTATGTGTTTGTATTCACAGATACACAGAAAAGAGAGGGAGGGAAGAGGGGGAGAGAGACAGAGACAGAAACACAGAGAGAGAGATTCTCAGCTTCTGAACACATGGGAACTTGGCTGGAGATTCGATCCAATTCAACAAACATTAAGCACCTACTATGTGGAAGAAAATTACTTTGATAATCAAAATAAGTAGGACTATCTAGTTTCACCAGCAGATTAAAGGGGTTGAAAGACCTCTTTAAGTTTATAAAGCCTTATCTAGGAATCTTCCGTCAGTACTTCTTCCAGTAAAGAAACTGGACCTGGTCAATAGGCAATTTTCTGTGGTAGGTAGCCATAAAACCTATTCAAAAGATGACAGCAGGAATTTTTAAATGAGTTTATTCAATATTCATTTTCTCCTTCTGTTATTGCTGGTTATTGTAATTTTTTTCTGTACACAAAGAATTTGTGGTCTCACTCCTATGTGAGAACATGAAGGGGCTAGGATAGAGTACTTCAATCTCTATGTTCCAGGTGATAAGGTGTAAATGAAATGTCCTTTGAAAAGTCAAAGGAGTTTCAAGGTTAAAACAAATGATCTGATGAGGCAATCTCAAATTATATCAATCTCATAGGCAATAACCTATGTAAGAAATTTAGTTACTGGGGGGCTGAGGGTGGGGAGGGGAATGTGACATGAAAGAATGGAGTAAGAATACCCATTTAGGGGTGGCCCAGTGAATAGAGCACCAGCCCTGGAGTCAGGAGGACCTGAGTTCAAAGCCGGCCTCAGACCCTTAAGACAAAAACTAGCCATGTGACCTTGGACAAGCTGCTTAACCCCAACTGCCCTCCAAAAAGCCAGAAAAAAGAAAAGAAAAGAAGAAGACCCATTTAACACTTGAAACTAAACAATAGATTTTTTTTTTTTTGGTGGAGGGAGAAACTGTGTCCTCCTAGGAGAAAGCAGATGCTTGTGCTCCCAGGAATGATCATGTAAATTCACTGGTGGCATCAGAATAGCAATCAATGAGAAATAGTCCTTGCCCTCTCCAAGCAATTAATTCCAATTTATTGAGGCTCAATACTGTAGCACAAAACACAGAACCATACTCCCTGACCTCAAGGACCTTACAGTCTAAGATGAAATGGACAGACCATTAATTCTTTGGGGGAGGGGATGATTTTCCTGGGCACTGTTGGGGCTCTTGGAGTATGAAGACTTTCTTTTACTGGTAGAAATAGAGAAATCAGAAGAATAAGGAAACATAAAAACACTAATCAAAGTCCAACAAGTCAAAGAAGGGGGAAGGAAGGCATGAAAGTGGGAGATAAGAGGAGCTGGTGGGAGGAGCATCCATACCTGGGGTGGGGAACCTGTGGCCTTGAGATCACATGTGACCTTATAGGTCCTCAAGTATGATCCTTTGTCTGAATCCAAACTTCACAAAACAAATGTTTGAATTCAGTCAAGGGCCACACTTGAGGACCTAAAGGGCCACATGCAACCCTGAGGTCATAGGTTCTCCACCCCCCCATCTCTACCATCTACACCAGGGTTCTGCATAGTGTGTTCTGGGTACCTGGCTCCTACCCTACCAGAGAGACTGTGGAATCTCCATGGCAGTGCTTTGTTCCCTCAAACTCCTACTTGAATGCCCTTAACTTATGCTTAGGAAGCCTCTTAATGGAATGATGTCATATAATTATGACACATGGGTCAGTCTTAATCCCTGGAGCCAAGAGAAAGCAGGTTCAGAATCCATGTAATACAGAATACCCACCATTATAGAACAGTACCCAGGGCAAAGTGGTAATTGATAACTCCCTCCTAAGGGACATTCAAAGCCAGTAATTTTTAGAACTAATGTTAACATAAAAAGATTGACTATCTTCATGGGAAGTGCATGTAGAAGGAAATGGAGATTGTCCCAAGACTTTTCAAATATGATAAAAATTAATTCATGTAGGGACAAATCGTTCTTTAAGAAGGAAATGAGAATTTCTAGACATTATGATAAACTGGCCACGAAAATTAAGACTTTACAGGTTTAGAGAGTATTTTTATCATTGCTATTAACTGAGGATGAAGGCTTAATGTGGGGGGAAAAGGAAGATTTTATAAATGAATAGCTGTTTGAGAGGAGGTCTGAGACAGAATTTAAATTTATAAACTATAGTTTAAAATACATTGGTAATGGGCTCTTGGACTGGGATGGAATGTATCTATTGACCTGAGAGGTATCATTGGTACCTGAAAAAATGGGTTTCTTCCCTAGAATTCTTCTCTGAAAGCAAAAAAATTCTACATTTTTCATAAAGCTTTATATACATGTGTTTAAATGAGTAACCAATGATAATACATAGCAAATCATTTTTATCATAGTTTCAAAAATTTTCTATTAAAATATAAAAAATACATGGCTTATTATTATTAAGAACCAATATATTGTGGAACTGTCATAAAATGTATCTGGCAATGAGCCAACTAATTTTCTTTATCTTAAAATATTTCCATCATTCCATATATTATTTACGCATTATTTTGAAGATATAAAAAACTTTGTTTATTAAATAAGAAATGCTTGATTTATTATTTACAAGAACTCTCTCATACAGTGGATATTCAGACACTGGAAAACTCCTATGGGTAGTATTTGAACAATAAAACATTCAGATCTCTTTTTAGTGCTACATGGAATCACAGAGAGAAATTTCCCATTTAAATAATTATTTTGCTCCCCAAATTTGTTATTTCTTGGGTGGGGGGAAGACCACTTAAAGGATTTTTATAAAGTTTCTATACATATAAACTTATATATATATATATATTTGCAAGAATAACTTACAACTAAAATGAGAATTGTAACCTTTTGTCACAGGGTGTGAAGATCAAATAAAATATTTGTAAAGTGCCTGGCAAATAGGTGCTATATAAATATTTATTTTCCATCTCTACTCAAAACTTCCCACCACTAGCCACACAAAGGGCCATGAACACATGTTAATAACACTAAAAGTTTAAAGCAAAACTCACTAATTAAGATGGTAACTAGTCTTCCAAGTGCTTTTATCACAGATGTGGCTAATCTTGACCCAAACCTTCCATTCCTGGTTTCAGGAATTTTTTTTTTAAACTTGACTTCCTTTAAACCAATAAGATCTCTATGCTCTTTATTAACTTTTAATTCTTTCTGGAGGACTAATAATTTATCTTCCCCCTCAACCCCTATTTCTCAGCCAATTATTTGGAAAAGGGTAGAGTTTTAGGATATAGAAAAACATTTCCTGAAAAATCCTGGGAAGGAATTCTCATCTGGAAATAGTGCTTAGGAACATGGCAAACTGTTTACAGAATTCAACAATCAGAAGGGCATATAATTCTAGAAATCTAAAATTCCTTATTTAGTGTCTGTATTGCTAAAACAGTGATCCCAAGAATTGGATATAAAGTCACAGACTGAATTGGGTGTGGCATAAGAAGTTTTCATTGAATCTTGATTTCTGTTGTAAAGCTTCTTTCATTCTGTCTTCTGCTTTCCCACTAACATAATTGCAAGTTACAGACTTCCAGAAAGACAACTTTACATTCTGCTTTTTAAATGAACTAATCTTGTCACTCTGGGTGGCATTATTTAATCCAGTTAAAGTTATTTCCTTTTCAACTCTGCAGTCTTGGCTTAAATTAGTTTATCTTAAGGCTTCAACAACTCTCCAACCATTTTTTTTTTCTTACTTTCCTCTCTGGGGAATTTCATTTTTAGTTTCCCATGCAAGATTTAATCCTATAAGAAACAGTAATGATACATTGTACTTGGTAACATCTTTCATCTAGCAAGCTCAGAGTGCTTTGCAGATATGATCCTATAAATCTTTATACCGTCCCAATGAGGTAGATCAGTTGCTAGAAAGAATGATTAGTCCTGTTTTACAGATGGAAAAAATGAGGCCCAAAAAGCCAAGTTCACTAGCCAAAGAGTAGAATGAAAAAGCCTAGAGGCTGTTAATATTCAATAATGATGAGAAGACTGGAATAAGAAACAGAGATTTTGATCTATCCATCCCAAGAGAAATTTTGATAAATTGAAATCTGACATTCTAGATCTATTCCCACAGTTAGAAGCTCTACTTTAAGTACTATTACAAAGATTCTCATTATTATGTTTTATCAGCCAGGTGATCCCTTGTTTGTTTGTTTTTTTCTTTTCCTTCTTTCTCTTTATATTTTTGCTGACTCAAAATACACATTGAAAATATATAATTGAAATACATCTAATATTTTAGTAACAAGTGATTCTACATATGAAATTAAGTGTTTGAAATAACTTGAGGAAAATTTGAATAGTTTCAGTATTTCATTTAATGCTCATTATAATATGTATCGAATATTAAATGAATTTAGCATCTATTCATTGTCATACAAAATGCTATGCTGGGGACAAATACACACAAAAGATAGTAAAGGATTATGTGAAAGATAAATGCTAACCCAATCTTTGAATCTAGTAAAGGAAATGGTATATATACAAAAATCTATAATAGAGTGCAGTATGTCCTAAATGCTATGTGGACTAGTGCAGATATTATGGAAGTCAGGGAGGGAGATGTTGCCTTTTCAAAAGATCATGGAAGGCTTTGTCCAGAAGATTGATTCTTAAGAGAACTAATGACATTTTGATGGGCAGAGATGATAGGATAAAATATTCCTGGTGAAGAGGTTCTCATGAGCAGGTATATTCAGGACATAGCAAGTTGACCAATTTGACTATTTTGTAAGCTTTGTGTAAGGAAATAAATGATGTAATGCTTATATTGGAATAATTTTAGAGGTCTTTGAATGCCAAGCTAAGAATATTTTAGACATTTCTAAAAAATGTAGAGAAATTAAAGAATTTTGAGAAAAGATAATTTGTAGGATAGACTAGAAAAATGAAAAAAATTATGTTAGGCTATTCATGGTCTAGGTATGGAATAATAAGAGTCTCAGCTATGGCAGTCTTCGCGAAACAGGAAAAAATAGATATGAGAGTTTGTGAAGGAAAAAATAATATAAAATGATAGGGAGGAAGGGAGAGACCCTGAGAGAAGGGAGAAGACCACAAGGTGCTTAATCTTGGTGCCTGGAGAGTGGCATTACCATTTATAGAGAGGGGGAAGCAAGAAAAGGAACTAATATCAATGGACAAAAAAGTAAGTACTAATCCTTGTAGAGGATTCCTAGTATTGACAGACATTTGGATAGGCATGGAGTCTTCATCAGAGCTGTGGTACCTCCTGGAACCATCAGGCTAGAGTTCAAATTTATTAGAATATTACAGTATACTCTAGTTTGTGACTGCCACTTTCATAAATTTGCACCCTAGAATCCAAGTTATGGGCAACTAGGTTGAGCAGTGGATTGAGTGCCAGGCCTGGAGCAGGAATATTCATCTTCCTGAGTTCAAATCCAGCCCCAGACACATACAAGCTGTGCAACCCTGGACAAATCACTTAACCTGTTTGTCTCTGTTTCCTTTTCTGTAAAGTGGGCTGAAGAAGGAAATGGCAAAGCAATCCAGTATTTTTGCCAAGAAAACACCAAATGGAATCACACAAAGTTTGACATGACTGAAATACAACTGAATAACAACAATAAAATCCAAGTTATGCTACAGGAAACTCACATTTTTTGGAGGGACATGTGAGGACCTTCTTGACTTGATGCCCATATACTTCCATTCACCTAACTTACATGTGCAGAATTTTTAGTCAAGTGCCAAAGACAAGGCAGAGGGTCATTACTATTGGTTCATAAGACTCATGTGTGAGCATGACCCAACTGTGCCATACCAAAAGTAAACAATCTTGTCTTGTTGCTTATGTGACATATGAAGGAGATGGCCTTTGTTCAATGGTATATCTTCATCTGAATCAGAACAAGTCTAGTTTCTTCTTTCACATGAGAGTCATTTAAATACTAGGTAGCTATCATGGTGACAGGCACTGGACTTGTGATTTCATTGGTATCAGGAATTCCCAAGTGAAGAAAGCCTTTCTACTATTGAAATTGATATGTTTTCAACAGCTTAAAGTCTTAAAGAATTGCCTAGCATACTTAGTGATTAGATGACTTGTCCAGGGTCACACTGCCAGTATGTGTCATAGGCAGGACTTGAACCCAAGTCTGTTTGGCTTTGAGTCTAACACTCCATTCGTTCCCAAATACTTACTCTATGCTAATAGCAGCTGCTATTTATATAGCATTTGATGTTGTGTAAAGCATTTCACTTCATAGTGTTATTTCTACCATGTTACTTTCCCCAACATTGCTCATTAATTTCATAGCAGAGCCTATCTATTAAAAGTGACCCAGGAATGGAGGAAAGGAAGAAATAAGCATTTAGATGATATCTTCTATAGGCCAGGCACTGTGCTCAACACTTTTGTGTCTATCTTATTTTATCTTTACAAGAACTCTGTAGTGACTTGTTAGGTGTGGTTATAATCCCCATTTTACAGATGAGGTAAGGCAAACAGAGACTAAGTTACTTGCCCAGCATTACACAACTAGTAAGTGTCTGAGATCAGATTTGAATTCAGGTATTTCTGACTCTGTGCCTGGCACTCTGTCCACTGTGCCACCTAGGCACAAAGAGCTGCAGAAAGTAGTCAAATGACAAGATGGGAGGGATTCAATAGTAAGCTGTTCAAATTGCTTATTATAGAGACCAGATCGTAAGACCAGGACAAGGGTGATAGCTCAAGAGAACAGTGAGGATTAAGGATTGAGGATCATTGTGAAAGCTTTCCTATGACTCTTGTGATGACTCCCTTCCCTATTGTCAATTATTGAAATCTAGCTCAAAGCCCAACTCAAATTCAAACTCATCCATGATACCTTTCCTATTTCCCCAGCCAGATGTAATCATTCCCTTCTCTAAGCTGAAGTAGTATCTTCTTCATATCTCTTATGTATTTATTACATTCTATTTGTATAGATGTCTGATCTCACCTAGTAATTATAACTGCCTTAAAAGCAGTGACCCTATCTTATTTATTTGTTTTATTTATCTATTTATTTCTTTGTTTTTGTTTCTCCCATCACCTACTGTATTACGTTAAATAAAAAAGAATGGAAGATAGAGGTCAAGTCAAGGCTTTTTTTTTTTTTTAAGACTGGGAAAATCTATACCAATTACTTTACATTCCGTCAATAATCATATATTAAATGCTTTCTGTGTGTCAAGTACTGTGCTAATTGCTGGGGATATAATGAAAGTCAAAAGACAGTCCATGTCCTAAAGGAGCTCATACTCTAATGGCAGAAGACAAAGCATAAAAAGAAGCCAAAACAAGGCAGGGGGGTGGTAGGAACATGGGGGTCACGGGGATGTTCTGCAGCTGTATGGGAAATTATAAGATGACTACCCTGGGCAACCTTTTTCAAAGGAGCACCTGGGAGGAGAACAGAAGGGAGTGGTATAGAGAGAGATAAAGATACTCAAGAGAAAATAACAGGAACTAAAAAGGATTTAAAGAAAGGGGTAATGAAAGAAAAAATTTCCTTGGAGATGAGAACTCTTCCTGCTTCAAGAGAGTAGAAGAGAAAGAGAAGATAGGTGAAAAAAAAACAGAAATAACATTTGAATCTTACATTTTGAAAAGATCTTAGAATTTACCTGTTTCAGTCTTCCAACTTGTACATAGACCTCTTCTACAGCATCCGAAAGAGGTGAGCTTAAAAAGACTACATGGGAGAATGGGAATTGGATTTGGAGTCAAAGGATTGGAGTTCATATCTGATTCTGCTCGTAACTAGTTGCATGACCTTGGGCATATCAGTTAACTTCTTTGGTCTTCAGTTTCTTCATCTATAAAAATGAGCACTTTAGAATAGATGACCCACAATCTCTATTCTTGACTTTAAAAGTATAATCCTACTGCCTAAGTCCAAGAAGATAGTCCATTCTTTTACAAAACAAACAACCTCACCACCACCAAACTACCATTATTAGATATAAAATATTTATTATAAGTTGAAATCTGCCTCCTTTTAGCTTCTACCTACTACAGTAGGTACCACTGCCTCTGTTCTCTGGAATAACAGAGTCAAACTAACCCTCTTCCACCTGATTATGTGTCAGATTTTTGAAAATAAGAATTATTTCCTCAGTCTTTTCTTCTCTAATTTTAAAATTAAACTCTTTCGCTTACAACATGGCTCCTATGCTCTTCATCAGCCTGACTATCATACCTCCTTGAGACATACTCTGGTTTGTTAATATCTTTCTTAGTACTAATGATAATAATATGACAAAAGCTAAGAATTACATAATACTTACTATATTCCAGGCACCATGCTAATCACTTCACGAAAATTATTTCATTTGACTTTCACAACAGTTCTAATAGTTAGGTGCTACTGATTATTATTATTATTATTATTATTATTCCAATTTTATAGATGAGGAAACTGAGTTAAACAAAGTTGAGTGACTTGCCCAGAATAACATAGCTAGTAAGTAAATGAGCCCAGATTTGAACTCAGATTTTCCTGACGCCAAGTCTAGCATTCTTTCCACTGTGCCACCTTAGTATGAAAACTAATAAAATAATAACGTTAGACTGCATAATTTGCTTTCCATCCCTTAAATTTATATTAACAATACTTCTATCTAGTCCTCTGATTTCAAAATTTATGTTGGGCTACTTAGAGATCCCTACTGTATGTTACATATTCCTTTATTATTTTGCTCAAATGAATATGTCAAAGATTAACCAGTGTTTGGGAAAAAAAAAATTTGAGTGACTTTGTGAAGTGGATAGGAAGAACTGTCCTCTAAGCTAGGAAAACTTGGGTTCAATTTCTGTCTCTTACACATACAGGCTGAGTGACTCTGGGCAAGTCACTTAACTTCTCAGTGATTTAATTAGTTTTCCAAGACCTTCATGGGTAAAGGAATAGTCATCTCTTGGTAGTTGCCTATGAATTCATGGATCTAATCCCTATCCTTTCATAAACAGAAATAATCTGGATTTGTGACCATTGATTCAGGCTACATTTTTCCATTTTATCCACAAGGATATCATGAGAACTTTCCTTATATGCTGTGAGTTGTCAACTATGCTGAATTAGAGAGGAAATATTGAATTGGCCTCAAATGTGTCTGTAAGAAGGTATCTTCAGAGAATGATGGGGGAGGGATAGAGGGAAAGAAACATCAGTCTAGGAGACTGGAGATAATTTAGAATAGTCATCCTGAGTAATGTGTTAGGGAACTATTGTTCATTAAAAAATGGGATTATAAGGACAACTAACTGGGTGTGGTAGAGAGATGACTAGATTTGGAGTCAGAAGACCTGAGTTCAAATCTAGACACTTAAATGTTTTAAAATTGGATGAATCAGTTAACCATTCGGGGGACCAGTTTCTTCATTTGATAAAAATAAAAGGACCAGGCTAGATGATTTCTAAGGTTCCGTTCTCCCTCCCTTTTAGCTCTTAAGTTTATGATGCTATGAACATAATTTTATATATTTATGTCCTTTTAAACATATTTCCAAATTTGCAATTTTAAAAATACTGGTCTTTAACCATGGAGTCTGGTTTTCCACAGAGTGTTTCATCGCATAAAAAAAAGTAAGACATTAATAACATCGATTTTATTGTCATACATGTCACTGGGGCATAGCAATTTATTTTATTTTTTTTTTAAAGCAATCGGGGTTAAGTAACTTGCTCAAGGTTACAAGGCCAGTTATTTCTGGGTGTGGTGCTGAGTATCTGAGCCCGGATTTGATCCAGGTCATCCAGACACTGGAGCCTGTGCTCTTACTTGCTGAGCCACCTGGCTGCCCCTAAGCAATTGGGGTTAAGTAACTTGCTCAAGGTTACGCGGCCAGGTGTTTCTGGGTGGGTGCCAAGTGTCTGAGCCTGGGATTTGATCTCCAGGTCTTCTCAACACTGGAGCTGGTGCTCTTACTCTCTGTAATACCTGGCCGCCCCCGGGGCATAGCAATTTAAAGGAATCCTGGGGTTATACCCTGAAACAGGGTATAAAGCAGGAGAGAAGAGGATGGCTCCACCAACTGGTCCTCTTAAAAGTACCATATATAGTAAGCCTGAAATCCGCCCACTGGAATCAATGCCAAGTTCTTCCCCTTAGTTGCTGCTATTTGTTCCTCCTCCACCCTCCCAACCCCCATCTAGGCTATAAGTTACCTTTTTGTGACTTCTTTATTTCCCCATAATGGCTGCCATAGGTGAGCATTTTAACTTGTATTTACCTAGCTATAAATGCAGAATGAGGGTAGTAAGTTTTCTCTAGTCCCCCAGTTATAATGACTCTCTTGTCATGTAGATAATTAGAATACTTTAAGGGAGAATGAGAATTTTTTTTTTGGAGGGCAATTGCGGTTAAGTGACTTGCCCAAGCTCACATAGAGAATGCAAATTCTTAAAGATGAATTTTACTCTATTAATGGAACTTTTGCCATCCAAAAGATCTGATGTGAAAGGGTGTCCAAAATTCTAATAAAGCAATGTTTCATAGGGTCAATGTTTTATTCGTCAAAACACTTTAATAGGGACTTAAAGTTGTCAAACTGGAAAGCCAGAAATGGATATGGTAATGACATCAGAGAAGGACAAAGATTCACTAATTTAGAAGGGTCTGGATGGGGGACAACCTTCCATTCTTTCTTCCACCAATCTATATAGGTAATTATTTCTATTTGACTTGCAACTTTTATAAGTAACAATTGCTTAACAAATAGTATCAAATGCAAAGCAGAAATGTTGCTTTAAATAATAATAATAAGATTAATAGTTGGTTATTATTTTAGAACATCTACTTTAGTAAATATTTGCTCAGTCGATTTTTGTGGTTTATGTGTTTGTTTAACCTTTCATTTTCTCCAGGTAATGTCAGCTCAAATTGCCCTTCACCAAGGTTGTGTGTGCTGTATGATCAAATGATAGGTTTCTCATTTCAAGTAACAAAACATTCTCCCTTTGCTGAAGATTTCCATTAAACTTTAGACAGAAAGAAGGAAGTTTGGAAGGCAAGTTGCCAGGGTTTCTGGCTGTACTTAATTGTAGAGAGCTTCCACATTCATATCTAAACCCCATGTGCTCCATGATATGTAAGATCAGCCATTGCTCTGAGACCCCCTGATGAGAGAGCCATATGTGCTCTAATACCTGCTGTAGGCAGAACAGGACTGAATTGCACATATTATGGATGGCTTAACTCATCATGTTCCTGCTTGTATTAATTTGTCTCAAACACAGTGTTATTTTGTCTCCCCTGTGTTGTTTTCTCTCTATTCCTCTTTAGACCTGGATTTTTCTTTTGCATATTTTTATAGAAAATTCCATATTCCCTTTTCCCATATTTCAAAAATCACTGCAAGAAATCCAGCTTTCACTGGTCACTTGGCACATAGCGATGGCTTCTTCCCAAACTTGCCTTCTCCTTCTTTGTTTATCTTGCTGACATTTCCATGTTTATTCATGAAAAATAACATGGAGCTTTAGCCCTCTGACACCACAATGAAATTGCTGCTGTGCCAACAATAAGTGTCATTCAAGATATACAGGGATTTAGAGCCATTATAAAATGTCTCTTTCTGAATAAAGAGCTTCATCAAAGTCATAAATTTTACATCTCAAGATGACTTTAATTGTGCAAGGGAATGGCTTTTCTATATGGAAAACACAAGCTTTGGATTTGAATTTAATGTCATTAATAGTGTGTTTATCTGCTTTGGGAATATTAAAAAAAACTAGTTGCAGATTTTAGAAGCACATTAAAGACTTTGATTTAAAAAAGAAACAAAATCTGTTTTATCAATGATGTGGGTACAGCTTTCAATGGTTCAGGCAGCAACCTATCCAGTTATTCATTCAATAAACATTTATTAAGCACTTACTATGTGTCAGGCACTATATCAAGCACTAGAGATACAAAGAAAGACGATAGACAGCCCCCACCTTCACAGAGCTCATAATCTAATTCATACTTTTTTTTATCTGTGTGCTTCATGTCCATATCTTTCCATGACTTCTTCATAGAGAACTATCTGTAGTGCTTGAGGTCTTGCTCAGAGCCTTTTTAACATCTCATTCACGCCAGTATAATACTCTGCATTCATCTATTATCCTTTACTGTTTCTACATCAGGGATTATTATCTGGGGGTACATGAACTTGATTTTTGAAAAGAATATATATTTCTATAGCTATGTCAATATAATGTTTCCTTTGTAGTCATATAATATATATATATATATATATATACATACATAATTTTATGCATATAAAAATACTCTGAAAAGTTTCTGGGCTTCACTAGCCTGCAAAAAGTTTCCTTGACACAAATAATATTAAGGTCCCTGTTCTACATGATCAGACCACTGATGTTTCCACTTGTGTATTTATTGCATTATATCTGCTATTCGTTTTTGATACTTGATATACAAGGCAGCATTGACAATATGCTTCAGTCTAGTTAGGCTCATGCTGTGTCTTGCCATTATCTACAGGTCATCTGAAATTTTGATTCGTTAGACAATTTGATGCTACAAAAATTCAAAACCATATAACATCTTTGTGAACCTACTGGTATTAAAAAAGATGTTGTTTGTTTCAGGGAACAGCTTGGGGTCTTTGAAAACAGTACAGTTTCCCAAATGTAATCCAGTCTGCTTTTTTATTTCTATCACTTTAGGACCTAGCACATTGCCCATCTGCAATGTCTAACCAAGACATAATATATACTGATGGGCTAACTCAAAGGGCTATTATAACATCTTTTCAAATGGTCATAGATTTCGTTACTGTGACCCTGCAATTTTCTGTGTGTTCATGCAGTAATCGCAAAGGTGCCATGAACAGACAGCTACATCTGGAGGATCTCACAATATTTAGAAAACCATTTTCTATTTGGACTCTGTTAAAAACATCTTCCATAATACCAGTGAACATCTTTGGCGGGCATATGTCTCCTTTACTGCCTTGATCCATACTAATGAGAGGATAGTTCAACCAAGTTATTAATCAGCTTCTATCAAGGAACTGTTATAATTTTAACATATGCCTTTTAGACAACTTGATGGAGGAGATCCTTTAGAGCTGTTTTCCCCCAACCAAACTAAATGATTTTTTTATGATTGACTAAACAAAAGAACATATTTTAATAGTGTGTTCTGTGCACTTTTTAGTCTATTATGTGACTAAGAAAATGTATTGTAGTCTGTTATAGAATATGATTTGCTAAAGACAGATTTTTTTTCCTTCTAATGTCATCATGAACATTCTTGATACATGTATAAAACATTCCCACATATAAGAAAGTAGGAATGAGGGTCAATAATTTTTGAAGTTCATGACTTTTTTATTGGTAGTATTGTCATCTATGATTATTTTTCTAATTGTCTGGTCATGGGGTAGCACTGAATTTGCTAATGCATTCAACCGACAGGAATAGGAAATTCTGCGAAGATAAGGATTTGTAGGAAAAGGATAATGATTTCTGTTTTGGACATGTTGAGTTTGTGATGCCTATAGAACATCCAGTTTGACCTTAGATAAAACAAAGGCTATGGTTATATATGTTGATGTGGGACTCATCTTGGTAGAGATGGTAATTGAAACCATGGGAGCTAATGAGAGGATTGAGATATTGTACAGCAAAATGAAAAGGGCAGCCAGGAGAGAGACTTTGGGCCAAACCACAGTTATTCTAAGTGACATGAGTGATGAATTAACAGTAGGTGATTGACTAAGCTATCACTTGCATCAGGAACTAGTCATTTCATTGCCTATTAAAAATGTGATCAGTTTCCTTTTTTGTGGAGGTGTTTGAGGTGCTCAGCATGTTTAGCTGTCTAATTCTTTTTCTTGAAGAGAGTATTTCTGATTTTCAAAATAGTTATAGAATTTTTAATATAATGCTCTAAGGTTTGCAAAGTTCTATATGCATCTCACTTTCCTTGTGTATATGCGTGTAGTATATACTTGTGTGTTTTATTATATGATATCCATATTCATATCCATAATATTTAATGTGTATTGTTTTATATATTCATATAATAAGCAAACACACATATCTTCTCCATGCCCAAAATATAAAATATATGGAAATACACATGTATATATATACATTTATATACATACATACATCTATATAGTACCTGGAGCCCTCTTCTCTTACATATGGGGCTCCCAGAATAGCAATTCAGAATAATCTTTGGATCGACACCTACTCAAAATAAAAAATCCCAAATCCCACCCTACCATGTATGCTTTTCCTTAGTCAACTAGTTAAATACAATGAGTCCAAAGTAAATACTTTTCATGAAATAGCATTGCAAGGAAATTCACACTAGAACATCTCCTTCATAGCACAAACCCCCACAAATAGACACATCATTACTAGGAAAAGGGATCTACCAAAGGGAGCATGTGTGTGGGGAACACATGGCCAAGGACACATTTGTGGAGGCACAATTCACACTTTTGATGCTTCAGAAACATCGATTTCTTCTGTCGATAGTATCAGACTTTTCTTAGTTTCTTCTTGAATGGGCTCAGCATTTCTGCTAGACATGTTCTTTTGACTCATTCGCCTGCTTTGATCGTGACAGCTAGACACATAATGTTTTCTAACCCTGTGGCATCTCGATTGTGCACATTGCTCTTCAGGTCCTTTGGCATCCTTATGGGCAAGTTACTCTGTGGGTTCATATCTTTGTGATGCAGGCATATAGTCAGTTGAATGTTTTGCTGTTGGGCAACAACCGCAATAAGTCAGAGTAGAAGAAGTGCAATGGAAGGATAGGGGAGAAACCAAAGGGAAGAGACATTGTAAGATCAAAGAGTAGATTTACTGAGAATGAAACACTAGGGAAGGCAGGAGTATAGGAAGTTGTATTTGGAAAGTGGAATCATGAGTGGAAAGGTCTGAATCGTAAAAGAAGTACAAGTCCTTGAAATAGTGAGGATTAAAGCGTGACGCTTCTAGTATATGTACCTGAGATGGATAAAGAGGATATTGAGTTTGAGGTGATTAAACAGTTGTGTGATTAAAGGATCACAGATAGAAAAATAGAAGAAAGCTTTAAGGTCATCTAGCCCAATCCCCTGGTTTTATAGTTGAGGAAATTGAGGCCCATAGAGGTGATTAAGTAGCTCTACTACATAGGTAAAAAGTGGGAAAGACAGGATTCCAGACTCCAAATCAAACACACTTCCCAGCTAACCAGGATGTTAGCAAGTCACTGGAATAAATGCTAAAATCCCCAAGTTAGACTGAAAAGTGGTGGAGGGGAAAATGATAATTCAGGTGCTAAATATTGGAGGTGTTAGAAATGAGTGGATGATTGCAACAAGGATATGGAGAGAGTAATATAAACATTTCATAAACATCAAAGGAAGAAAAGTCATGGAAAATGAAGGTAAAAGGATCTTGTAGGAGTAGTACGGAGAACAAGAAGAATATTTGTCTTTCCTCTTGGCCTTATGCCCTAAGGAGAATGGAAGAATGAATGCAGCCCAATATTCCCCATCATTCATAATTCTAGTACTAGCATATGTTTCATAGCTGGGGATGTGAGTTGTGATCAGAAAAGCAAACAGTTTCCAATTTTGAGATTTACCTGAGTGAAGAGAACAAAATTACTTGTTTAAAACACTCTGTGGCTTAAAAACAGAGAGAGGCATCTGCTAGGATTATGAACTGCTTAGTGCCTTCTCAGCAAGGAAACCTGTAAAGTGATCAGCTCTGCCATAATGTATAGGTTTTATGGTTGTCATGGGAATATACATCCTATTTTATGCCTGTAAAACTCATAGATGTTGCTGTATTGCTCTCAGATAAGACAAACTAAATCAAAATGTGGTTCTTTCCACTTTTATTTAGATAGTTTTAGGAAGGAATTAAAGATTACTCATTTTTAACCTAATTTTTCTTTCTAAAACTGGAAACAAGAAGGTTTATTCAAAGGAGGTTATTGGAAGGGGGAGGAAAAGAAAATAAGGGGCTGATAATTTAAAATGCCTTATACTCATGTTTAATTTCAATATTGAACTCTTTCCATCTATATGTTAATGAACGAAATGAACTTAGGAATCATTTGATATTTATTGGAAAAATAGCACCTGATTAACTCATTAATGTCTGAAACCCTTGAAGTACATACAATTTTTTTCAAGTTGCCTGCCAAACTCATCTTAAATTATTTTTTGAAAAACCTCTACCTTCACCTACATTTAAACAGAAGGGTATTTGATCCTTATGAAGTTCCAGAAGTCACTTGTCTAGGATTTTTAAAGAGTGTTACTTAACATAGGAATGAAAAATTGAAAATAATTTTAAGAGCTGAATTCACAGACACTTACCTTTTTTTTATACCTTATTATTCCAGATCCATTTCCTCTAAAGTTCTATGGAACTGCCAATGAGAGTATGTATGCATTGAACTCATCAAGACATCTAAATCCCCTATTTATATTTTGTTTTAAAGATCCAAGGGAACCAAAGCCAGATGAATGAACAACAGTTACTCTCTCCCTTTCATCACGGTATTAGCTGGGGAAGTTTATAAGAGGAGTTCTGCTGTAGTGTGGTGGTCTTTATGCACCTTCACTTCCAGAAATATTATTGGTTATTTATGGGCCCTGCTTAAATAGGTAGCATCTTATATTGAAATGAAATTGAAGGAAATGTTCACTTCTTCAAAAGTCCTACTTGTGACACCTCTGTCTTTCAGCTGCTTATGAACCTAAACTACAAGAGCTAAACTATTCATCTTTATTTTTTCCTCCATCTCTCTTGCTCCATTTCACATGAGAACAGAAAACACCAACTGGGATAAGCCCCATTTCTCACCTTTATAAGACTTTCAAAGAAATATCTACATTAGAAGTTCTCTGGAATATATAAATTTTAGAACTCTGTTCCCACCTCTTCATTCTTGAACTATTCATTCTCAGTTTTATGTTACTAGAAAGGTTATTGAAATGTTAGAATCATGATGCTATAGTAACAGAATGGCTCAGATTTGGGAGAGAAGCGGAGAGGAGAGAGAAAGAGAAGGAAAAAATACTACATTGGAAAGCAGAAGCTAAAGATGATAATCTGGTCATTATTATGCATATAAGAATGAAATAAAGACTTTTTTAGTGTTTATCAATTCATTCAATAAATATACATTGAGAACACTTTATTCAATTTTGTATTCAGTCCAATGAGTATTTATCAAGTGATTATTGTGTGCCAGTTTTAAAATATGATGATGGATTGATTGACTTACACTCACTATGGGAAAGTAAAGAAATATATTACATACTCCTTGCTTTTAAATAGATCAACTATGAACATAAACCAGACCAAAATATATGAAATGATTGTTGAATTAAGCAATGGCATTGAAGAGGCTCCAGAGAGAAGAGTAGCTGACCCATTTATTTCATCGTGTAGGAAACAGTTAGTTGAGAAAACTGCCTCTACCAAATGAAGAAATGCCACTTCCCTACAGCTTACATTTTAAAAGGTTAAATGATTTGCCCATGATCCTATAAGCATTAGATATCAGATGGGACTCCACTCAAGTCAAGTTCCATGACAGTTACTCATCAGTAGGTAGGTAACTTTCATGCTGATTCCCGAAAAGTGAAACATAATTTCAAATTAAGCATTACATCATATTTTCTGGACTCAGTGCTATGAGAACTCATCTAGGGGAAAGAATAATGGAGTCTGGAGTAATTGAGAAAGGCTTCATGGGGGAAATAGCTTTTGATCTTAACAAAAGGAAGTATAGCATGAGCAGGAACAGAGAAGTAGAGGAAGAAGCAGAAGGCATTAGAGGGACACAATAGGGACTGATCTGACTACAGCAAAGGTTTTCTATCAGGGAGGCACATGTATACTTCTAAAAGACTACCATGATAAGAAAAATGATCAAATCTATGCTTGTTTCTTTTGTGGAACTAAAAGGAAGACAGTGACAGTAAACTTTATAACCAACTTTCCTTATCTTTCTTCTGAAAGGAGAAAAAGTTAGGTGAGAAAATTGATATAAGAAAGAAAAGAGGTCCAAGCATTTTAAATACAGTATTGGGATTTTTGGTTTGGTTTTTTTTTTAGGTGAAATCAAACCCTCCTTAATAGAAGCCCTGACAAATTTCTGATAACCTCAGTTTCTGTATTCATTATAGGAGCTTAGCAAGGCATAGCATAGAGACTTTATAGTCTTTGGCATAAGATTGAATGATTGTAAATCTACCTAGTATTATAAACTGAGAATAATTTTATTTTTTTTTAAATTCACCCTTCTCCTATTGCTGTGCTATCATACCCTGGAGAAAAGGCATTGTACTAAAGAGATCTGTGACAGGATAAAGAAGGTGAGATTAGCCATAAGCATCAACTGTCAGGGCTGCCTGCCAAATCAAGTGGTCATGTGGGCCCTGGATTATGTATTTCATAGATCATAACCATACTTCTTCTGGGGAGTGAGAGAGGAGGCAGTTGGGAGACAGAGCCTTTCCTTTCACCATGTAGAAATCTACTCTACAGCTTTAACAACCAACAAGCTAAAAGTTGATTCTTTTTCTCTAACTTTCCCTTTTTTCTTTTAGTGAAATCACTTTCAAAAGTTTTTTTTTTCTTTTTCCCTGACAAATTTGCTAGATGAACTAGACTTTTTATTTTATTTATCTAGTGTAACATAGTTCTAAGTCGATTAGTGACATTTTCTGGGGGGTCATGTAAAAATAAGTGACAACAATCAGCAGCTAGAATATTCCACCAATAACCCCAATGCAATAAAAGGACTAGAGCAAAGGTTTCATAGGGAAATGACATGGATAAGAACCTAACAGAACAAGATTTTGGAGAAATTTTTATCTATATTAATGAAGGAAATGCTCATATAGATGATGTCCTGATTCAATATAATTTAAGAAATAAAAGCAATTAGAGAAATGAAAAGTAAGTATTTCAAGCCTACATATATTTACTTACACAGACATTTAAATAGCAGCAGTACAAAAGAACCAAATGAAAATCCTAGCACAGGGATGGGGAACCTGTTGCTTTCAAGTCACAGGTGGTCTTCTAGGAACTCTGGTGTGAACCTTTGACTGAATTCAAACTTCACAAAACAAATCCCCTTAATAAAAAGGGTTTGTTCTATAAAACTTGGACTCAGTCAAAAGGCCCCACCCAAGGATCTAGAAGGCCACATATAGTCTCAAGGCTGCAGGTTCCCCTGCCTTGTCTTAGTGTAACCTTTGATTATTCCTCTCAAAATATGTGCCAAATACAAATCAGAAATGGGGTAACTGTTGTAATTTGTTTCTGTTTCTTATTATTGGCATCATAATGTCACTGGAGAAAAAGAAAGAGAAAGAATGGACACAGAGGGAAATGGGAAGAAAGAAAACCTTTCAGCTTTGCCTTCTTGAAGTTAGCAATATAAATATGTTCTGCTTTTAAATGAAAGGAATATCACTAAACTAGACAGATTTATTGAGTTAGCTCATAGCAAAATGAGTTTGCTCCATTTTCACATACTTTTCCAGTAGTAAATGTTTTAATCTATTGATGCCACAGAGAAATGCTACATTAGCTATAAAACAGAAAGAGGGCACCATTCACTGACAGTACCAATAATATGTATAGTGCAGTAAATACTTTGCAAGAGTTTAATGGCCCTGCTTCAAATAGATAATATATCGTTGACTAAAATGAAGGAGAGAATGTGTAAAATAGTGCCGATACCTCTAAACACATAAACTTAACTTAGATATGATATTAAGACCTCAATTTTAGTATCTCAGAATAAATCATGTCTGTCTATCCCCCAAATAAAAACAAAAAGTCCCAAAACAACAAAACCCTTCATTTGTTGTACTACTTTATACCACAGTTTGCTATTTCCTAGCATATGGATTTACATTCTGACTCAGTTCACAAAAGAAATAGAATTCTCATGCTTCAGTCCTTTTTGCTTCCCCTGCCCCCTCCCCTGCCTCCACCAATAACACTCTCCTTCATACAGTAGTCACAGTGAATGAGAGTTTCACTCTGGGCTAATGTGGAACTACCCTTCAATCTGTTCTATAAAGCAGATGGACTAATGTTTCAGGAAGAAGTGTGAGTTAAGATGCAGCTGTATGCATTTAGTAAGCATCTGTCTGAGAAACCTAACATGCCATCTCCTTCACCCTATCCATTTCACAAGCTGTGTGTGATTTTTCTGGTAGGCATGAAGACCCTGGGCTATTACTTTTTTTTCCCCTAACATTTATATATGTTGCAAAACCACCAATGTTCTTAGATTGGGAGAACATTTCAAGCATCTCTGTGCCTGAATTTATTTCTCATTTTCCTGTGGAGATAAAAGATTCAAGACAGTATTCTATAACTTCCTCTTTTTATACTATTTATAGAATTAGGAGGTTATCCTTTAGCAATGGTCTGTCCTGTATCTTTGTTATGAAGATTGAAAAAGTTATATTAACCTTAAAGTATTTCCTTATGTAAAATATAACTCAATCATTTTCTTTGAAAGCCAAAGGAGCATATTAAATCTTGATCCTCAAAAGTTCTTTAAAGAAATTTTGTCTAAGTAATGATGTAACAATGACAACAGAAAAGGTAAATAAGATCATCATAAAATTGCACTGCAAGATATTGTCCTAGATGGCATAATGTGGCATAGGCCATCACATGTGTCCTTGTAATAAATGCCATGGATGGATGAAGAGTTTGCTTTCAACTACAGTGATTGGAAAAAAAAATTACAGAGAAGTAAGCTTTGAAGGAAAAAGCAGTGGTTGTAGTATAGGACTGGAAATGGAATGTGTTCCTGATAAAGAGACTAGAAATCAGTAAGCATGTAGTATGTTCCAGGTACTGTGCTCAAAGAACCAAGTCGGAAATGTGTGTAAGTATGTTGGGGGCAGAGGAGGGAGGACTGAGGTGAGCAGGTTTGATTAACGTAGCAGAAAGTTTCTGTATTGCTGTGGTAATAAGATTAGAGAGATGGGTAGGTATTGTGGGAAGGTCATGAAAATTAGCCTGAGGATTTATCAGAAGACCCGGGTTTGAATATTGGCTCTGTGACCTCCACCAAATTGTTTAACTTCTGAAAGTGTCTGCTTAAATGTAAAAGGATGGTTTCAGACTCGAGGATCTATAAGGATCCTTGCAGTTCTAAATTCTATGATCCTTTGACTATATTCTGTAAGTAGTGTGGAATATTATTACTCCTATTTTACAGATGGGGAGCTGAAAGAACAAGGGCTTAATCAAAGCTAGAGAGGGAGTCAAGTGTCAAGACCAGGATTAAATGATAGGATTGCTTTTTGTAAAAATAAATTTGCACTTTTATATTCATGTATTTTCTTCCCCCAATCAAGCATTACATTTGTATTGCTTATTTAAGTAGCCTGGAGAATTAAATATGTCATTTTCACTGTCTATAAATCAGAATTGTGTGCTAAATGATCTGTTAAACTCTAATGGCAAGACATACTTTTGACTGCTTGGTTAGTGTTTCTAGTTCCAGATTGGAAGGAACATTTGGAAGGATGGTACTTAATAAATATAATTGACTCTCTCTCTCTCTCTCTCTCTCTCTCTCTCTCTCTCTCTCTCTCTCTCTCTCTCTCTCTCTCTCTCTCTCTCTCTCT
>NW_027186473.1:19219483-19235222 GCF_028583685.1 Petaurus breviceps papuanus
TCTCTCTCTCTCTCTCTCTCTCTCTCTCTCTCTCTCTCTCTCTCTCTGTCTCTCTCTGTCTCTCTCTCTCTGTCTCTCTCTCTGTCTGTCTCTCTGTCTCTCTCTCTCTGTCTCTCTCTGTCTCTCTCTCTCTCTCTGTCTCTCTTTCTGTCTCTCTGTCTCTCTCTGTCTCTCTCTGTCTTTCTCTCTCACTGTCTGTCTCTGTCCTGTCTCTCTCCCCCTCCTTCCTTTTCTCTCTCTGTCCCCTTCCTCCTTCCCCCTGAGACACACACACACACACACACACACACACACACTTAATGAAAATAATCAGCATTTTTATTTACCTCACCTACCCCACTTAAATTTATTTTGTTTACTCAAAATTTACACTTACAAATTTTTTTCTGAATCATTTCTTATATCTGAGATAATAAGGACATTGGAATGAACCTGATCATAGCATCAGAACAGCTATAGGAGAATCCTCAGGAGTAAAAAAAGTTTTCATTTTCACTGTCATTTGTTGTTATAATTTGCATGCTCCCCTTCCCTGGGATATTTGCTATTTGAATCTTTCTGTTCCAGTGAATATTAGTTAAATGACTCAATGTAAAGTATGCTTGAATAAAAATTTGATGACTGATTTCCTTCTAGTCCCTACTCCACCATCAAATAACTCTCTAATTTTGTACACTTAATTTAATTTTACCAACCCTCAGTTTCCTCATCATCTGTAAAATTGAAATAATAATAATAACTACCTTGTTCATCATTGGAAGTTATGAGATAATATAGTGAATGTATGCTGAAATATATTAAATGATATGCAGGTATGATATCATCATTATTGATTTTATAAAGAATTTAGATAGTTACTCAGAGACTTGGTCTCTTCGTGTTTTTTCTTCTAGGCTTGTAGTGTAGTGAGGATATATAATCTTCACTATATAATAGTGATATATATATAAGATATATATATATGATATATAATCTTTACCATATAATCTAATATAATATAGCTCTTATGGTCTCGTTTTCTTAATCCATAAAATGAGAGGTTGTGCTGGACCAAGGGTTCTTAACTTTGTATCATGGACTTCTTTGGCAGCTCAATGAAGTTTATGAATCCCTTTTCAGAATAATGTTTTGTTGCCTACATTCATAATTGAAGGCAAAAATTAAGTTTCACTTAGAGGCTAGTGAAAATAAAGATGTATATTTTTTTCCATCCAAGTTCACAGGCCCCTTGAAATCTTACCCATGAACCATAGATTATAAATCCCTCTACTAGATGCTTTCTAACTCCCCTCCCAACTATAAAATGCTACGAGCCTGGCATTAATCATGAGTATAATGTATTTGCTGAATTTATGAAAATTGATATGTATTGATGGTTTTCTTCCATATACAGTATGAAAGGATTCATAGACTTTAGAAATGGAAAATTGTGGGGCAGGGGAGGCTATTTCTTATGTGTTAGTAAATATATCACCCAGAGGAAATGATATTTTTTAGATAAATATATTTTCCTTCTCAGTTTTTCTCATCATTAATATTTTTCCCATTCTTCAGGACTTTCTTACAGGTTCCTTTGAAATTAAAAAAGCAAAATTTTCCAAGTGGATTGCAACATTTAACTACAAATATATATATAAAGATACCACTGTCTTTTACCATTTTCTTTCACAGCACTAAACACAATCTTGTTAGGACTGACCAATGGGAGTAGGGGGCACAAAGGAATATCCTTGATAAAGTATAATATTTACTTTAAGTGTTACTAGTAATAACTTAAAATTAATATTTTTCACTATATCATATAGATATTCTCAAGAGTCAAGAAATAGCACAGTTTCCTGAAGAAAAACTAAATCAACAGTTTGGAAGGTTTTTACAAATCCATCAAATGAATGGAAAACTTATAAATTAACTCATAAAAGCTAGCCCTATTTTTAACAATATCTGTATATATTAAATGTAAGTGCTTAAATTAAAATGTAGTTGGTGAAAGCATTTATGAATTATTGACATTTTCAATCTACACACTCCAATGTGAAATTCATTAAGAGGTGATAATTTTGGAAACACATCATATGAAGCCATTGTAATACAAGGTGCTTGAGCAGCACTTTTATTCACTGATGCATGGGTATTATTTGAAAAACATAATTTAAAAACTGAGCCTCAGAGATTACTTTTGTCTCTTATTAAATAAAGGATTAGCACTTCATTTGTTGAAAGAGACAGATGTCTGTCAGGTTTTTTTATATGCAATATATTAAAATCTTAATGAGCATCATGGAGAGGAAGCTTTTCTCCACATAAGTGTTTTTTTCTATTGTCTCGTTAAATGTAGAATGAAAGAAATGGAAAGGATTTATTTTAGAATAATAAGAATTAGCAGGATGAAAAAAAGAATTTCATGAATGTTCTTTCTGCTGTTTAGTGAAATCTTATGTACATTTGTCAATTAAGGGGTATGGAGTGTGTGTGGGGGCAGGAGGGTGTTTTTCTCCATAAAGATTCACATCTGTACTGGTAATCTGTTCTTGGAATTTTACAAATGGAAGAGATTGAAGCTAATCATTTCAACCCAATCTCCTACTTTAGGAAGACCAAACACCTATAACAAGACAATTTGGTCCTACATAATACCCTCCCATCTATGCTTGCCTTCTTGAAATTCTCTCAATTCTTTAGACTCAGATTAAGTTTACTTTCTCCATGAACTTTCTGATCATTTCCATTCTACTGAATTTCTCTAGTACTTTGAGTTTCTAGCTAGCAATCCTATATCTGTATAACTGTGTGTGGTATGTGGGTATATGTTTTTCAAATACAACATAGTATATTATATAATACATATTATTAAATACCATTCATATTAATATGTATTGATATGGTAATGATATTTTTGCTGGTATTTATGTGATATGATATATAATACAATACATTATGTACTATGTTTAATATATACATATGTATACCCACAGATAGGTGATATAATTTGTATGTTATATAATTTAACATATTATACAGATATATACAGATATAATATGTTTATATGTTATGTACATATTACATTATACATAGTCACACACACATATATAAATACAATGCACACACTATATGTGTCACCTAGTAAAATGTAGTTGCCATCATATGGCCTTCCAGTGACTTGTGCTTCACTGAATACAAGATCAACTTTCCCAAAATACATATTTGTTAATGTGTAACAAATAGTGAAAAAAATATTATTACCTGTCAACCAAAAACACTATCACAATCCATGAGACATTGTTTTGCAACTAGATTTATTACAAGAGAAATGAACATGCATGTTGAACCCTAGGCCAGGACAAAGAGTTCACAATCTGAACAGAAGCTTGCATATTTGTGAAATTGACAACAGGAGGAGGGGAAACAGAAAGCTCTGTTCAAATGGGAGTGGCGGGGAGGAGAAATAATGAATAATTAAACTGGCAAAAGTAGCACTATCAGGGCTTCAACTTTTTCCACTTGTGACCCCTTTAGCACTTCTTACACTGCAGGCTGCAACCCCATAGGGGTCTCCACATAGTCTAGCGGCTAGACTGAAGATAAGATGATCTGCTTACCCATAAGGGTCCCAGCTGCACAAGCAGTTTCCAATCCTAGTACAGACGAATTGGTGCCTGTCTTGACTCTCAAGGCCACACAGGGAGTCCACCTGGAATACAAACAACAAATTACATCATATGGGGGGTCAGGGGCTTCATCCTTGAAACAGTCAGAGCCTCTTGAATACTCTAGGTCCAGTGTTTCTGGAAAATACAGCAACTCAGAAAGTTCAGGGGACCCCTTTAACATTCCACAGTTCTTTTCCTCTTCTACCTTGTGACTATTGAACTCAGTTAATAAACAGTTTGTGTATGTGATGCCAAACTGAAAATAAGTATAATGAACCACAGGCAATTTTGTAATGTAATAGACTTTTTCCAAACTAGTTTCCTGTTTCTGTGCTTCCCCTTCCTCCACCTACATGGAGGAAATCAGTGAAGGTACTCTGAGTCCAGGCAGCTTTGCTTCTAAAATGTCTGGAGTGGAACTCCAGGAAATGGGAATCACGGATGATCAATACCCACCTTTGGAGAATCAGGGCTTTTGGAAACAATGACTGAGAAATGGAGTACATGAACTGGAACAGTAGGGAAAAGAAGCTGTGTATATCACTTTTGTAGCATTTCCTACCCTCACCAGAGCAACATATGAGTCCGAAAGACAAAAATACTACCTAGGAGCCCCACCAAGTTTGACCTTGTAGACGAGTCCAAGTAACCTCCTGAAAGTGACCTTCCTCTATAAACTCTTTGAATCACTTTTGACAGTCCCTGAGGCCTCAACCTTAAAAGAGCAGGGACTTGGACTAAGGAGGAGGCAGAAGCTCAGATGAGAGTAGTGATGGTACCTTCTCAAAAAGAGAATGGATAACATGTAAATGAAAGAATAGTTAGGACAGAGGGATGAGAGAAGGCATTGGGTGGAGGGAAAGACAGGTTGTTATATAACCCTAGAATAGTTTTCAATTATTGATATCAATCAGTTACTTTTAAAAATATTAATTGTTGATACACTGTACCTCTGATACATTCAGGGTATGACTTCCTAGAAAGTCACTTTTTATCTCTGTGTCTCAAGCAACTCTGTATGACATTAAGTTTCAAAGAAGGTGCTAATCACCATTGGTAGAGAGTTTCTTCATCAACAACTCCCTATATTAATGCATTCATGTGTGTAGTTGCCATCCCATTTGCAATTTACTATGAATGAATTCCAGATATAGCACTACTTATGTGTTCCAAAATTGCATCAGAATGATTATTTTCATTTAATTTTATTTAATTAATAAAAGATCACCTTGGAAATCTAGTGACAATTTACAATGTCTCTATGGTAAAATAACCTATAGAGTTTTACAAAAAGCAAATAAATTGGAGACTAGTTGCATTATCTTGTTCATTTTCATTTCACATATGCAAATTTTCTCTCTCTAACTATATTGAAAGCAGGGACTATGTCTTCTTTTTTATCACCCATAGCACCTAGCCATAATACACAACCCTTAGTAGTACTCAATAAATACTATTAATTGATTTAATGTTATTCCTTTTTTTCATTTATCTAGTTGAGCTATTTTTAATTCTGCCCAACTGGCTCCTACTCTGATCTAATTTAGATTACTTAAAGATGGTATTTTTTTCCTAAGGTAGAATTTATTTTTTCTCCTTCATATATTGAGTTTTCTTCCAGGTAAATATCAATATTATATTTGGATGAGAATAGACAGAAAATGCAAATTGACCTCTCATTCTTGGCATAATCTCAAAATAACCAGACTGAGTAAAGATTACCAAGAATGTCTATATAGTTTAATTATGTGAAAATCTGATTTTGGGGGGTGGCTAGGTGGTGCAGTGAAGAGAGCATCGGCCCTGGAGTCAGGAGGACCTGAGTTCAAACCCAGTCATAGACACTAAACACTTACTGATCGTGTGACCTTGGGCAAGTCACTTAACCCCAATTGCCCTGCTTCCCTACTCCAGAAAGAAAGAGAGAAAGAAAAAAAATCTGATTTTTTAGACTTGTAAACATGTCATATGTGCATTACATTAAGATACTCACAATGGACAGTAATTTAGCCTTGAGTAATTAACCAGTTGAGGAATTTATGTGAAAAATTCTTGATTTTTATGAGATATTTTACTCATCTAAAGAATAGTCTTTCATGTGCCAAAATCAATCAGTTAACATTTATTAAGTACCAAGTGTGTGCCTGCTACTGTGCTAAGTTATGGGGAATAAGCTTGATAACCTTTATGTTGACAGAATAGAAGTTTGCTATATTTCTTGAAGTTTTGATGAGGAAGTTTCTAAAACTATATTAGCATCATTAAAGCAAAAGTTTCCCAAGCCTCATTTAATGAATAAAAAGGTATTTTTGGCACTTAACACCCTCTGTAATTTGCAATGCAATTTGAAAAACCTTGGCAATACATGCATGTGTTCTCTGAACCATGCATTTTATAATTAAAGAATGCAATTCAAAGTAATGCATATGATGAGGACTTGGGTAGGACTAATGACATCTTATTTCTATAAACAATAACATGTCCTATGGATAATATCCATTTTATGAAGATTTGAGGATTAGAGAGAAACTGGACCTTCTCACTCCCCCTTGCTCTGATGTCTTTATTGTGTATATAAGAAGGGAAAAGTCAGTGTAAGAGAAAGTAATAAACATTTATGCAAAGCTTGATTTGTGCCAGGCACCTTGTTAAATACTTTACAAATATTATCTCATTTGATCTCTTAACAACAATTTAAGGCAGGTGCTGCATTTTCCTAGTTAATAGTTGAAGAAAGTGAGGCAAACATAGATTAAGTGATTTACCCAGGGTCCCATAACTAGTAAGGGTATGAACAAAAGGCCCATATTTAAATAGTCAATACTTATTAATGCTGTAGCTAGCATATGTCATTAAGGTTGGAGAAACATAAACATTGTACTGCTCTGGCTACAGAGAATGAGAATCAAAGTGGAAAGGGATATCCCAGGTCAATTAGTTCAACTAGTTCCTCATTTCATAGATGAGGAAACTGAGATTCAGGTAGATTAGGTGATTTATTCAAGGTTGCACAGGGAATGGGCATCCCTGGTGATTTTTTTTTTTTTTTTGCTTTTTGGAGGGCAATTGTGGTTAAGTAACTTCCCCAAAGTCACACGGCTAGTGTGTCAAACGTCTGAGGAAACTGATCACTTCTTTTGTTTTGTTTTGTTTTTGGAGGGCAATTGGGGTTGTGACTTGCCCAAAATCACACAGCTAGTTTGTGTGTGTGTGTGTGTGTGTGTGTGCGTTTAGTGTCTGAGGCTGGATTTGAACTCAGGTCCTCCTCACTCTAGGGCTGGAGCTCTATTCACTGCGCCACCTAGCTGCCCCATTGGGTGAATTTTTAATCTAGGTCTTGTGGCTCTGTCCCATGCCAAACTGTCTCCACCTCTTTATTAGATAAATAATACTAACATCACCTTAGTGGATAATGTAAAACATATGTGCAACGTGATTCTAGTTATACAGATTCAAGTTAATTTTTAAGACCTCAGTTTAAAACCTTAAGAAAATCAGAAATATTTATCAGTAATCCCAGCAAAGTAATAGACAACAACCATTGACAAATTCTAAAATTCACAGGTTTGTCAGAGATTCAATATCTATGTTTTGCCTTCTCACTCCCTCCATTTACCCTCACTCAAGGATTATTGTTTATGGGAGTTTTAGTTTAAATTTATTGAATCAGTTCACTTTGGTTTTGAAGACAGCCAATAATGTGATGAATGAGCTTTAGCTATTCATAACATGGACAAGACCAGTACAAATTTCCCCAAAGCAGAGATGCCCAATAAATCTTAATCCTGATTAACCAAGATCTATTGCAATGGCAAGCCTCTCTTGAATTATACAGCATTTGTCCATGCCCCATGAATTAAGACCAAGACCAATGACATTAATGTAAATTTTTATTAGAATCATAAATGAAATAATATGTGAGTGAAAAGATTTTGAAAAAGTAAAAAATATCCTAAAAATTCAAGATGATTTTTTCAAAATGAGAAGAGCTAAAATATTGGCATTTCTTTATATCACCTACTAATACTCTTTCAGTTAATATTTCTTGAGAACTGGAAGACTATCCTCCATCACATCAGTACATACACACACACAGACACCCACACCCACACACACACACACACACACACACACACACACACACACACACACTGCAAATGCGGGATTATCTTATATCAATTTTGTATATTCCTACATAGTGAAGTATGTAAGAGCTAGAGCCAGCTCATATTAGCTCAGTATAACCAACTTTAAAATTACAGTGTGAACATTTCCATCTCAGAAATCAGTAAATGCTGCAAATCAGAATGCGGTTTATTGTTTTGTTCATGGTCTAAACATATGAAAGTGATGAAAAAAGTTAACAATGGACATTAAACTTAAAAGAATGTCATGCTTTATTTTTCAGGGAGTCATTTGTTAAAGATTTCTCAACATATCCCAATCTATATGTCTCCTTCCTTTAGATTGTATGCTCCATGAGGGTGGGAACTGTTTTATTTTTGTCTTTGTAGCCTTAGCACCAAGCATAGTGCCTGGTATAGATAAGTGCTTAACAAATGCATGTTGATTGATTGATTCATTTCAAGATCAATAGTCCAGGAGGTTAACTTTTTTTAAAAAGTCAATAACTATCACCAGAACTGGTAAAGCTGGAAAATAGTTGTGTAGGCTGCAGCATCCCTAGAAGAGTATGGAATGAGGGAAATGTTTTAATAATGCACAGATATGACAAGAATTTTTACTCTTGATGACATGTAGGTATATATTTTGAGAATAAATTCCATCCATCATAACAAAGGATTAAAGATTATGGTGGACAAAAAAGGGAATATAGTTTTTTTTTTAAATAAGATTTTGTTGATTCTCTTTTTAAGTTGCCCCCACTCCCAAATAATTCTCTTGTGCCCCCAATGCAATGTTCCTTTGTAACAAGTAGAGTTAAGCAAATATGGGTACACACGTGCACACATATGTGTATGTGCATTTGTGTTCATATATGTGTATATACACATATGCCAGTTATGACAGTGAATGCCTTATTCTGTACCTGTAGTCCAACATCTTTCTGCTAAAATATACAAGGCACGCTTCACCATTAGTGTTCTAAAGTTATCACTCGTTACTGCAAAGATGAGAATTTTCATATCCTTAAGTATGTTTTCATTCACATTATTGCAATCTTTGTATGACTTATTCCCCTTGGTTCTGCATACTTTATTTCATACAAGTCTTCAGAGAACAAAACCTTTAAAAATGTGCATATAGCACACAAGTGCTTTATCTTGTATTTGACTATCACTTATATTCCTAGCAGGCTACAAAGATACTCTTCATTTCCAGATTTAATTCAAGGGACTAACTGGCCTCAGTACATTCCCCTGTGAATTAACACCCGAGAAACTGCCATCCTAGCTTTTACCCCTTCAATGACACCTTGAATAACTGGTGAGGTTTAAGCTAAATTGAGCTTTTTGTAAGGTGATGTCAAGAAAGCACTAATGGCTCTACTATTTCTTTCAGCTATAGCAGAGTTTGGATCAGCTCAAGTCTAACAGTGGTAAAGAGAACATAAAGAGGGCACCTGTTTAATTTAAGCTTTTGACTGAGAAATATGGAAATATACAATCGATCCAATACATACTGTGGGTGCTCCATGAAGATTATCATCTGTGATAAATTATGGTAGTCTAGGCTATCAGGAAGAGCTCTTGAAATAGCATTAAGTATGACACCAAAATTTATGTGATTAGTTACTTGGAAAGCGTCTAAAGAATCATAACTATTATGCCATTATGGACAGATCTTTTCAAGGTACTAGTTTGTATCACAATTTGGTGGTGGGTGGGAGTCTCTTTTATATATAATGCAGAAATATCAGAGACCTCTTCAGAGTTCCTGAAAGAAAAGAGAGATTACATTAGAGCACAAAATTTCATACAAATATAACTGTACATTATTTTAATGAACTGCTTACCTATGGTTCAGGTCCCTCTAAAGCAAGATTTTCTCCCTTCATTTCCCACCTACGTGTAGTTGACTCACAGTGTAAGAATTGTTGTTAAAAAAAACCAAAACATTTTCTGCCCTATGCTCATTTGGGCTTCATATTATCTTTTAATTACCTAGAGAATTACAATCATTTTTTTCTTCAGTGACTTAGGGCTTTGATTTCAATTTTTCACTCCAGTCATTACACTTGTTGCATTTTTATCACTGTAACTGCTTTGTTCTCATGGAGCCAAAGACCTCGTTTAATGAGACAGGAAAGTTCTTTATATATGAAGTTGGTGGAGTAATGTCATCACTATTTCCCAACAATTTGCCTTAACTTCCTTTGCACTCAGCTAAAAATTGTAATATACATGAGTCCAAGCATCTCCATTAGGAATGTTTCTTATACTTTCTTCCCCTTTACAATTCATGATCCATCTACAATGGGTATGCTTGCTATTCCTTGAACGTGATAATTCATTTCCTGTCTTTGGGCTAGCCCCATAGCCAGAATGCTCTCCCATAAGAATATCGTTAGTTTCCTTCAATATTTAAATTCCACTTTCTGAAATAGGGCTTTCCAGCCCTTTACCATGAACAAGCAAACCACTAGTACTTTCTCCCCTGAGGTTACCTTCCATACACTCTCTGTATAATTGTATATACATAGCTATTTACATGTTGTCCAATTAGAATTGTGAACACCTTAAGGTCAGATATTGATTTTGCCTTTCCTTTTTTCCCTGGAGTTTAGCACAGTCCTTGGCATGCCGTAAATGCTTAGTAAATTGTTGTTGATTGACAGTATCTAAATAGTAATGATATATAACTATAAGGCCTAGATAATCAGAATTGGTTCAATGTTTCATGTTATAATAATATCTAGGTTAAATAGCATTAGAACAATGTGAGTATACCAATGTTGACGCCCATATAATGATTACAAATTTTTTTCTATAAAAGAAAATAATTATTTTCCATAAAGGACATGATATTTAAGTGTAGACAGGGAAGAAAAGGAATTACAATAGAGTTTTCAGTTCCTTTCATTTAATGCCTAAATATAGCCTTCCTTTATATCTATCTCAAAAGTCTGTTAGGTCATAGAAACCTATTCTTTGGCCCTGACAAATTAATTTCAAATTAGAGGTTCTGCTGAGTAGATCAATTCCTGAGATAGATATAAGAAAGGCTGTTCCTTTAAACAACTCTGTGTTCTATAGTATGTGATAAGTGGGACTAGCTAAATTATTGGAAAGATTTTTGTTACAGTACGTAAACAACCCTTACAAATGGAAATATTGACATTCCTGTTATGAATATTGCATATTTCTTTTCTATGGTTTGGTATACTGTTGCATTCTTAGTTTGATTAATTTTTGCCTTATTTTTTTAATTCAAAGAATATGTGAGGTATTTATTTTAAATTTAGCTTGAATTAGAGCATTGAATTTTTAACATATTAATGTCCTATGAATTACATATAAATGAAGTAAATTAATATTTCCTTTTAATTTGAAAGAGGTAAAGATAAAGGTGACTAGCCAATACCGTACCATTAATCTATTCTCTTTTCTTCTTTCTCTCTTTACTTCTCTCTCTCCAATAGAAGTGGAACAAAAAGGTAATTAAATACCTTTCATAAATTATATATATATTACTTATTTTAGGCTAAGTTATTTAACAGTTTAACATATAGATTAAATATTTTTGTCATTAATTTTTACCTATTTTTATGAAAGCTTATTTAGTCCCTCTGCTGCTCAACTTCACTAAATAGATCATTAAGATTAATTAGTGACAATTTAATCCCTATATCTTAATTTTTAAGAAGTTTTATTCCCATTATTTATTAGAAAAGTATTTTGCGTTCTTTCTATAGTTGATGGATAGTGATTATATTAGTATGGGTATATATAGGTATTTATATGCCTGTATATATGCTAGAATATTTGCCCCAACTTTGTTTTACTGTATATCCTTGCCCTGTCCTTGCTTATTTGTTACTGGGATGGGGAGGGAGGACACTTCTGAAACACACTAAAATAAATCCATTCTATAACCAAGGCTTATTGGTTTGAATATAATAAGGGCTTGAAACCTTAATGGAAATGATGTTCTATGACATCGTATTTGTAACAGTAAGACTGGAAAATCATTACAAGCCACATTAATAGAATCAAATAAAAAATAACTCAATGGTTAACTTCAATGCTGAAATGCTTTAAATCATACACAAATAGCCAGTTTTTAGATTTCCCTACCTTTAGAAGAACTCAGTGGCCAATTTCTCTTCCTGGCTCCCCTTTTTTTATTTTGGAAAAATAAAAGCTTTGGTTTTCTAGTAATTGTTTTCCATTTCAAAACCTAACATTCTTTGCCTATTATCTTACATTTGTTTTGCCCTGTTTGTATGCTTGTGATTTCTGCTAATGAGCTTATCACTAATGCCTATGTCAAATTTGGGTCAAGGGGAAAATATAGCCCATGATATAATAAATTGTGATTCAGCATTCAAATATGTTGGGATAACTTAACTTGCCTACATAGTACAATTCTGTATTTCACAATCATAATAAGAGCACATGTTTTTTTTTTTTTTCAATACATTTTCTTTGTACCACTTTTCAAGCAGCCTTGTAACAGGTAAACCAACCAGAGTGTCTTATGCTTCCTCCCACCTTTTGGGCAACATATGCTACTGAATCATACTAAAACCTGAGTGTGAATTAATTGTTGGCCATTTTCATTCTGAAGTTTGAGCAGCAAAACACCATAGTAAATGGTACTATTCTTTTACGCTCCTGTCATGTAACATTAGAAGGTACATGCTTTTAAATTCAAATACTACTATATTTAACAGGACATTTTTAACTGATTAAAATCTAGATCTTGGGTTCCTCTCAATGAACTTCCCACCTTTTTCTTCTTTTCTTATTCCTTCCTTCTTTTCTTTCCCGCCTTCTCTTTCTCCTTTCAATACCCATCCATCATCCATTATTTAATCGTGTGGATTGCATGCTCTGTGTGCACTCTAGCAGCTTTGGGTGTCCTTTTTGCTAGCTGAATTGGTGATCTCTGTTCTCAGACTCTACTTTTGCTTTAAGCATTCTTGTGAATGACTAAGGGATTGCCTTTTGCTTCTTAGTGATATTTATTAAATTGTTAATATTACTTGGGTTATAAGGATGGGTCTTTTATTGCAATTTTACAGGAAATTCTTCAGTGAACTGGTTTTTTAATTGCATTTCTGAGGAATAATCTTTTTACCTAATTAATGTACTATAGAGAACATGTGTGTACATATGCATATATACACACTCTAGATGTATGTACACATATTAAAACATTGGAATTATATGTAGACAAAGAAGAATGATGCAAGTAAGTACATTTACTGTATAGACGTAAATGCGATGAACAAAAAGAAACACAATTAATTTGAAAAGCCAAAATCAATGAGGAAAAATATTTCTTGCTTCAAGAGGAGCAGATATACAAGTCTTTTTTATCTCCAGTAGCTTTTTGGTAGGTGTCTCTAGTATTGAATTCCAAAATGATGAGGTATAAGAATATATGCCAAGATATTGAAACTAATTATAGTTTTCTTTTTTAACTTTTCCTCCTGACAGTTTTTCTTTGTCCTGGACTGCTCAAAGGCGTATACCAGAGTGAGCATTTGTTTGAGTCTGACCACCAATCGGGGGCATGGTGCAAGGACCCCCTTCAGGCTTCAGACAAGATTTATTACATGCCCTGGACTCCTTACAGAACGGACACCCTCACAGAGTACTCATCCAAGGATGATTTTATTGCTGGAAGGCCAACAACAACTTATAAACTCCCTCACCGGGTAGATGGCACAGGATTTGTAGTCTATGATGGAGCTTTATTCTTCAACAAGGAGCGCACAAGAAATATAGTTAAATTTGACTTGCGGACTAGGATAAAGAGTGGGGAGGCCATTATAGCTAATGCCAATTATCATGACACATCCCCTTACCGGTGGGGAGGCAAATCTGACATAGACCTGGCAGTAGATGAGAATGGGCTATGGGTCATCTATGCAACAGAACAGAACAATGGTAAAATTGTCATTAGTCAATTGAACCCTTATACTTTAAGGATTGAAGGGACATGGGATACAGCCTATGATAAAAGGTCAGCTTCCAACGCATTTATGATTTGTGGAATTTTGTATGTGGTAAAATCTGTATATGAAGATGATGACAATGAAGCTACAGGGAATAAGATAGACTATATTTACAACACTGACCAAAGTAAAGATAGTTTGGTGGACGTACCCTTTCCAAACTCATACCAGTACATAGCCGCTGTGGATTATAACCCTCGGGACAACTTACTTTATGTGTGGAACAATTATCATGTTGTGAAGTATTCTTTGGATTTTGGACCTCTGGACAGCAGATCAGGTGAGTCTGCCTTTGGGCATTACTTTCTCTATTCCAAAGATGCATATGGGGTACAGACTTATAAGTCATTTAGGATTTGGATTAGACTACCCTTCCAACTTGGAAATATTGCTGTTGATTGCATTGAGTGTATAAAAGTACATTGTGAAGACCAAAGAATGACTTATAAAAGCCTTTGTTATGCACCAAGAAGATGTGTTCTGTGCTATTATTTTGGAATAATTGACCAGTTTATGTGATATGCTGCTTTAGTGGCCTTATATTTTCTCCCATGTTATAGTGCCACGATATATAATGATCCTTCTTTGTGAATAATCCATATCTATTATATTGCATGTTCCTTGCAAATGAAAATTGCTTTAATTCAGAATAAGTATTCTAGTCCAGTATTCCTAAAAAAGAATGCTGGCGTAGATTAAGAAGATGTTGCCGAAAGGTTTAGTGTTTTTAGTTGTTTGCTTTGGAACTATGGTCCAGTCATTAAAAGTCTCTGTAATTCACTTTCTTCGTCAATACAATGGAACATTAATTTATGCTAACAGTTTCACAGAATTGAGAAAAAACATTGGAAACTATAAAATATCATACAAACATGAATTATCACTATTACTCTCATTGTTTTGTTGCTAGACCAAGCACTCAATGCAATCCCTTACATATGGTAGATGCTTAATAAATGATTATTTTAATAGAATCTTCGTTTTTTCCTAATCTCTTTGAGGAATTCATACTATGGATCTCTGTCAGATTAAAAATAAAACCATCCAAGTTACTTAACCCCAAATGCCCTCCAAAAAAGGCAAAAAAAATAAGAAAACTATCATATGCTCAAGTTCATATACCTCACAAGTATAGGTGATTATAATTTGATCTTCTCTTTGAAAAAGGATGATGCAAATAAATATCAGCCCACAAACAAGTCTGGGACAGGCCACACATTTCTATCTGCTATTCTGAAGCCTTCATGACTGTTTTATCTTTGCTTTTTGGGCTATAGCATGATATCTTCTTTCCTTTTCAGTTTTTCTTAAGTTGTCAACTTACATTTCTCTCATTGTTTCCCTCTTTTATTCTCTTTCTTATTCATGGACAGTTTATTCTTACTTAAAATGGTATCTACAAAGCTTATTGTAGAAGAACAGGGAAGTCATTGCAAACATTTTAAAAGGATGCATTCAAGTGATGAGGAGATATAAATGAGAGTGGCAATGATGCCAACAAATTAGCCACTGGGGCTAGTGTAACCCAGGGATATAATAGCAACAAAGGCAGTTTCCATCTTGTTGATTGCTAAGGGGGTATTTCTGGATACCTCACAAATGCCTAATTTCTAGTTCAATTGGTTACAATGAAAAGTGGACAAAGCTATTCAAGTAGAAGTGGATAAATGTCCCCAACTTTCCTGAAAGTCCTTGATTATCCATGAGAAATAGAGCAGTACTTCCATTTTACCCATGTTTATTGCATATTTATGATTCTACTCTTCTAGGCCTATTGTATTTAAAAAGTCAATGATTTTCTTCAAGTTAAGTAACTTCAAGTTAAGCAAGTAGGTTAATGGCAATTCCTGGGCCAACAGCAATCTAATTTTTTTTTTTATTTAAATAATTTGGTATGTTGCGGGCGTTTGCCCTCACAACAGATCTAGACGACTAGCCCTAC
>NW_027186473.1:19235232-19268718 GCF_028583685.1 Petaurus breviceps papuanus
CAAAGCAACCATGGCATCGCCCATAAACCCCTCCCCCTCCCCCATCAGTGGTACTTTATCCCACTTCAACTAATTTGGTGGTGATCAACATTTGCTTCTAAATTTTGAGTGCCAGACTGAATTAAGTTCTTTTCAATTATGAAAACGCAGTTTTTGAAAATGAGTTACTACAATAGTGTAGTTAGAATGATTCCATTTCTTCAAAAATTATTCAGGAATATCTCTATATCAACAGACTTCAAAGGGTATACATATGTGAATATATCTACTTTGGAATGTGATTATACACATACTTGAGATGAAACATTATCATTGGGGATATGAAGAAAGTTTAAAAACAACATACATGATTTCAGATTTTAAAAGAAAAAAAACTGAGTATAAGTGGTAATGACCATTTTGTTTAAAAGCCAGCTTTCATAATAAACATCGAGAAAATGATAAAGTTCTAATTTTAAACCATATTGCTCATTTAACCCAGAGATTACGTTTTCACTTCAACATCAACAAAAACAACAATGAAGAGTGTGTCCATTTTGCAAAGGTTGACATTTCACCTGGATTTGCAAATGCTTGCATAAATATTCATTTCCATGCATCAGTGCCCTGATTAAAGAGTCAATAGTGTGGCACCACTTTAGTGTAATTGAGAGGTGTAAAGAATACATTTAGAAGGAAAATTTCTTCATGGTATGTGGAATAGAAGAATTTCAATGAACATTAATGGGAGTTTTGGTGTAATCTACACAAACACTCTTAAGTTTGTCTCTCTTCAACAAATCGCATATATATAGATATAAATATGTGTATAGACATTATATTCTTAATATATACAAATTTTATTGGATATATTCATTTTGACTCCAAAGGCTATCAGTGTTCTTCATAGGAAATGAATTCTTTTCTTGTGTTCATTATCTTTCTCCCTAAAAATATATGAATACCATGATACTCAGTATTTTAGGTCAATTTAGGTAAATTATTGACAGTAAACAAGTTTAGAAAAGTAATAATTGTAGTAATTAAAATGATGGGTAGCCTTAAAAGTGAATGGGAAAAAATTTAAAAGATGATATTTCCATTTAAATTATATGTATGTAATTATTATTTAAATCCAATAAAGTAAATTTCCCATTTAAAAAATCTTGGAAATTTTATCTAGAACAGACAAAATTATTGGATCCAATTCTTTCTTCTTTCAAATGAGGAAATGCTCAGAAGGGACATACTCAAAGAAGGACACAAAGCAACTTATTGGCAGAATAAGAAAACAAACCTAATTCGATATCCACTGACCATTCCACATTGTCACAATGTATATTATTTAGAAGGACATTTGAAAACTGGTAGACAGGCCTTTCTTATAATACAGAGTTAAGGAACAGAATAGATTAGGAAAAAAATTTCCACTGAAGCCAAATATGTCCTAAAAAAGATGAAGTTTCATTAAGTGCCTGTCCTGATCAAATACATGAAGAAGAGATCTATACTGATTTCCTTAGGGAAGAATAGGAACAATTTTTCCTTCACAATATGAGATGGGGAGGAGGTAATAGATGGTGCTACTGATAATTTGTGTGAAGTGAAGGGAATTTTTGAAGTTTCCTTCTTAATGAAGTAAAAAAGTCATTCTGCTGATCTAAGTATGATGGTTAGAGATTCTTTGGGGCAATATGAAGAAAAACGAAGAGGATTGGGATAATTTCTTTGGGTGAAAAGGTAGGGACTTAATATGTAGTAGAATGGTTTTCTAGAACCAAATATGGACAAGGTGTTTGATGAATAAAATATGAGATACTGTAGGACAGTAGAGAGACCACTATATTACATTGAGAGGATCTAGGTTGAATCTCAGTTCTGCCATTTACTATCTGTGTGACCTTGTGGAATCATCTAAGTTTTCTGAATCTCAGTTACCCTACAGGTAAAATGAGAGCAATGGATTTGGGTAAATCTATGACATCTTCCATCTCTAAATCTATGATCTCATGACCTGTTGTAGAAGCAAATTTACAACTTTCCTGGAAATGTGCTTTCTTATATATATATATGTATATTCCGAGCAAAGTAGAAAAAAATTGTTTCCCCATTTATCATATTAAATAATATAGACCTAAGATCTGAACACTTTGGGGTCGAAATATATTATAGGTATTGTGACTTTTATAGAGAGATTTCCTCCCCACCTCTCATCATTTGCCCTTTCAAAAGAAGATTGGATGAAAGAAAGAAAAAGTGATTTCAAATCCATGGTGGGGATGAAGGATGAGGCATTTAGGAATATCCAGAAGTAGCCAGATGGATTCTGGGAATATGGGAATAGGAAAGAAGAGATAGGAACTGTGGTGAAAGAATCAAATGTCCTTGAGACTAAAGAGTTTGAGTGGAGGAAGGCAGTGAATTTGTGAAGTTAGCACAGAAACCAAGATGATAATGTGTGCTGGTGATTAGAGAAACCAGGAGCTTGAGCTAGGAGTGGTGTTAAAGGAATGACCAAACATTTGAACATAAATATAGAGGTTGGAAGCCCTGAGAGAGAGGTTTGCTATACGTCATCCCCCTATTCATCCCCCTATTGACAACGTAGGTTGTTTAGCAAGAAGATATGGGTTGCTGTTTTTTTCTAAATACCCCCACCTAATCAAAATGCCATTTTAGTATGAACAAGATGAAAGATATTAAATCACATTTTGCTGTATGCAACTTAGATAAATCAAGGGCTCACCTGTGATAATTTCTATGTTTCCACCCCTGAAAAAAGAATGCCCTAATAGGCACTGACCAACCTAGCAAATACAATTATGTTTTCTACATTCTTTTAAATGCAAATATGCAACCATTTTTTTCTATAGCTTTTATGAAATGTCATTAGGCAAAAAAATGTATCAGCACTCTTGTTATTACTATTTAGCATTTATATAGCATTTTATATTTGCAATACTTTTTTATTATTAATCCACCTACATTCCACATATTAAGGAATATATAAGGTTAAGAAGTCTTCAGCTTACAAATGGCTTATGTTCTAAAAGTTTGTCAATAATTTAGTTGTATGAAACTTAAAGATGGCTTAAAAGATGTTTCTGATGTTTATGGTCACCTCTGAACTATTTGGTTTCTGCCAAAGGCAAGGTTGGTGAGGAGGCCAATGGTACAGCTGACTTAGGGCAGGCACTGAGAAAAGCTGGCCAATTATTTCCATGTAATATTTGGAAAGTCAGCAATTACCACTTATGGAGAACCTGTATAAGAACCATACCATGACTTGCAAGTGAATTGGATTTAACTGAGGGAGGGAAGTGCACAGAATTTCTAAAACTCTGTTTTTAAAAGAAATCTATATCTCATACGAGATAATGTGATGGACTTAGATTTAGGGAGACCCAAATTTAAATACTACCTCAGACACTTACTAGCTGTATTATTGTGAGCAAATTGTTTTTTCTTGCAGTCTCATTTTTCTTATCTGAAAACTGGCATAATAGCAACTATGTATTGTTGATATAGGGCTCAAAAGAGATAATGTATATAAAATGCTTCACAAACCTTAAAAGCTATGTAAATGTTAGATATTGTTATTATAATTATTTACTCAGACAATGAAATTTGAGAATTTTTCGCTAACACTGAAACCCTTAAAGGCAAAAAATGTAGGGGGGTGGACTATAGTATGCATATGTACATTTGCATAAGTGTCTCCCATGTCTGGTATACTCTTCTTCCTTCAGTATAGCTAACTTTCTTCAAGGCTAAGATCAAGTGCCATGCCTGAACTTTGCTATTCTTAATTCTGTCAGTTTTTAATGTGCCCCCACTGTCCAAAATGATTATTTTATATTTATTTCTCTGTGTAAATTTTGTTTCCTCTTTTTACCTCTTCCCAAAAGAATGAGAGCAAGGGGGTATTTCATTTCTGTCTTTGTATCCTCTAGTACCTAATCTGTTGCTTGTCATATGGTTCGGGCTTAATTATTTAATTGATGGGATTTCCCAACGGTGTCATAGTCTGAATATAAATGGTGAAAATGGAGCATGATCTTATTCTACAAAAGCAAATTCTCTAATAAGAATAGAACCACAGAATATAATGATTGGTAATTGTGGCACCACCTTTATATTTATATTCCCCTACCAGCATTTTCTGAAGAACCAAAATATCAATACATCCCACTATTTAAGAGACATCCTACTGAACTTTACTTTCTCAGATTCATCACCATACTCTGCCTGATGACCATCCTAAGGGGAAAACTCTTCCTCCTTATGGACAAGTAATACCCACTCCCATCCTACTTATTCATCTACCCATACCCTAACCCTTAAAAAGTAATGTTTTTACCCTAATTCCTTAGTCTCTCAGCCCCATTCTGAAGGTTCATTTGTTAACCTAGCTGTCCCAAATCCAATGGTCAGTTATGTCAAAAATGTTTTTATTTCCATGTTGGAACATACCACCTTTTTGTCTGAAGGACTCAGATTGCCAGTTCTCAGTTTTATGAATAATTTGTATCATCATCAACTCTTACCATTTCTATCTCTAAGCTTCTGAGTCTTGCTGGAGAATTATAAATTCAGTCCAATAGAAATTTATGCTCTCTAAATCTTTATCTGGGCTTTCAATTTTGGAGTGCAGTTGTTTATTTCTTTGTGATTTCCTGTCATGTTCCCCATTGCAGTTTATCTAGATCTTTTCTATTATTCTCAGATATATGTTTCCACCTCTACTCCTTTGATCAGTGCAGATGAACTCTGCCTGTTTTACTGGATAGAACCAGGCCAGTTAAGTTCTCTCATCTCTCTCTAGTCCAAATTGTAATATATCAACATCCCTTCATCCCAACTCATTTGTTTTCCTTCAGCTTATTTTCTTTACCCCATAACCATCCCATCATGTCTTAAAAACACCTGCTCTCCCATACTTTTTTGAACTACAGTCCCTTCTCTGGCTTTCCTATACACTATCAGTTTTCTCAAAAGAGCAGTATATACTTGCAGCCTCTACCCCCTCAATTTTCTGAATTTTATTTGTACTCTTATGCTGAAATTCTTAGCTTGAGGGTCACTGATGGTCTCTTGGTCACTAAATCTATTGGCTTTTTCATAGCCCCCATGTTCTGTGTAGAATATTTCACACTGCTGACCACCCCTTTCTTCTTGAAACTGAGTTCTTTTGAATCTTGTAATACTGCAACATCTTGATTCTCCTCTTTTCTCTAATTATTTCTTCTCATTCACTTTTCTTTATATTATTATACACTGAATATTCCCAGAACTTCTGATCTAACAGCAAACTCACACCCTCAGTTATTTTACCCATGTTTATGACTTTAAGTATCACCTTTTCTCTTGAGTCTTAGACATATTTCTAATACCCTATTAATACTCTACACAAATGTTCCTCAGATACCTCAAGGTAAGCAAGTCCCAAAACACATTTATCAACCCATGAAGAACATAGACAAGAAATCTATAGTATGAGAAGTCATAGATGAATTGAGACCTTAATATGAGGCATAAATGAGTTGACATACCCATTAAGGTACAATCTAAATACATTTGAGTCATCTTTGTACCTGTCCCTTTCCATTTCACGTGCAGATACAAAATCATTTCTGTTCCTACTGATATCACTCTAATTTATTTCCTCATTACTTTTCACCTAGCTCATTTTTGTAGTTTTCCATCTGACCTCTCTGCATACTATTTCTTCCTTTCTAATCCATTCTACATTGGAATGACAAATTAGCATTACTCATATACCATCACGTTAACATAATTTCTTTGCCCGTTACTTTCTAAATTGGTTACCTTAAGAGGTAGTTGGATTCCCTCTAGATGGAGGTCTTTTAATGAAGACTAGATAATTTTGTGACTTATGTTGAGTATGTTGAACCAAATAGTTTCTGAAGTTCTTTCCAACTCTTAGATGTTGTGATATTGCAAAGACTTACAAACTTCTTAGTCTGGCATTTCAGATTTCATTATCTGGCACAAATTGGCATTTCCACCCTTATATTCTCCATGTCTTTATACATGTTTTACTATGTACCTTGATGATATCCCTACCACATATTTCTCCATTTTTACCTGTTAAAATCCTACTTAATTCTTTAAGCTCTGGGTTAAGTTCACATCCTTCTCTTTATAATTTTACCTCAGACATAAGTTGTCTTTCCTTTGTCTAAACTATCTCATCTAAATTTTTTTTTCTCATGTTACTGATACCATTGTGGTATAATGCAAAGAGTGCTAGAACTGGTGTCAGGAGAGACCTGAGTTCAAAGCTGATCTATGAAACTTGCTAGCTGTATTACAGTGAATGAATCAGTCTCTCTCAACTTTATTTTTTCTCATTTGTAAAATGAAGATGATGATCGGATCATAGATTTAGAGCAGGAAAGGACCATAAAAGTCCAACCCCTTTGTTTTACAAAGGATAAAACAGAGACCTACAGAGGCTAAATGGCTTGCCTATACAGCTATTAAGTAGCATGCCTAGTATTTCAACCTATATGCTCTGACACTGAATCCCATATACTTCCAAAATTATATATATATATATATATATCATATATGTATTATATATAATATATATGTATTTTGTATATATATATATATATAAAGATATATGTATATATATATATCTTTGTAAACCTTAAATTGCTATAAAATTTATGATTATTGTATATAGCATTTATATGTTTTACCTTGCTGAATTTTAACTATTTAATTATAGGATTAGTGCCTTATAAGTTTTTCTCCCCTTACTAGTATCTTGCCTATAGTAGATAGGTAATAAATGTTTTAATTCACATAGAAACATTTCAAAATTGTTATTCACTGTATTTGAAGGCCAACATATTTTATCAACTCGGAATTAATTCACATTGCCCCATTCTGCCTTTACTGCTATAGTAGATTCATAGCCATTGAGATTTAATCAATCAAAAAGCACTCATTAAGTACTTCCTATGTATTAAACACCATAGTAAACCCAGAGGATGCAAAAAGATGCTGTAATTTTTCTCTCACTCATTTCTTCCTATGCCCTTCCTACTACTTCTTAGAAGCAACTGGTGGGTCCTGATTTACACATGAAAATTCCCTTTGTTGCCAAAATTCTATGAAGCTAATATTTATTTCTGCCCCCCCCAAACCTCACAAATCCCCCCCCCCAAAGTACATACACATACAGACAGGAACAGTCAAACAACAAGTGTTTAAGAACTGTGATGCCAATCCCAGTGTTCAATCCCATTTACCTCTGTTATCAGAGTTAGTTTCTGTGTTGAAGAGTTCTATAGAAGAATATTTCTTTTTAAATCCTGGATTTTAAAACTTGACCATTGTAAAATACTAACTACTAAAGCTTTTACTTTAAACTACTTCATATTTTACATTGTTTACTCAAAATAGGGGAACGTTAAGGAATTGTCAGCAATTGCGCACTAATAGAATCATTTTAGTGAGGGTGTAATTCCACATGATGAAGCGATATTTTGGGCATAATTGTTAAAAGACCATCATCTAGTTTTCATAATTCAGCCCAGGTTGACCGCATAGTGATGGATTTCTTTTCAGTTATAATAATTCTCATAGACCATCTATAAAGTTATAGAGAGATTGTGACCTCTGTTAGTAGGAGGAATGTTCATGTTAACAAAATCACAGATTTTTGGAGTAGTCCCATATCTTCTCTACTCAGGCTACAATCTCTATCTGTTCTCCAGTAGAACCTCAGACTCCAACCCTGGAATCCACCCATTCTGTGAATGGTAAGCTTTAACCTTACCTTGCCTGTATCCAAGCCAAACCTCCACTTTACTTCCTGGTCATACGTCTGCCAAACCATTGATCTTGTAATCCTTATCTTCTTTATGGACAATCTTCCCCTAACAGAATATGAGATTCTTGAGAATGAGCACTGTCTTGCTTACTTGCATTTGTATCATTAGTCTTCATCATAGTACCTGGTGCATATTAAATACAAAGTAAATAAATAATAAATACCTTATAACATATCATACTGAGTTCCAAATGGATATTCAAATATAAATGCTTCTACTTTTTAAGGAAGAAAAAGAGGATTGTTTCTCAGTAGCATGATGATGGAGAAACATTTTAATTAAACAAGAAATAAAGAGGTTAGTCAATCAACATTCATTAAGAGCCTATTACATGCCATGCTCTGTGATAAAACTGGCAATATAAAAAGTGGCTAAATACAGTCCCTGACTTAAAGGAGTTCATAGCCTATTTGAGGAGACAACAAGCAAATAATTATTTGCAAAAAAAAGTTATATTCATGATAAATAAGGAATAAATAGGAGAGAGAAGGCCTAGAATTTAGAGGAATTAGGAAAGACTTCTTGTAAAGATGAGATTTTAATCATGTCTTTAAGGAAACCAGGGGAAGCCAGAAGGCAGAAATGAAGAAAGAGATCATGAAAGATTAAGCAGATCATTTCAACTATTTGAAATTGAAAAAAAAAAAAAACTTTCACAATAACAGAATCATTGCAGCTAAGATAAGAAAGGTAACTATTAATTGGGAAATTGTTTTGTGTCACTTATCTCTAAGAGTTTCATTTCCAAGTGATGTAGGGATTTTAAGAGTATGTAAGATCAAGAGACAGACAGATGACACAGTAGATAGAGCATTGTACTTGAAGTCAGAACATAGGAGTTCAAATCCAGCCTCAGACATTTACTAGCTATATAACTCTATCCAAGTCACTTGACCACTCTGCTTCAGTTTCCTCCTCTATAAAATGGAAATAATAATAGTACCTACCTTTCAGGGTCATTGTGAAGATCAAATGAGATTATATTTGTATCGCATTTTTCAGACCTTATAAAGTGATATATAAATGCTAATTTGTACTAACAATAGCGACTATTCCAAAATAGATTAATGATGAAAAAGGATTTTAACAACTTTAAAAAACATTTTTTGTCAAACTACTGACAGGCACAAGGAAGGTTCTCCAAATTTCTAATAAGGGAAATGAAAATTTAAGACAATTCTAAGCTTTCATTACACTATAAAAATTGACAAAGATATCAAAAATGAAAATAATCAAGGTTGAAGGACTAGCATAAAGCTAGAGACAGTCTTAGGGGAACTCTGGATTGTTCCAACAATTCTTGAAAGCCATTTGGACTTGTTCTAAAAAATGTTGAAAACTTCCTTATCTTTTAACTCAGTGTAATAACTATCAGATGAGATTTTTCCACTCTGTGTAGCACCTCTTATAGCTCAGTATGTAAATTTATTCTCTCAGCTGTTGGCTATCCTACTACAGCTTTCTTTGAAATTAGTAAGTCTAGATTCCTACAGAAGAAGTACCACTATGCAGCTAACACTCAAATTTTCTCAGAGTCTTAATGGCTTCTTTGAAGGGAAATGTACTCCCTTTCCTCCCCAGTCCAGCTCTTGAGCATTCACTGATGCATTTCTATCTACATAAACCAGGCACTCACAGTAATGACACTTTAAGACCTTAAATAAAACCATTTACTTAACAGTAAGGCAAAGCAAATAATATGACAAGCATTCATTTATGAAATGAATGTATGAATAATAAATTATAGCATAATTCACACACAAATCTCTATCACTCTCCAAAACTCTCGGTATCTGTGGGGGAGAGTGGGTAGCCACATAAACCTAGCAAGAAAGGACATGAGGAAAGAAAACGCATTTCTCAGGGTATATTTTAAGTCAGAACTGCAGGCTTTGATGCCACTGGTTGCTTTGCAAACATTTTCATCACCTCACAAAACTGCTTGTGTACTAGCTGTTTTGGGGTTGATTCTCATTATTTCCTGTACACATCCTCATCTAAGCTCAAATCATGTTGAATTTACAAGTTATTTCAACTTAAAATTTGCATTAAAAATGTTGAAAGTTATAATTCTTTATGTAAATATCAGTTCCCTTTAGTCAGAAAATATCAAAGGTCATAAGGCTGACTTTCTCTGGACTTTACAGACAAACTCAGTGAATGACTCACTCACCAGGATGCTGCATTGTCTAAATGGAATAGAGCTCAGGACAAACAGCTTAAGTTGACCCTCTGGATATGACAAACTAGCCTAGCCAACTGTTCTTATACAGCAAAGCAGCCTCAGTACCTGTCTTTCCCTTTTATGCTTTTCTCAAACTGTAAGGGTCAGAAAAAAGCAACAATCACTTCTGAGAATTTCATTTCTCTTGAGCTCTAGGAGGCTCAGAAGAGCAGTATCTGGAACAAAACTTATACAATAAGACTGATCATCTCCCCAATCAATCAGGAATCTTATAGCTGAAGTCTATTAGCTAACTGCTACTCCAGCTCGTCTTTTCAAATACAGAGTTCTAACAGAGCTTTTTTTTAAATTTTTTTTTTTATTGACACCACTCCATGCTGCTTCTTTCTTCTTCTGTCAGGATCCTTGATCTTTTTAGTAAATCAGCCCCAGCCTCAGCCATTGTGTTCCATACCTATAACTTCAGTGGCTTAAACCATAGTTTCCTGGATCTCAGGGATTCTCCTTTCGTTAGATTCTCCTGTCATTTGCCAATTTCCCCTATGAAATGGTTAATGTTTTTTAAAACCATAACTTAGTCTCCAAATATTTGTGATTTTTCTTTTCATAGTTTTACCTTTTTTGATCACAAAACAGCAATTTGCAAATTAACTGAGAGACCATACTGCTCTGCAACTTTGTTATACACATTTTTTTTGCCCTTGAAAAAAATTCTCTTTTCCCCATTTCTAATAAATAAAATCACTTTCTCTGGGCATTTAAGCCATTACATTACTGTGGTAGTAATGGAATATAAAGATTCCCCTGTATTGGCTTGGTTTTTGGTTTGATTGTGTTAAAACCCAGAGCTTGTTAATCCCACCTGTGGGATGGACTTGTTGATGTGAAAAGAAAGTCCTGAACTGGGAGGAGCTGGTGACGTAGATTTGGAGAGACACAAGAAAGAGGCAGAAGAACTTTTTGGAAGCAGCACCCTCGTGGAGGCAGAGAGAGACTGAGAGGATTGCTGAGGGCCACTTTGAATTGCCCTGGACCTTTGAGACCTGCCCCCAGAGCTGCCAAGGACTGAGGAGACATGGCTGTTTTACTGGTACTTTGTCTGTTTTGATGTTGTTTTGCCAGATTTGTCCACTGGTGAAAGACAGTCCTGTTGTTGAAGAAGTCTGGGAACCTTTCTGTTGGTTCAGAGCTACTGAGACTGTCCTGCAGACAGAGAGTGAATACTGTCCACTGGTGAAGGACAGTGCTGTTGTTGCAGGGGTCTGGGAACCTTTCTGTTGGTTCAGAAGCCCTGAAGAAGGATTTTCTTGTTGTATATTTACAGAAATCCTGGGAGAGGGTTTTGCTAATGTTTTCAGGGGTTCTAAGACTGTTCTGCAGACAGAGGATGAATTAATGAGGAGACTGGCAATGTATCTTGTGGCCTTGCTAAGCTTTGTCTCCCCAGGAACAAAGATTGCTGAGAACTTGCCTCCTGTCAAGATGAAGAAAAGACCTCCATTTGGGTATTGAGTGCTGTGCTTAAACTTGATGTAACTCTGGGGTAGATTCAATTGTGATCCAGGGGTGGGGAACTTTTGACCTTTTTTGTGTTCTATGGTTGAACAAATGAATGTACTTTACTTATGTTTGGAAACTAATCTCCATTTGAGAAGAGAGGTTTTGTGATGACTAAATGAAGGTACAGCCTAGGGGTGGAGTAGTATTTAGAACAGGGACTTTGTAATTGATTGAATGAATGTAAGGTCCTGGGGTGGGGTAGTACTTGGAGATTATTTAATCACACTTAGTAAATGCGGTAATTTGAATGATGTCATGTTTTGATCTTCTCTGTTCTTGGTTTGTCACTGAATAAAATGGAGAGCACCTATGCTGGTATTCTGAACCTTGGGAAGTTGCCTTTGTTTGGCATTACATTACAGTTACATACAAACAAGTCATCATTCTAAATCTTTCACAATGTGATGTTAACTTTAAAAAGTAATTCAAGAAAACAATCCTAATTTGAGAATTGAAAATTTGAAACATTGAAGGTTTTCTCACTCTAATTCCTAACTCACTCACAAACTCCTTCCTGTCTTTTCTGTCATTCTTTTTGCATCTTCTCCTGAAACTCATTGTCCTCACAGAGATGGATGGATATTAAAGTACAAGATACTGTACTCTCTTACCTAATTCAAGCTTCCTTATACGAGGCTTGCAGTGTAAGATGAAAAGAGATGAATTTAGAAGTAGGTCTCATATTCCAATATTGGCTCTGCCATTTGTGTGAATTTACATGAATTTCCTCATCTCTGAAATGAAAGGGATTGACTTAGATTATCTCTGAGATCCTTTCCACTCTTAATCTATGATATTGGAAACTGGAGGGCATTAAAAAAGAGAGCTTTAGAGAGACTATGAATAAACGTCCATGATATTTTGTAGAGGAGGATAAGTACCCTCAGATTTCTGTATTAACTAGTTTAAGGGATCTCTAGCTTATTCCCCTTACATAGTTAAGTGGTACAATGGATAGCAATGTTAGACATAGAATCAGGAAAACTTGCATCCAAATCCAATCTCAAACATTGATTATACTCTGTGACCCCTGGGTAAATCAATTAAACTCTTTCTGCCTCTGTTTCCTATTCTGTAAAATGAGAATAGATAATAGCACCTAACTACCGGAGTTGTTAGGAGGATATTTATGAAGCACTTTACAAACAATAAAGCACTATATAGCTTTTATTATTGCTCCCTTTTGAATAAAGAGTATATAGGCCTTTACATTATGGACTTGAATAAAGTATTGCACTTGTTCTGCAACTGCAACAATGCAAGTAGATTATTGGCTTGAAAGTATTAAAATATTTTAAGTCAAGCATTTATTTCAGATCAGCAAACTAATAAGCTTTTATTGTTGCCTACTATGTGCCGGGCACTATGCTAAGCTCTGGGGATACAGAGAAGAACAAAAATTGCCCATACTGTCAAGGGACTTATTAGTGGAAAAGACAATATGCAAACAACTATGCACAAACAAGATAGATATAAATGTGAATGGAGTAGGGAGAGAAAGGGTGATAGAGAGAGAGGGAGAGAGCACAACAGGGAGAGGCAGAGGGAGCCAGAGAAAAAAGATAGCCATTGGGCACCTCTTCAGTATAAAAGTGCTGTTAATATTGAGAGCCTTCAGTTCTTGAATTCATTCCAAATTATATTCTTACTAGGCTTGTTTACCAGCATCAAAAATAACCTGGAAAAATCTACACCTCCTGATTCCAAATTTGCTACCCTACTTTAAAAGGAATGGCTTTGAGAGATAGTATGTTATATTCGGGTGGTAAAGAGATTTATATGAATTTCTCTATCCCCAAATTTATGCTAGAGTATTACTCCCTAGGAGTGGGAACCTGCAGCCTTGAAACCAAATATGACTTCACAGAACAAATCCCCTTAATAAAAGGATTTGTTCTGTAAGATTTGGACTCAGTCAAAAAGTCGCACGTGAGGACCTAGAAGGACATATGTGGCCTCAAGTTTGCAGGTTCTCCACCCCTGGATTGAATATCATATGTCAGCACACAAAGGATCTGTGATTTAGTGTATATTACTATCATATATTATTCATTCTTATTTTTAATGATCAAACTATCATAACTATTTGATTTTACAATAGTTGTTCCTCTACACTTTTCAAATAGGCTGGCATGTCCTGGCTTCTTGATTTAGTACTGTGATAGGTATCTCAATTGTAGTATAAGTTTCCTGGCCATTTTTCTTTGCTTTGTCAAAGACCATACCTAACTTTTTTTTTTCCTTCAGGAAATCCAAACTTTCTCACTGAGATGCTCAGAGGACTGAGTTTCCTTATCTATAAAATGAGGTTAGACCTAATGAATTATGAGGTCCATTTGAGGTCTAACATAGTGACATGCTGTGAAATAAGGTTCTTTAGTCTTCCTTGTAGACAGAGAATGAATCCAGATGAAGGTGGCAAGGAAGAGATTAAACAGAGATATTTAAAACTTACAGAAGAGAGGTAAAGTAGAATTCACAAAAATGAATGATTGTAATAGATTTAAGGAGACAGATTGAACTTGATGGAGACATAGTGAAATAACAAAAAATGGCAAAGAAATGTGGCTTTTGGCATACAGGTGCTGTGTTGTCAGTTGCAGCACACAGTGTCTTGAAATCAATTGATGTAGTTTATGTGTATTGCATTCATCCATATCAGTGGAGATTTTTTAAAGCACAGTTTAACAATGCTGATAAGGTGAACCCTCTGTCCTTATAATATGCTAATTAAATGTATTTGTGTCTTCAGCAAAAGATGAGGCTATGTAGTGATGAATAAGAACTTTAAACACACATGACACCTCGTTAAAATGTAATTTTCACATCATAAATCTGAGCCTTTTACTTTGACAGTTGAGTAATGTGAATGTTGGGCTGAGAATCTTGAACATTTTGAAACTGTCACGTGTCTAATAGGTAACTAAACCTATTTCCTGTATTGTTTAGTTTAATAGGGTATATTCTGGCTAGAAAATAAGTCAGAGGAACAATGGAATCTTAAATCACACAGGATATGAGTTATGATAGTTTTCCAATTCCTCTAAGATAGCCCTATGTCTGACATTTAATGTAGGTCCCACCTGGAAGCTGAATTGAACTTCTCAAACAGGAGTCATATTATCATGCTCTTTGTTGCTAATTTCAGACCATTCTTTGCTTTTATCCTTCAACTATTTCCTTTGCTCTCCAGCAATCTCTTCTTTCCCTCTCCTCTTCATTGCCTGTAGTGACAGCTCCTGGCTCTGGACTTTGCTGCTGGAGACTGTACAGGGCACCCAGCCAATTGCTGCAGTAGCTATTACATCCCAATTTAGCAGGAGCTAGATTTTGGCTTCTGTTTGTTTTCACCTTTCATGTATTTTTCTTTTTTTTTTTTTTAATAATTGAGGGTCATTAACTTTCCAAGTTGACCTACTCCCTATTTGTTTTTTTTTGTTTGTTTTTGCTTTTTTATCCAGAAAAGCAGGCTAGACTTATAATGTTGTTTTTGTTGTTGTTTTAAAAATAAGTTCTTTAAAACACACAGATATCATCAGCAGTATAGATGACTTGTTTTAAAGGAGGAAAAAAAGACAAGGAAAAGTCATTGTCACATTGCCATTTATTTATTGTTTTGGAGCATCAGGCCTGAGCATATGCATACTTAGAGCAGAAGTATTAAAAAGAACTCTCCTACATGCAATTTTTCAGTTACAAAGGGATGGATTATTCAGTCTCTGGCTGTTTCCCATTCACTCCAGCTGTCCATCCCTTATCCATTTCACTACTCATTAACACGTCCACCAGAGGGCAGGCAGGTGGAACTGAAATCAATTTGGCCACTCATTAGCCAATCTTATAAAGGTTGATACCAATGACTAAATTGAGATTTCTCATTATTTAGGGGTTTTGTTTAGAATTGCTGTGCATCCACCACAATTAGGACAAATAACAAAGTTGGATATATTCTTTAAGACAACACATGAGGCCCTGTCCCTCTTTTTGTGAAATCTTCTGGAGTAACGTTGCACTATGATAAGAATTATATTCACTGCATTATGGAATATATATATATTTTTAAAAGGATTAGGGGTTAAGTAACTTGCTCAAGGTTACACGGCCAGTTATTTCTGGGTGTGGTGCTGAGTATCTGAGCCCGGATTTGATCCAGGTCATCCCAACACTGGAGCCGGTGGTCTTACTCGCTGAGCCACCTGGCCTCCCCTGCATTATGGAATATTTTAAAAATATTTTTCTTCAAATTTTAACTATAAAAGAATAGTGCTAATAGAATGTGAGTTTAAATGAATAAAAAAGTCTCTTCTTAATAAGGTGAGCCTTGAGGATTATCATAAATCACTACTGTTTTTACATAGGTAGGTCCCAGTTCACTTTTGTAACTCCAATAATCCCAAAGTAAAATTCCTTTCAAGGAAGGTTGTTTATTTGGGGAGAAGAGGGGACTGGGGTGTAGGAAAGGGGGAATATAGTTAAGTTATTATGTCTAGAGCCTAGGGTTTACTAGGTGCTTAATAAATGCTTGTTGATTGATTAATAGCCACTTCTATGGTTAGGAGGTATCAAACATAAAGTGCCAAGAAACTTTGCCTCCTTTCAATAGAAATTCAGTATTCTGGGAAAGCTAGTGATAAGATAGGGAATAGCCCAGATGGGATCTGAGATGTCAAAGTATTTAACTACCTTAATATTCTTAAAATATGTTTGAATGACTTCTTCCCTGCAACTTGACCTGTGATGATACCCCAGGTGCCAATATTTTTGATTTGTTTACATACTACCTCCTTGTATTTCCTGACCCTCCAAATTCTCCTGGGCCTTGAGCATCACCTAGTGACTAGTGCAGGAATTATCCATTTGTATGCATCATTGTATGCAAACTCCTCCCAGCTTCCAGGATAAAGTGAAAGTACAGCTACAGATTGGTTAGGCTGACAAATTTCTAGAATACAGAAAGATCATAAAAACCAGGTGAGTTTCCATGTCAACAAGGATCGAGAAGATGTACTTACTTAATCCTAGCAGGGAAGAGCAAGGATATTCTATCAGAACAAATTGTATATAGTTGTAGTTTTCTTTTTGGTAGAGAAAACTGAGCCAAGAGAATGAGATCCTATATGACCCGAGGCTTATAAGTTTGGAATACAACAAGTGAATGATTTATGCTGTAAGGCTAGGCTTTTAAAATATATATATATATACTGTCAAAGTAAGTTCTCTATCTCCCTACATGTTTTAAATGTCATTCTTTTTTAAAATGTTTATTTTTCCAGGCTCTCTCTAAATAACCAATAAGCAAGAACAATTCTCTTGTAGTATTTTTAATAAGTGCCAGCTTTTATTCATTTATGATATATTTTTCATCAATTAGCGATTCGCCTCGATATAATTTATTTCATTTATTCCTGAAAAAGGTTGTTGTTTTTTTGCTTTTTGGAGGGGGAAGACAGGGCAGTTGGGGTTAAGTGACTTGCCCAAGGTCATGCGGCTAGTTTTTGTGTTGTGTATGAAGTCGAATCTGAACTCAGGTCCTCCTGCCTCCAGGGCCGGTGCTCTATTAATTGCATTACCTAGCTGCCCTGGAAAAAGTGTTCTTTTTAAAGACTGTAAGATACAGAGAAGGTATCAACATGCATTGGGTAAAAATAATAACTATTTTAGGAACTCCCTTTAGCTAATGAAATCATAGATCATCTCCGTCTCCCTAACCCCCACCTCCCAAAAGAAGTGTTTTTTTTTTAATTTTGACTTTTCAGAGAAATTCTGTGAAAATCATAAAAGACCCTCAAGATGAAATTTCAAATATTGAGCAAGACTGAATTCCTGAGTTGAGGGTCTCCCTTGTGACTGGGAAGAATTCATAGAGTCTGAGTCACAACAGACTTTTTTTTTTTGGAGGGCAATTGAGGTTAATCGATTTCCCCGAGGTCACACTACTAGTTTTTGTGTTAAGTGTCTGAGGCTGGATTTGAACTCAGGTTCTCCTGACTCCAGAGCTGGAGCTCCATTCACTGTGCCACCTAGCTGCCCTGACAGCAGACTTTTGATATCTTATTTTCTAATCTACATGCCAAGAATTCTAGAATTGAATTTTAGAGATCAGTTTCTTAAGTCTTCTCACTTTACAGATAATAAAATTGGACCTTGAGATGTTAACTGACCTGCTTGGTGTCCAATAGATCATGATTAGGGGAGCTCAGGTCAGAGATCCCCTGACACATTGTCATCTGTCTTCTGCTTGAAAACTGCCATTTGATAAAATCACCATCTTCCATGGCCATTTGACTTTTGAACAGTCCTATTTATGTGAAAGTATTCCCTTATATTTTGATGACTCTGTGGCCTCATCATCGTGGGGATTCCAGAATATCAATGATGAAAACTTACCCCTACTTTCTCATCCTGTGTGACTCTTACACATATCCCCCTCTAAATCATCTAAGGAGCTTGTACCCAACATGATAGCAGTTCTCTCTAGATCTTATAATATTGCACACATATCACACATACAAGCTGTTACTACTTATCTTTCACTCTTCCTATTCCTTCTTTTTCTATCATACATATCTGTGTGTACATATATAAACATATACATATATAGACATCTACATATAGATATATATAGATAGTATATTTTGCAGTCACATGTCCCACAAAATTCCTTTTTAAAAATGTATTACAACTTACTTAAACCCACAGCATCTCTGCAATGTCTTTTGAATAACCTGTCATCTTAATTCTTTAGACTATGCAGTATTCATTTTATCACAACCAAACAGCATTGCTGAAAAAAATATTGATATTAAATCCATGAGCTTTTGTGTAAAGGAAAGGTTTGATTGAATTTCTCATATACAATGCTTCCTTATTGGGTTGACTGACATTAGTTAAACTATGTTAGGACATGCTATATGTTTGGTGGTGGAATTCTTTTTTCTGTTTCTTTTTTCCCACCTTTCTTTCCTATAACTGACATTGTATGGAAGTTACCAAGTATTAGAGCATATGTGAATTTAATTTGGAAGGTCTTATCTGTCTCTTTGTAGAATGTCTTTAATTCTCGAACCTCTGCAGTAGATTCGAGAATTAAAGACATTCTACAAAGTTATCACCATAGTGACCTTTTAAAATGCTTGGCATGATCACTTCTCTAGGAAATAGTCAAGTATCCCATCAAATGCTATTTCTATCATGTGGAGGTACAATAAAAGCAACAATATTTGCATCTCCAAGAAAAGATTATGTATTGTCCTGACATTTTTTTTCTGAAACTTCCTTTTTTCTCCTTGTTAAATTTATCCTGAGAATGTCACTATTGGTTTTATTAAGTTCTTCTAAAAGCATGAGGTAAAAATAAAAGCTCAGTGGTCCTTGGGCTAGGGTTTTTCCACTATCACTAAAGATACAGAAAGGGACCACACATGATAGGAGAACCATATTACCTTTTTCATTTTTGTGTCTTGTTAGGGTCAAATTTTTTTTTTTTACCATATAGTGTCCAGTCTACCCACAAAAGTATACTTAGCTTGGCTAGTCTTGAGATACAAACTTAGTCTATCATGAACCCTTTGAATCATTACAGAATGACAATTTGTAATCAGCTGCCATAATTTTTGAGAAACCTTCATACCAAGATGAGGTATAGATATAGGACTATTTTTTTTCCTTCTTCGTATAGATTGAAATCTTTCTCTGTGTTAACTTTGTCTTGAGGGATAATCCAAGCAATTAAAATCTCCTTTCATATAAAAGTCTTCCAAGTATTTGATTAGATAGATGATAGAGAGACAAAGATAGATAAATATAAGCATGCGATCTCTATCTCTGTCTCTGTCTCTGTCTCCCTGTCTCTGTCTCCCTGTCTCTCTCTCTCTCTCTCTCTCTCTCTCTCTCTATCTCTCTCTCTCTCTCTCTCTGTCTCTCTCTGTCTCTCTCTGTCTCTCTCTCTGTCTCTGTCTCTGTGTCTCTCTCTGTCTCACTGTCTCTCTCTGTCTTTCTCTCTCCCTCTCTCTTTTCTCTTCCAAGTCAAACAAGCCTAGTCATTCTACCAACTCTAGTATGTGTGGTTTCCGGTTACTCCATCATCTTGATTGATTAGTTTTTGACCTGCTCTGATTAAAAAGTTACCTTTTAAAATGTAGAACCTCACACTAATCCTAATACTCCTATTATGTTCTGACCACAGCAGAGTATAATATGACTATCACCTTCCTTGGTCTGGACACTGTGTTTTGATTAAAAAAGCATAAAATCTCATTCACTTTTTTGACTTCCACTTCACTGTTGACACTGAAATGTCAGTCTATTAATATGCCCAGGCCTCCCTTTTCACTGTAAATTACTATTTACCCATTTCTCCCCAGTCCTATATTTCTATAGTTGATTTTTTAAACCTAAAATGTAAGCCTTCAGATTTTATATCCCAATTGATTTTCATTTTATTAGATTTGGTTCATCATCCCAGACTGTCAAGAATGTTTTGGGATCTCAGTTCTGTAATCTAACATATTAGTTCTCCATCATAGCATTGCGTCTTTTGCAAATTTGATAAGCACACCATCTGTGCCTTCATCTAAGACACTGACAAAATTGCTGAGCAGAGCAGAGTTAAGGATGATTTCCTGTGGCAGTAAGGTAGAGAACTTCTTGTAGACTGAGGTTATTCAATACTTCAGATCTCTCTGATCATTCAACCAGTTCCAAATCCACCTAATTTTGTGATTATTATGCAGCCCACTGTTCTCTATCAATCCTATAAGGAATATCAGAAGAGGAATTGAGGAAAGTACTGATCTCTGATCCTCTTCCTAATCTTTGCCTTCTCCACTGGTGAAGAAACAGCACAAACTGTTGTAGCCCCAAACTAGCAGTCAATGATCTAACTAGCTTCTCTATTTCTAGAGCATTGGAAAAATTCCTTTATTTGTACGGACAAAGAAGATTCTAAGAGTTAAGTCATGTGAGTAGAGACACAAAGAAGGAAAAAAAACAATTTGTTAAGCTTTGTATTTAAGAGAAAATAGAGTAATTCAGCAATCTTCATCTGTATTTGAAGCCCTCCTGTTTCTTTTGTTTTAATTTCTTGTTTTAAGTTCTGGTGTGAAAATTTTCCTGTGACCCCACATAAAGCTACCCGACAAGCATTTCCACTCAGTGTTCATTTTTTTTATTTATATGAATATCTTAAATATCCTAATATCATCTGGGAAAGGGTAAGTCAGCATATCTTATTTGAACATCACTACATGTGGCTAAACATTTAATAAATGCCTCTGATAATGAAAAATAAATAATTATGAATGTTATAGGACACAGTCATGGAAAATCATAATTCTGTTTCATTTCTATGAGAAAGGTTTTGTTGTTTGTCTTTTTTAGAAATTATAATTGTCTGCCTCCCCCCCCCACTGAATATAGACCATACCCCTAAACTAAAGTATCTTTGAAGAAGGGAAATGCACACAGGGAGATCTGTGGAATGTTTATGCAAGCTACCATATTGCTATATAATTATTTTGTACTATTTTTTTTATATTTATTTCTATCAAAGTAGAGAACTTTCATTCATTTTTATCATTCCAGGCCCTGACCTTTGTCTTTGTAATTGTCATTATAGTTTTCTTATCAACAGTGTTGTTGATCATGGGCTACAGGTGGGTTTTTATACAAGGAAGTTTCAGTGTAGGGAGGAGTGTGGAGTGTGAAAGTGTGGCTTATATTTGGACCAATATGAAATTAATTTCATTAACTTTCTAAATGTATTTTTTCCTATTTGCTTTCTTTTTGAAAATTTCTCTTCTTCCCCTACTGCATTTTTTAAAATTTTGGAGATCAAAGAGTTTATGTGCTTATTGTGTGTTATCCTGTATGTATTTAACACATATGTGTATATTGATTTTTTAAACTATTATTTTGATCCAAAGCATTAATTAATAACTTTGGTGTGAGTAACATATAGTTGGAAACTCTTCCCAATGAAATTTAATAATTTACCTCAAACATTTATACACACACACACAAACATATAGTTGCCTTGGGGACTAGAAGGTGACATGTATTGGGGGCATGATTCAAAACCACATCCACTTGTCTATAAGGTTGCCTCTTTATCCATCATGACATTCTACCTTTCGTATGTTCATGTGCATTTGTCTGTTTGTATTCACACATAAGTATCAGTCATCTTATTTCAAATAGATACTATCTTAGTCATTTAGGCCAAGACTTTAGGAGAGCATGTTAAAGATAAGAGAGGAGTTTATTTTTTTTTTTAACCAATCTGGCTTAAGTAACTTGCTCAAGGTTACAGGGCCAGTTATTTCTGGGTGTGGTGCTGAGTATCTGAGCCCAGATTTGATCGCCTGGACATCCCAACACTGGGGCCGGTGCTCTTACTTGCTGAGCCACCTGACCGCCCAAGAGAGGAGTTTTTAATGGCTGTATTTATTCTATGGCCATCTTTAATGGTTGTACCTAGAGCTCATAATTTTTAATGCGTTATACATCTATATTGGTGAAATTTTATTTTTTATTCAGGGTCATTCCAATAATATTTGCCTCTTCCCCATGCTGAATCTTTTAAGTTTCCCTTTGTTCTACGGCCTGACAAAATAGCCAGTTGTATATCTGACTAGGAAGAACAACAGCCTGATGCAGGATGGGCATATCCCCCACTCAGTCCTGCTCTGGCAAAGCAGGGTGCCATTCATCCCATCCTTGAATAGCTGGAATAAATTAACACAGTCAGAAGAGCAATTAAGCTCTAGGCAGCCATGCAGTGCTTTGCAACAGCTCTTCATCTGTTGATGTGTTGAAAAACACTAGGAATGGGCAAAAAGACAGATTTGACCAGTTAAGGATAAATGAAGGAAAACAGTAATCAGTGGGAGTCACACCTCTTCTTCATCGTGGGTAGTACCTCCAATCTCTTCCTTTACACTAATTAGTCCTTAGCAAGGGCCCAATTTTGTACCCCCCAAATAGAGAGGGTGGATCCTGACTTGTACTTCCAAACTACAGAAGTACTTTCCCTGAACCTACTGGCACTCTTTAGTCTTCAACACATGATAAATTCCTTCCTTCGTCCATTCCCACTGACTTTCCGAAACATCAACAGATGAAGAGCTGTGGTGAAATGCTGTGTAGCTGCCTAGAGTCCAATTGCTCTTCTGCCTGTGTTAATTTATTCCAGCTATTCAAGGCCAGCATGAATGGCTCCCTGCTTTGCCAGCGTAGATCTAAGTGAATGCAGAGGATGTGCCTGTCCTGTGGCAGGCTCATACAGACCGCCTATACTTGTCAGCATTGCCGATATTTTGTCTTTTCTCAGTCACTGCTGGTGGATTTGACCTAAGGAAATCTGTAAAATAATCTGTTTGCATTTATGTTTGGGAGCCTGTTGAATTTTCTGCTGTAGTGAAATGACTTGTAGGTGCTTAAAAAAAAACATGCCCAAAACTATACATGACAAGATCGATTCACTATAACAAAAGTGCTGGATTTCTTTAAGGCAAATGTATTTTTATTCTAACTCTCATCTTATAACTCACTGATTCAAGTCCCAAGAAATATATCCCAAGAAATACTGTTTAGTAAGTTCCAGAGTCTTAAATTTTTAACTAGTTCCCTACTCGCTACTCTACAAGGGAGGTTAGTATAATTCGTCATTTTTGTCAATATTTCCATTAATTGTGCTGATAGGAAAGGGGAAAAAAGTAAGCACTAAGCATTTTTTTTAAATAAATGAGATTAGACAGTTTTAGTTATTTTTAACCAATAGGAGGTTTTTTTGAAAAAAAAACAACAACACAGTTTTCTTATTATTTGGTCTCACTAATACCCATAATGGATTTTTGCCTTATTCCATCCATTTTGAATCCTTATTCTTAGCTGCTTTCTTCAGTCAAAGAGCTAAATCTTCCCCCCCCCCCCCAGGAGATAAATTTACAGAATCAAACAGAATAACTTGTGATTATCACTTCAAATTTCAAAACAAGTCTCTTTAGGACTAAAACAAGTATTCCATAATACACTTAAGGTTATTATTTGAATATGGATGGGCATATAAGCAGAAATAAAAGACAGATTATGGTCTAGTTAGATGAACTTACTGTAACTGTACCTGTTGCTACTACTGGCACAACCAATGTCCATAACACTGAAATTGATATAGTGCTTTTAACATTTGACAAGTACTTCACACAGATTATCTCATTTAAGCCTCAGAATGACCAGGTAGATGTAAGTGCTATAGTTATTAGCACCCTCATTATGTAAGGGAGGAAACTGTGGCCCAGAAGAGTGAAACAGCTTACCCAGATTATCATATTCAAATACTCATCTTGAGCCTAGGACTTCCTGATTCTAACTATAGCACTCTGTGCACTTTGCCACACTGGCTTTATTATCACTGCTACTACAACTGCTATCCTTACTACTATCCCCACTGTCATTCTCACCACTCTAGCTGTTGGAAGAGTCATTAAATGACCAATAAAATTCCTGTAAATGACAACTCATTTAGTTGCTCTTTGGTTCTACCACACCATTCCTGTGAATTCCCAGACCAAAATGTTCCTACCTGGCCATCAGCCATCTATCAAAGTTATCTTTTCTTAATAGATTATAAGCTCACTGAGGGCCTTGATTGTCATTAGTTTTTGTATTTATATTCCTAACACTAAACACAGGACCTAGACTTTATTTTTTTTTGCTTTTTTTTTTTTTGGAGGGAAATTGGGGTTAAGTGATTTGCCCAAGGTCACATGGCTAGATTTTGTGTTAAGTGTCTGAGGTCACATTTGAACTCAGGTCCTCCTGACTCCAGGGCCGGTGCTCTATTCACTGTGCCACCTAGCCACCCCTTTACCTAGACTTCAGTAAGTACTTATTATTTTAAAAAAATCTATTCCTGCATTCAGTATTTCATATTACTAACACTGGTGCTGTTATACTATTACTTAATTTCTGTTAGCAATTCACATATATGTCGTACTTCACATATGTTAATTCATTTAACCTGTCCAAGTTTCCAGTCTCTAGTGTCCATTTATAAGCAGAGTGACAGTCACTGACTCATTTTGTTGTTTGTGTCCATTAGCTGCCAAAATGTTTGAACAACAAATATCCATATCCATTGTTTATATTGTATGACTTTGTTCATTCATTTTTTAAAAAATGCATGACAGTAGTGTGATTTTGCAGAGTCTTGATAGTAATGAACAAGTTAATTAACAATATTGAATAGGACTTGAAGAGATGAGTTTTAATAAGTAGTGCTAAAAATACTACGGTATTCATTTCCAGAACAAACATAATCAGCATCAGACAAATGAGAAAAATGATCAAGATGCAAGAGCAGTCTCTTTAGAAGCTTTTGCTTTTCTGGCATCAAGAGAATAAAATGTGTACATTTATGAATATACACATAGATATAGATACACATGTACAAACATATATATGATATTATATTTAATTAAATTACTACGGTGATCTTTGATTTCATGCTAGAGGAAGAAAGAAAGTTAGCAAGAAAAGACACACTTTGTAAAAGTAGTAAACTCTTGATGCATGCTGGGGGAAGTATGTAGAATTCTTACCCATGTAGAAAAAAATACTAGTTTACCAAGAATATTTGGATTAAATGAGTTTTTTTATCCCAGAAATATTTATAAATTTAGTTCTAAGTACATGATTCTACTTAATTTTAGAGCCAAAGGAATCTTAATTCAAGCACTGGGGGACATAGAGTTGGAAAGAATGCCGCACTGAATGTCAATATTTCCCTCTAATTATAAATGACTTTGTTGTTTCATAAGTCCACTTAAAGTATCTGGATTTTAATAAAAGAAAATATTCCCAGGATTCATTTGCAAGGAATAATTTTATCAGGCATTAGCATCTATTACCTGAGTGGTAGACAGATTTGTACTTCAAACAGTAGTATGAATAAAGCTTATCAAAGTGATCTTAGTTGCCAAATGTACATATACATATATAGTATATATTATATATACATACATATGTATAGTGATTAACATGCTTACCACAAATTAAGTGTGAAACTTAATGAGATTGGAAAGTTGTTTGTTTTGGTTTGGTTTGTTTTGTCATTGTTTTTCCCCATATAGAAACTCTTCCCTAGTTCATGACTCTGACAGTTCTAAGTATTGAGTAGAAGCTAGAGCTGCAGTTGTAGTTAAACCCCAAGGAATTTGGCCCTGTGCTTCAGTCAAGGCCCTGAAACTTATCCTCATAGGATTTAAAGCCAGAAACAACCTTTGGGTTATTTCACTCAATTGCTTATAAGAAAGAAGAATCATTTCTTGTGACATTCTTAAACTTCTAGTGCAGCAGTGACATTTTTCTTAAAGGCTATGCCAGTGTAGTATTAAAGCCTAGCATCTTCTAAAAAAGTAAAGGCTATATACACAGACCTGGTAATAAACTCTTGTTCTGTTAGGTAAGGATCAGCCTACCTGTGTACAAAAAACTTGTAAACAGAAGGTTGGCTGCTAAGTGATATTCTTCCCTCTGTCTTATGAAGTGGACACAAATTCAAAATGGCTTTTAACTCTCTGTAGCCTCTTTGTGGTTCTTTGGTGATGGAAAGACAAAAGGTTTCAAGAATTAGAGTCTGGGGATCATCAGCTGTGGTAATTCATGTGACCTTTGGCCACTAATATATCAATAGATTAGTTTAGCCATACCGAAAGTGACAATCTCACCATAAATGAACCAGGAGGCATAAAGAAGTTGTAACTGAAAAATAGAACAGCTTCTTAGATAGATGTAGGAAGGATCTGGTTTAATCCCACAACCAAGGGCATGATCACTTCAAGATTCCTAGAAAAGCAAACATTGGAATTACGTACCTTTGTCTGTACAGAGGTGAGAGAATTAGAGATACCTTACTTTCCAGAATCTGTTTATCCTCTTTATTATAATATCCATGCCCCTGGTCCCTTACTCTCAGCCTATCATACCTGTTCTAACTTTACTTTCCTCTATCTTAAGTCCTGATCTTCTAGGAAGCCAAGTCAATCCAGTACTGTTCTTCATTTTCAAATCCCTTGCCCTTAGTTCTTTGCTTTTCCCATCATGGTAATTCCCTATCCTAAATCACCCAACCATCTGGTCTGTCTTGCAAGCTGCCAGTAATGCTGGAGGAAGCGCTGACGGAGTCCACTACAGACTCATGCTATGTTACTTCAACTGGACCCAAACGACTGCAGTGTAGTCTTTATGTTCTTCTCTGGTTAATTCCATATCACAACATCCAGAATGGCAATTCCAAAGCTTCTCAGGCTCTTACTTTGCTGGGGACATTAAAGTCATCCCTTTTTTATTTGAATGTTCTCTAGGACATCCTTAGTGTCATAGGTGAATGGTTTCATTCAGTATACATCTTTTTTATTCTATAATTGATATTAGTGGTGTTAACAACTAGTTGATTTTTTAAAAAGCAATCTCTATGATTCTATTTGTTATGAATTCTTAACATATTTGTTGGTGAGACAGAATTTGAACCCAGGTCCTCTGACTTCAGAACAAGCACCTTCTTTACTATTCTGCCTTTCCTCTGCAATTTATTTTATTTCTGATGTTTTTGATTTGGGATGTCCATAAGCCATTCAGTTAGAAATACATGCTAGGGGGTAGCTAAGTGGCTAAGTGAATAGAGCACCGGTTATGGAATCAGAAGGGCCTGAGTTCAAATCCAGCCTCAGACATTTAACACAGAACTAGCCGTGTGATCTTGGGCAAGTCACTTAACCCCAATTGCCCTATCTTCCCCCCTCCAAAAAGCAAAATCTAAAATAGAAAAAAAAGAAATATATACTAGGTGCTCAGAAGATAAAATAGGGATGAAACTAGAGATCTGGGAGTTGTCTTTGTTGAGGAAACTGAATCCAAAAGAGTATAAATAGAAAGGAGAAAAGAGAATAAGATAGGAATGTTGGAATACACCTGCACTACGGGGTCAGAGAATGGATTATAATACAGAAGAGACTGAGAAAAAATGTTTGACTGGTCAATAATCTAGGGAAAAGATCCAAGAGAGAATGATGACATGAAAATCTAGAGGAGGGAAAATATCTAGAAGGAAAGAATGGCCAACAGTGTCAGATGCTAGAGAGGTCAAGAGAGTGAGGACTGCAAAAATCCAATGAGGTGGGGTGGCCAGGTGGCTCAGTGAGTAAGAGCACCGGCTCCAGTGTCGGAATGACCTGGATCAAATCCGGGCTTGGATACTCAGCACCACACCCAGAAATAATAACTGTCCGTGTAACCTTGAGCAAGTTACTTAACCCCAATTGCTTTAAAAAAAAAATCCAACGAGGACTGAAACTAAAAATCCATTAGACTTGGCCATTAATAGATCTTTGGTAAACTTGGAGAGAACAAGTTTTAGCTGAGTGATGAAGTCAGAAGCAAGATTCCATTGGGATGAGAAAGAAGTGAGATGAAAGAAAGTAGAGACAATGAGTGGACACAGATTTGTCTAGGAATTGAATATGAAAGGGAAGTAAGAGGGTTCAGCTTGGTCATCTCTGAGGTTCCTCCCAGATTTGAAGCTCCTTGACGGTTACATGTGACTAGAAAAGGAAGTGAACTTGTGAAAGTGAGAATTAACAGTTGAAAAGCCCAACCATTGCATTTATATTCACAAAATGTTTGATGAACTAGACAGATAGATATACAGCATTTTGGGTAAATCTCCCTTGGAAGATTTTGTGCAAAGATGTGGACAAGAATTACAAAGGAGGAAATAGTGTGGATGGGCTGGATAGTTATCCTATTGTAATAATTAGATCCATATGGATCTGATCATGGATTCATTAAAGGGATATTAGTGTGGTATACTAAGTCATTTTATAACGTTACCCAAAGTTTGTTCTTCTTCCTCAATTACTATGCCCAAAATGTTCTTCCAGATCATAGAGTTGCCTGACTATAAATGGAAGGAGTGTGAAATAGGTAAAGACAGTTTTTGAAGAAGAGTCATTCACATATCTCTTACACTTCTATGTGATCTTGGTTATTCCTAAGAATCTTAGATCTGTGTATTTAATTTTCATGACTTCTGCAGCCCATCAACAGCATTTCACCCATAATTTCTTAAGGCAGGAATTATTCTGCCTGGGGACCTATACTGATGTTTTAGATGATGATGATGATGATGACGATGATGATGTTGATGTTTTAGTTCTAATTCTTTTTTTACATACATCTCTCACTCTATCTGAGTTTTAAATCTATTTGAACCATAAATATCTCTAAACTTTGAGCTTTGGGCCCTCTTGAACTCTGACTGTTGAAACTCCCAGACCCCACGGGTTGTTGCAGTGGAGGCTAAATAAGCATATCTCCAAGTGGTACTGGTCCTGGAAAGTTCCAGCAGTAACAGTTGAAATGGTAGGGAGAAGAAAGGACTGTAGTGATTGGGGCAAAAAGTAGCAGCAGCCCTTCCCATGAACAGCTGTTTTGTAAATCATGTTCATAAGTAGGAGACTATAGTACTATGGAATTCTGAGGCAAAGCATGTGAGAAAATTCATATTGATTTCAGTCATGTTGATTCTTTGTCCTTTTTACTTAACTTTTCAGTTTTCTTTAAGGAAGTATAGCATGGCAGCATTATTTTGCATCTTGTCAGGCCTTTGCAGTAATTGGGCATGCTACAGGGAATTCTGCTTTAGTTCAGAGGTTGATGATTCTTAATGGTTTAGTGAAAACTTTCTTCCTAACACTATTATAATGAAACAAAGTATGGACCATTGTTTGTTTTGAAAGAATCAATGAGATTTTGGAAATGATTTAAAATGACTTTCATGAAAGGTAAATGTTATTTACATTATTACCCTAGTTCTAAAAACTTTAATTCCTCAGGGCCTGGTATAAAACAAATAAGAGTTTTAGTTTATCTATTGACACTATAATTTTATCCTGGAATAACAGTCATCAAATAAAGTTTATCCCATGCATCATAAATGAGTGTAATGTTTTTTCTAAGATCATTGAGCTCATCATTTTTTATAGCACAGTAGTATTCCATTATGATCTTATACCACAGTTTAGCCATTCCCTAGTTGACAGGTATCCCCACAATTTCCAATTCTTTGCCACCACAAAGAGAGCTGCTATAAATATTTTAGAACATATAGATTTTTTTTCTTTTTCACTAATCATCTTTGGAAACAGATCTAGTAGTGGAATTGCTGGGTCAAAGGGTATAGTAGTTTGTTAACTCTTTGGGCATAATTCCAGATTGCTCTCCAAAATAGTTAGATTCATTCACAGTCCACCAACAGTGAATTAGTGTTTCAATTTTTCCACATCCCCTCCAACATTTGTCACTTTGCCTTTCAATCATTTTAGCCAGTCTGATAGGTGTAAAATGATATCTCTAGTTTCCTTTAATTTGCATTTCTCTAATGAGTAATGATTTAGAACATCTTACATGACTATAAATTCTTTTGATTTTTTTCATCAAACCACTGCCTATTCATATCCTTTGACTGTTTATCAATTGGGGAATGACTCATATTCTCATAGATGGACTCATACAAAATAATGAAGAGTTAAATGAGCAGAACCAACAGAACAATATTGTTTTAAGAACAACTTTGAGCAGCTGTCATTTTGACTCATATTCAAATTAAATACAAAAAAAACCTATGAAGGAAGACACTATCTTCATCCAAAGTGGGGAAAACTGATAAATAGATATATGGAATGATTATACATAATACATGTTTGTTTTTTAATGGTATCCATCTCTAGGGTGGGGGATGAAAGGAAAGGGGGGGAAGTTATATGATAAATTGCTGTATTTTAAAGGAAGAGTAAATTCTACATAGTAGATCTTCAATTTTATGTGCAAAAATGAGTGTAATGTATTGCAATATGTAATTGCATAAAAGAATCTTTTCTTTCAAATGCTGTAACTGCTGTATAGTAGCAAATAAAACTGAATGGTTGAGAAGCAGCACAATATGAAAAGAGCACACATTGAACTTGAATCAGAAATCATTCAGTCAATAAATATTTATTAAGCAACCTACTCTGTGTCAGGCACTGTGCTAAACACCGAGGATGCAAGAGAGGCAAAAACTAAACAAAAAAAAAACATTCTAAAGGTGTTCACATTCTTATAATGAGGTAGACCATATAGAATCAAGTATGTACAAATATTGTACATACAAGATGAAATAGAGATAATCAACAGAGGGAAGGAATTAAGGGGGATTAAGAATCTGGATCTATTTCTAAATTTTCCACTCTGTTTCCTCAGTGGCAATATAGGGATGATAGCATCTATCCTCCTATCTCAAAAGATCATTGTAAAGACTGAATAAGGTGATATTAGTGAAATCAATCCAAGAGAATGAAAAGACACAAAACAAGACAAGATGGCAGTAGTGGGGAGCTCTTTATCATAGCTTGTAGTTAAGTTTTACAAAAAGTTTTTGTCCTAATTTTGTCTCCATATAAGTATGTAGAGATATGTACCCACACAGATACCATAAGCAAACCATTTCTCCTTTTTCATTTTCCCCTAAGGTTTTTCATGGTAAATTTCCTGTGAATCCTAGGACTGGGAGTGATAAGATATAGTATCTGTAACATCTTGAAGTTCCTTTTTCTATTAGCTTACACTGTATCAGAGGTGTCAAACACATGACACTCAAAACTCCTGAGTGTAGCTGAAGTAGATTAAAATGTAATTGGGAAATGTACAACAAAATAAATCAAAATACAATATAACATTGATAATGTTAAACTGTGGTTTTCTAAGTAATATGCTCCTTCAGGGATCAATTTTTATCTGAGTTTGACCCCACTGCACTACACAAAAAAATACATTGTGAACTCTAAGAGTCAGTCAACCTTTTCTTAGAATGGACATAGTAATGTCCAAGGGACAAGGGAGCTAAGATCATCTACTCCAACCTTTCATGGTAAAGCTGAGGAAACTGAAGCTTAGGGAGCTTAGGTGGTGTGGTTGGGAGTCCCATCACCATTGCAAGCCTTTACAGCCTTTTTGATCTAAGCAACCTCATCAATGTCCTTCTGAATGTGCTTCCAAGAATTGAAGAGAATATTCCTAATGTGGTCTGGCCAAGACAGAGTAGAGGAGGAAGGGCTATATAGCCTCCCTCACCAAATGTCTTACTGAGAGTCAGATACACTGCTCCTATGCACACCTGTTCTTCTTGAGTCCAGAAAAATGTCACTTTATTTATGTTTTATTTTTATTTATTTTTTTGGAGGGCAGTTGGGGTTAAGTAACTTGCCCAAGGTCACACGGCTAGTTTGTGTGTGTGTGTGTGTGTGTGGGTGTTAAGTGTCTGAGGCTGGAAACTGAACTTGGGTCTTCCTGACTCCAGGACCAGCACTTTACTCACTGCACCACCTAGACGCCCCTCAAAAATGTCACTTTAAAAGCTTCAAAGAATCGTTTAAAAATTAAACAGAAGAGAGCAAAAGGAAGTTCAAAAGGGAACATAGATAAGTAGGTCAAAGCTGGACCTACCATCTTAAATTTTAATTACAAAAAAAAATTTAGTATGTACATGATAGAAGTAGAAACTGTACTTAAGAGAAGTTAATATTTTCATTTCCAATCTCCTTTTTCCTTGTTTTTTTCACATTGAAATATTAATCTTTATTAAGTTCATTATAAACAATTTTTAAAACAATTGAATTCATTATCAAGTAACTGAATAAATACTTTATTGATTGATTGATTGATTTTTGCTTTTGAAGAGCAATGGGGGTTAAGTGACTTGCCCAAGACCACATGGCTAGTAAGTGTGTCAAGTATCTGAGGCCAGATTTGAACTCAGGTCCTCCTGACTCCAGGCCCAGTTCTCTATTCACTGTGCCACCTAGCTGTACCTGAATAAATACTTCTCTAATAATTAAGGATACCATTTATAAGAAGTACATCATCAAAAATGTTAATCAATCATCATCAAAAGGGTTAATCAATAAAACAAGATTTGAAATGCAGGAAAATTATATTATATTTATGTGTGTATACACACATATGTATAAAATGAAATCAAATATCTTAATGAAGTTATATTAACATAGAATAATATATCAAGTAATACTATATTAATGATGTGAGTATATAAGTGTGTATATATTAATAAGTAAATCTATTCCTCTGACTTTAAAATTTAGAAATAAATTGACCGCTGGGTTAGATACTTCTGGTATTGGTGGTATGATACAATCTATATAAGGAGGTTCTCATTCTAAAACACAGAAAGAAACATAGAAGATAAATCCATTGTTTTATTTATCAACAGATATGTGTTCAAAAATAGACACATTAAACATTGACTATATTCATAGATAGTACAGTGATGATGAACTTGTCATTGATACATCTTTATTCAATTCTTTCTTTGGGTGAGAAACTAAGTTATCCACAGAGGAGGGGAAAAAAAAAAAAACATTGAAATTTGTATATCCTGCTTATGGACTTATTGGAATTTCTACAAATATTCCCCCAAATCCTAGCTCTAATGTTCTAAATATAGCTTTAGATTTTCAGAATAAAGACAAACAGTAACTTATTAAACTATATGTGAATATAAAGAACATGTTTTGATTCTTTTGGGGGAGTAATATTAGTTTTCAGTTTGATTTTTTGGGGGGTCACCTCATATTGTCCCATATTGTGAAGTCATCCTAATCTCTTTTCAGTCTGGAATATCCTCCTTCCAACCCCTTCCCCAAACAATATTCCAGTTGAATTAATTCTAGATTTTCTGGTTTAGAATATAAGAAGGCAGAAACTTAAATCGATTTATAGTAGCTCGATTCAACAAACATAAATAAATTGCTTGCTTTGTATCAGATAGCAAGCTAGATGTTC
>NW_027186473.1:19269118-19284345 GCF_028583685.1 Petaurus breviceps papuanus
GGGGCGGCGGCACTGGGTCTAGTACTGGTATCCCTGTGGCAAAGAGTATGTAGTGTTTAGTGGCTTTTGAGGTATTATTCCAAATTTCTTTCTTTTATGACTATACTAATCTATAACTCCACCAGGAGTTCATTCCCATGGCTGTCCTTCCATATCCAAGAACTGTATTTTTCTTTTTTGTATGTGATCTTTGTCAATCCGATAGGTATAAGGTAGAATCTCAAAGTTGTTTTAATCTGAATTTCTCCTGTTACTAGTAATATGAATGATTTTTCTTATGTCTGTTGATGGTTTGCATTTCTTTTAAGTAGAGCTTGTCCATATCCTATGATGCCTGATCAGTTAGGGAATGACTCTTCTATATTCGTATCAATTTTTATTAATTCCCTAAACAAAACAAAAATCCCTTTACTAGCCTGCCATCCCCTTAAGTAATTGGTCTATATTTCTTTTCACTTTCTCAGTCAAATGCCCAGAAAAAGGCTAACTATACTTATTATCTCCACTTCCTCTTTTGTCAGTCTTGAACTCTTTGCAGTTTGACTGCAGTATCTTCATTCAATTGAAAGTACTCTCTTTAGAGTTATCAACAATCTCTTCATTGTCAGATCTGATGGTCTTTTCTCAGCCAACTTCTGTGTCCTCTTGTACGCTATACTCTAGCAATTACCTTCTCTTCCTGGATACTTGTAATGGGGATGTAAATTTTAAAGATCTTCCCTGCCCCTAGGCTAAAGTGCACCTGGAGCCTGGGGTGGGAGGCTTGTTTTCAGTAGACACTTCTTGATAGGCCAGTGAGTCAATAAGGTTGTTACATTCTCTGAGCCAGGAGAAGGCTATATAAATCCTGATGTGTAGCTTTGTTTTGGGGCTCACTTTGAGAAGTGTTCTGTGATTTGATCTGGATTCTGGGAAGCCATTGTCCAGAGCGCCCCCCCCCCTTTGAAAAACCCAGATGTTGAAAGCCAGATGTTGATGCGGTATGGATGTAATGGTTGGACAGTTTGGAAAGCTGTCTACTTGATCTGTTTCTGTCTTGATAATTCTGCCTGTATACTTTGAAGTTCAGGGTGCTGACCTTTTTCCCCTGAACAAGGTAAACGATATATGTCTGACTGATTAAAGTAAGCTTGTTAACCCATTTTGAGTTGCTTTCCTTTATCAAAGCAGATCCAAGAACCTGTGGCGGCAGCAAACCCTGAGGATGATTGGGGTGCTTGCTGCTACAATACTCCACATGTCTGGGCTTTCCTGACATCCGATTCTCTTCCTAGCTGTCTTTTTCTCCTCATTTTCCTTTGCTGGTTTATCCCACATATTCCTGCATTAAGTTTCTCTTCACTTTATTCCATATTCCATGTAGTTGCCAAAGCAACTTTCTTTAAAAATTGATTTGGCCATCTAACCTTATTCATTATATCCCAGTGGCTTTCTATCACTTCTAAATTAAAATTGACACTCCTCTGCTTAGCCTGTGAAGCTTTTCATGACTTAGCCCCAATTTTTCCAGCCTCATTGTAAACTATTCTGCTTTCCATACCCTAGGGTCCAGGCAAACTATACTTCTCTCTGTTTCTGTCACATACAGTACTCCCTCTCCTGTGTGCCTTTGCACTGGCCATCTACCATATCTGGAATGAACTTCCTCTTTACCTCCAACTCAGAGAATCCTTTATTTCTCTCAACATGCAGCTTAAGTATGACCCCTTCCACAGAACCTTTCCTTATTCCTCCAACTGATAGTGTCCTTCCTCCCTAAAGGGCTCATATTTATTTTATATAAAATGTGCACTTATCTCTCCCAATACAATGTAATCTTCTAAACACAAGATTACTTCATTTTTATTCATATCCCACAGTGTCTGGAGCACAACAGACACAATATTGTTGACTGATTGATTCAAAAAAAACATATGTTTAATAATCTATAGGGGGGGGGAAGAGAGGGGAAGAAAGTAATGAATGAAAAGTGTCTATTGTCCAGACTAGGCAGCTGAGGTGAGAGAGAGGCTGTGACAGACTGTGTATAAAGGAAAGGCAGGAGTGAGGGACAGTAAATAGACCAGTTTGGGTGGAGCTTACAGTGTGTAAAAGGGAAATGTAGGTAACCAGCATGGAAAGAGAGCTTTGTACCAGTTTATGAAAGGCTTTAGATGCCCAAGAGTGGAGTTTATATTTTATGATAGGGAAATTGGGATCAACTAAAACTTCTGGAGCAGAGAATAACACATGGTAGGATCTGTACTTTAGAACATTAATTTGGCAGTCATTTAGAAGATGAATTGGAAAGAAGGGAATGGTTTCTATGAGACCAATTGGGGCCCACCAGTTGAAAGTCTCTTACAAAAGATATTGGGAAGGGGTGAGAAGGAATTGAGGTAAAAAGAGTCATTCCTAGTTTGTGAACCAGAGTAACTGGAAGAATGGTGGTGCTTACAAGAGGAAAAAAAAGGAAGTTAAGAGGAGAGGTGGATTTAAGGGAAAAGGTAGAGTTTTATTTTAAATATGATGAAGTTGAGATGCCCTGGGGAAGTCCAAGTGAAGGTGTTAAGAAGGCATTTATAAATGCTTTCTCAATAGGGAGGAGAGGGTTGTATATGTATATTAGTGAGTTATATGCATTGAGGTGAATAAATATTAAGTGTTCAATATGTGCCAGTCACTGGACTACATGCTCAGGATACAAATGCAAAAAGAAAGAATGCCCTCTACCTTCAGGGACCTAAAATAATAATAAGGAAAAACAACACATCCAAAATAGGAGTGGCCAGGTGAGATAGATTGGACTGTGTAGTCAACGGGGTTGCTGAGTGGAGCCATAGGGCAGTCGTTATTGCTTGAATGGTAGAAATGATTTGATTATTGTTCTCAAAATTGATTATTAGGAATGGAGAAAGAAAAAACAGTACAGGGAGGTGGGGAGGTGGCACAGCATGAAGATGGCCAGAGAGGAGCAGTTTACTGTACTGGGTGAGGGTAGTTATGAAGAGCTCACCAGTCTGCACAGGTCCCTAGAGTGAGAACTGGGGAACTTCGTTTGCTGTGAGAGTCAGAGGTGGATAATTAAATGTATGGGAGCTGACCAGTTCACCAGCACACAGAGTATAGAAAGAAGAGAAAAGGGCCCACAAGAAAGCCCTAGCACAAACTCTGGTATGACTCTCAAAAGAAAGCTTGAAGCTTGATGAGTTGGCTAGGTAGGAAGATAACTCTGAGGGAGTAATGGCCAAAAATATTGGAAAGGAGAAACATATCAGAAAAAGGAAGTAGGCAACTGTATCAGTTCTTGCAATGAGGTCAAGAAGTTTGTAGACTGAGAAAAAGTTACTGGATTATGTTTTTTTTTTCATTTAATTTTCTTTCAAACAATGAAAATCTACCTTCTCTTCTTCTATTCCTCTCTCACTCCCTTCCACTTGAGAAAGAAAGAAAACCACCTTATACAACCATATAGTCAAGCAAAAGAAATTACCACTTGGTCCATGTTGTCCCCAAGCTCTGCCCCCACCCAAAAAAAGAAAAATCTCAATCTATTTTGACAATGGATATAGCAATAAAGAGATATTGATGACCTTGAGGCAGCTAAGTGGTGCAGTGACGAGAACCTGGACTTGGAGTCAGAAATTCCTGGATTCTAGATCTAGCTACAGACACTAGTTATGTGATTCCTAAACAAATAACTTAATCCCTGTTTGCTTCAGTTTCCTCATCTGTAAAATGCGGGTGATATAATAGCACCTACCTACCGGGGGTGTTGTGAAGATCAAATGGGATGTTTGTAAAGTACTTTGCAAACCCTAAAGCACTATATAAATGCAAGTTATTACTTCTGCTATTGTTATTACTGTGGTAGGAACCACTTTATTGAGTGTTGGAGGGAAGCCAGAGTAGTTTGAGGCACTGTTGTGCCTCATATATATATATTTTCTTTCCTTCCCTAAATGTGCTGATTTCCTTAAATCATCTAAATATGCTGCTTAAACTTGTTTTTTTCTTAAACTGAGAATATATGCTTATTTATAGTTTATTAAATACTTTTCATTAATAATTTTGAGCTTTGGATTACTTAATTAGGTATTTAATAATAAAAATGACAAATGTTCTACTTCTAATATATTCTCTGAATAATGAAATAATTCTTAATAATTATAAAATGTAGTTAATTATTAATTATTTTCTTTTGCTTAAGTATATTCAAAGGCAAAATCTTGCATTATTTAACTATAACTCTGACTGTTCTTTTAAAAGACATTGAAATGTACTGCATAAACAAAAATAAATTATAATTTTATAATATAAATATATTATAGATGAGAAAAATTATGACTGGCCTGGAATCATCTGGCATTAAGCCATTTTGAATTGACAAATTTCTCACATTCTTTTTCAACACCATTGAAAGAAAGGGTCAAGGGGTGGCTAAGTGGTACAGTGAATACAGCACTGGCCCTGGAGTCAGGAGAACCAGAGTTCAAATCCAGCCTCAGACACTTAACACAAAAACTAGCCATGTGACCTTGGGCAGGTCACTTAACCACAATTGCCCTCCAAAAAGCAAAAAAGAAAGAAAAGAAGGAAGGAAGGAAGGAAGGAAGGAAGGAAGGAAGGAAGGAAGGAAGGAAGGAAGGGAGGAAGGAAGGAAGGAAGGAAGGGAAGAAGGAAGGGAGGAAAGAAAGAAAGAAGAAAGAAAAAAGAAAGAAGAAAGAAAGAAAGAAAGAAAGAAAGAAAGAAAGAAAGAAAGAAAGAAAGAAAGAAGGAAAGAAAGAAGGAAAGAAAGAAAGGAGGGAGAAAAGAGCAAGAAAGAACTAGGGCAAAGATTTTGGATGGAAATTTTTCCAGAAATTATACTATGCAGAGAGAGACAGAGACAGACAGACAGAGAGGCAGGCAGACAGAAAGAGGGAGAAAAAAAACCATTATGATGATTTCAGGAGACAAAAAATGAATAATAATATTCATCCTTTTGGAAATTATTATGGACTCAGGATGCAGAATGATAACACACACATACATATAAATATGTGTGTATATACACATAGAAAGAAAGAAAATTTAACTTTAAATATCAATGATGTCAAATTATTATTTATATATAAATCAAGAATTTCAAAATCTAAAATGTCCACAAGTCTGCCAATTCCTCTGTTTCCCCTCCAGCTTTTTGTCTGTCCAGTTTTGTTATCTGTAAAATATGAAGTTGGGATAAATTTCAAGGTTTCTTAATGTGGTACCCATAAACTTAAAAAAATGGCATTTGTACTTATTATAATATGTTTCCTTTGTAAACCTATTAATTTTACTTTATTCATTTAAAGGTAATATTTTAATTGGTGGGGGGGGGAAAGGTTGCAGCAGGTAGACTTTACTGGACTACTAAAGAGGTCCTTGGTATGGAAAAGGTTAAGATTTCTCAAGCTCAATAACTTGTTACATATTATTTTTTCCTGCTTGTGATTAGTCAGATCCTGGGAATTTTTAATTACAATAATTTGTAAATAATATTTTTATAGGGAGAAGAAAGTAAATTTGAAAGAAATAACAGTAATAACAAATCTGTAAAATCATCCTTGAGTGAATTATCGGAGCTGGTGTCTCAAAAAGTTTACTGTGATAGTTATAGGTCCCTTGGTGGACTAACCTACTTTACTGACATTTTCACAGTGGATGAGGATGTAATGACCTTGACAACACCAGAAGGATAATATTTGTTTTTATGGCTCAAAGACTCTTAAAGCCATGATCCAATCTATTTGCTAATATGCAGACAATGTGCCATTGGATCATTTCCTCAGATTGTAAATTTCCTTTCCAGTGGAAGACCACCTAAAGATTATCCAGGGGGACATTTGCCCCCAAGAGATAGAAAACACAGGTATATGCTAAATTTTCCCTTTTATTTTTTAATACAGGAGTTTTATAACTTTCTGATACCAAAAAGCAGCATATGTTGCAATCATTCAAAAATAAGAACAGACACTGAGGATATTAGTGGTATTCTGATTATGACCAAAGGAGTTGGTCCATAAAACAACTGGTTTTTCTTCCCCTTCTCCTCAGTGGTTTTCCTTTCATAAATAATGAGTGATATTTCTCTATTAATTAAATTGGAGAGAATGCTAATCCTTGATAGTAACAATTCATCTCTAGTTTTCTCTCGGTTCCAGTCAAGATTCTTGGAAATCAAAGAGAAGAAACACTACTATTCATTTACCTAAGAAGCTATTCTAAGTGAAGAGTGGTTAGAATGCAGTTGGATTTGATTGACAATACAAAGACTTGGGTAACAGTGTGTAAGAGGCACTTTCGGGACTTTGAGTAGTAGTGGATAAATGAAATAAACCTTTGGGTTATGGCTCCTTCAGTTGTCTGTCATGTTTGCGCATGAACTAATGACCATTTTGAGCATAGATCTTAACAGTAAATTATTTTAAAGAGAGCTACTTATTGCCACTGCCTTACCAATTACTTCCACATAAATAACTTCTTATCTCTTACTGCCTTTCATGCCTAAGCAGCTCAAAAAATTCTCATGCAATAAATGCATTTTACATGAATGGTTTTATGTCAGGTTCTGAAGAGAAAACTTAATCAGATGTACAGCTATTCAGGGTACACTTTTTGTATGCAAAACTAGAAGCAACAATAGCACTTTCCTTCCAAATAATAAGAAAAAGAAATATGCTTTTTCAGATTTGAACCTACTTACAAAAAAAGAAAAGGAGAAGAAGAAGGTATTTTTATATCAAGAGACTAAAGGTCAGGACTACTAGATTCTATTCCTATCTGTGCCTCTATAAATTCGAATAAATCACTAAGCCTCATCCATTTTATATCTATTAACCATGAATGTAGAAATTAGTAGAAATTTTTTAAAAGTTCCTAAACTTTAAAGGAAAATTACTTTATAGCAAGAATAAGACTTTGTTGTTGTTGTTTTGTAGGTGCTAGAGGGATAATACTTTCTTCAAGTGAACCCATTCAACATTTTTCATTATTTTTATGGAATATCATTCTTTATGTGAAAAAAAACTTGTTTCTACTCATTTAAGAGAAGCATAGAAAACTGCTTGAAAAAATTTAGGTCTTCATTGCTCTTCTCCTAAAGGGGGTCTTTTGCAAGAGCAACATTGCTATCAAAGACATCTATATTCTAAGTAGAGTAGTGAAAATACTCTGATAACTGATATCTTTAAAAATAGAATTCTTCCATTTCTCTTTTGGTGATTATCTATCTATCTATCTATCTATCTATCTATCTATCTATCTATCTATCTATCTATACTGTGACCTTCTATGATTTTAGTCAAACTGAAATTTACCTAATTAATTTGTGAGTAGCTAAATAAAATATTTATTTAATCTTTATAACTTTCTTTTTCTATCTTAGAACTTAATAGTTCTAGCATTGATAGCTAGTGTTGGAAGTGCAGATAATGGAAGAAGGTGTATATTCTTTGTATACAAATATTTCTGCTATCTCCTCAAAACTCCTCCAGCTTATTTCCAAGCAATTGGAAACCATTATATCATCCTTCTCTTTAGTTTTAACAATTATTTTTTGCTGCTGATGAACAGCTTGTGATTATACAAAACCATCTTGATACAAAATGAAATCTTTGCATCTCTGAAGACATCAAAACATTTCTAGAGAACACTTGACTTTTCTAATTCTGCAAGAAATGTGCGTGAAAGTAGACCAATGTCCCTGTTTTTCATGTCACTGATAACTAAACTTGTACAAAGAACTTAAACATCAAGATGCTGACTTTGACAAAGATAGATAGTGGATTGGAAGCCCAAGTCTTTGGTCATGATTTTCCTTTTACAAGAAGAATCTTCAGGTGTAGTGTTAACACAATATTCACAGCTCCTATGGGGGCTATGAATATGCTGGCATAATTCTGAATCACAAAATATAATATACTGTCCACATGGAATCAAAACATTTATTCAAACACCAGAAAGCCAAATCCCAACATGAGAAAATCAAATCCATCATAGCAACAAAGAAATCTATACACAGTAACAATGCAGAAGGTATCACTCTCCCCAAGCCTTCCCCCTGCTATGACTGTCCCACAAATATTCATGGCTCACTGCCTGATTTTTCTCTCTCCCTCTGCTCTAATTGCTCTGACCAACTTCTTTTGGCTCTGTTCCACTCATTCAGCAAGCCCCTTCCATCACACTCATGTGACTCAAGCACATATGACTTAGGCTTCCATGTGTCTTAAGAAAGTCACATGGGCCTATTAATGGATGGGAAAGATCTTCCCATTTACATTACCATTACACCAGGATAACTAGATGCTCTTTGGTCTTGCATAGAAAAGAAGATGAGTTATAGTTCAAATAAAACAATCAATGTGAATATGTTAGTTGAATAGGTTAATTTGGCAATTAAACATGACCAAAAATGTAGCTCTAAATTAAAGTTATCAGTACAAAATTTGCAGTGACCTCTTACTCTGAAATAAACATGAGCCTAAGACAACATAATGAGAAAAACAGAAATTTGGGTTAAAGTAATATAACTCACTTATATTGTGTCATTCAGACAAGATTCATCCGTCAAAACAGGGCACACAAGAATGAGGAGATAGCAGAAATATTTGTATACAAAAAATAAAAACATGACTGTAACTCACTACTAATCTTAGTAAAATATTATTGAAGATCAAGAATACATCTCTTTTCTTTTTAACAATTAGTTGCTTTGGTAAGAGAGAGAAGGGTACTGTATTTTGTAAAAAACATTTTGTAAAAAAAAAAAGTTTAGAAGTGCCTATTGTGTCAAAAGAAAATGTGTCAATAAATTTTAAAAAGAAAGAGAAATGGGGGGAGGGGAACACAGTTACAGATAAATGCTAAAATCTCACCCTAGTCAGAATTTATTCAAAGATGGAAGTACACACACACACACACACACACACACACACACACACACACACACACACACACACACACACACATAACACTATCTTAACAATGAATGTGAATGAGATGAGCTCACTCATAAGATGAAAGCAGATAGTAGAATGAATTAGAAACTAAAATCCAACAATATATCATTTACAAGAGACACATTTGAAATAGAAAAACACACACAGAGTTAAAATGAGGGCCTGGAGCAGAATATATTATGCTTCACATGCAGTTTAAAAAGGCAGAGGTAGGGTTCATGATCTCAGAAAAAAAAAAAAAAAACAAAAGCAGAAATAAATTCAATTAAAAGAGAAGCAGGGAAACTACTTTTTACTATAAGGTACACAACCATGAGCTATTTTCTTTTCTTTTCTTTTCTTTTTTTTCCTTTTTGGAAGGGTGAGGGCAGGGCAATTGGAGTTAAGTGACTTACCAAAGGTCCCACAGCTAGTAAGTGTTAAATTTCTGACACTGGATTTGATCTCAGGTCTTCCTGACTCCAGGGCCTGTGCTTTATTCACTGTGCCACTTAGCCACCCCCTTGAGCTATTTTCAAAAGCTTTCACCCAAAGTTTCTCTGATGAAGGTTTCATTTTTCAAATACATAAGAAAGTGAGATAAATTTGTAAAATAAGAGCCATTCTCCATTTGATTAATGGTCAAAAATAGAATAGGAAGTTTTCAGAAGAAATCAAAGCTATGTATAGTTATATAAAAAAGCACTCTAAATCAGCCTGGATTAGAGAAATGCGAATTAAAACAACCCTGAGGTATCACCTGACATTTATTAGAAAACTCAAATGCTGGAGGGGATGAGGAAAAATAGGTACACTAATAAATTACCAATAGAATAATGAACTGGTCCCAATCATTCTTGAGAACAACTTAGAACTAAGTTTAAAGGGCTATAAAAGTGTGCATACATACCCTTTGACTTAGCAATGCTACTACATCTGTACCGTAAGGAGATTAAAAAAGAGAGAAAAGAATCTATATATACAAAATATTTGTATCAGCTCTTTTTGTGGTGGCAAAGAATTGGAAGTTTAGGGAGTACTCATCAATTGCAGAATGACTAAACAAGTGCTTACATGTGATTGTGATAGAGTAAAATTGTGCTATGAGAAAAGATGAGGGGGGTGGCTTCACAAAAACATGGGAAGATGCATATGAACTGATGTAAAGGGAAGTGAGCAGAACCAGGAGATCATTGTACACAGTAACAGCAATGTTGTAATCATGATCAACTCTAAAAAAAAAAATAGACAAAACCATAGCTACTGTGATCAATACAATGATCCAAGACAAATGAAAAAAACTCATGATGGAAAAAAAAATGCTATGTATATCCAAAGAGAAAATAGATGAACTCTGAGTACAGATTGGAGTATAATATTCTTACCTTAATTTCTTGCCCTTTTTCTATGTAGCTAATATGGAAATGTTTTGCATAATGCCACATGTATAATTGCTTTTTTGTTTGCCTTTTTAGTTGGTAGTGTAGGGGCAGGAGGGAAGGCAAGAATTTGGAACTCAAAATTTTAAAAAAGAACATCAAAAATAAATATTTTAAAAAAGAATTACTTGGGGCAGCTAGGTGGCACAGTGAATAGAGCACTGGTTCTGGAGTCAGGAGGATCTGAGATCAAATCCGGCCTCAGACACTTAACATTTACAAGCCATGTGACCTTGGGCAAGTCACTTAACCCCAATTGCCCAGCCTTCCCCCCTCCAAAAAGCAAAAAAAAAAAAGAATAACTAGGGTTGTTCCCCACAATTTCAGAACATGAATTTTGCAGTTTGAAAACAAGAAAGAGAAAAAACCATGGCTATACCCATATATTGAAAGTGATGATTTCAGAAAATTGTCCAGAATATTTTAGGCCCTATAATTCCTATTATTAAGTGAAAAGTTTCTTTTTTTCACAAAAATTAAAACTTTTAAATTATCTATTTAAATTCTCAGATTTTATTTGTAACATTTTAGCATTCTACTTAATGCAAAGTCTGGGAGCAACAAATTGTATTGATATGATAAGAAAACAGTTGCTTTTGGAGTCAACAGAGCTGAAGCAGAGTCCAAGTTGGTTGCTTATTGTGACTGCTCAAATGATTTTATTTCTACCAGTTTCCTTTTCTGTCCTATAAAATGGAGATAATACTTATATTTTCAACTTTATAGAGCTATGATGAGATTCAAATTATAGTATATACAAAGCATTTTGCAACTCATATGTACTGCCAAATGTTAGCTATTATTATCTTATTATAATGTCTAGAATTGTTACATTTGATCCTCACAACAACCTTTTGTTATGGTACTATTGAGGCTGATATCTGCTTTTTTCAACTTCACAATTCTAAATTTTATTAAAATGTTAGACAAAACCCTCTGGTGCACATAACACAAAGCCAAGTATAAGGTTGTATATTGAGAGTAGTGACCTAGTAACATAGGTAACAACCTACCTTCAAATCATAGGTTTGTAACAACTTGTTATGATAATCTCACCAGGGACGGAATACAAGTATCATTATCCCCACTTGTTATGCTTGTTTTAAAGATAATGGACTTTTATTTGAATCTTAACTCAGACACTGATGATTGATGGTGAACTTTGGCAAATCATTTAATCTCTTTACTCTCTGCTTTTTATGGGATGGGAAAATGAAGTCAGAGTAATTGTTACTTACAGATGGTCACAGAATCAGTATAGATCAGTGTCTGGATTCAAATCCAGATTTCTCCTGTTTACTTTGCAGTCATCTCTATTTCCACTTCACTGTGCCTCTTTAATTTATTATCATTATTCATTGTTTAGAATGCTTATGAACTTCTGCTTTCTTTCTATGTGGTTTTATTACCATTTCTCTCTTTAAGGATCTGTATAGTTAAATGTCTATTTATTCAGGCATGAAAGTGAAACGTATAAAAGCATCTTATACCCGATTTTGTTTTCTGCTTTAGGCATAGTGCACTTTTTTTCTGGCACATTAGTGTTTCTTCTTATACTTACCTCTTCATCAGTGAAGAATTAGACACATACATTGACTTTGCTTGATTTATATGATTTTATGGGTAAATCTGTCATTATGGGTACTCTCTCCATCAAGGAAAATCATAATGCATTTATACTTTGGGAGAGGTTCTTTGAGAGTTACAGTGACATAGAAACCCTTTGATTTATACATGAGCTTCTCCAAACTTATGAATCAGGTGTCCAGATGATATTCATGTCATCTCATTGTTGGGCCTATACTTAAGTTGTTCCAAGTTTGGAGAGAATTGCCAGGGTTTGTTTTCTGCTGGCCTAGCCTTCCAAAACCCAGAGCTATTTGTAAGCCGTAATAAGTTTGTAGGACCATAGATTTATAAATTGGGAGCTAACTAGTTTCTTAGAGGTTATCAAACCCAACTTCCTCAGTTTACAAACTGGAAAACCAATATACTTATAGAACCATAGAATTCGAGACTTGTAAATATGAAGATGCAAAGTAAACTCTTCTTGTTAATGGTATTTGGATAACACACTAAATCTATCAAAGTTTACCTGTGTGTTTTTTGGTTTAATTTCTTAAAAACTGAAATTCAATTTCAGTTTCTTAAAAGGGCTGCTATGGGTGGACCAATGTGTATCTTCACAGGTTTCCTCCCCACTTTCTACTTCTTATGTGTTGTCTTCCATCATTAGAATATAAGCTTCTTGAGGGCAAGAATTGTCTTTTTGCTTATACTTGTATACTCACTGCCTAGTGCGGCACTTGGCAAATTGTAAGCACTTAATAAAGCTTCTTGACTTGATTACTTCTTTTACAAAGAAGGCTACCTGGCTTTGTGAATGAAGTCCTGAGTTTAGATTCTACCTCTCATACTTACTGGTTATGTTTCCACCTCCCTAGGACTTAACAGATGAGCTGAGATTTGCTTGGTGGAAAGTATTTCTCTGCAAGGAGTTCCCCAAGCTTGTTTTCCTAACTGACGAAATCCTAGGTTCTTCCTGTATTTACTTTAAATCCATAACTCGTGTATGTAGTTGTTTTGATCTTCACTTGTAGTTGACAGGTATGGTATAGATGCCCAACATTTCTAAATTAAGCTTTTGATGCCTTTGTGATTTCTTAGATCCCAGATTAAATTCTGACTTTTTAAAAATGCCTTTGATTAAGATTTCAGTATGAAAGTAGTATAGGAATCTGTCAGAAAATGAACAATTTGCTGAAATGCCTCAGCTTTTTGAGCTGACAGCATTTTAGTACACAGAGGGGAGTTGTCAAAATTTCTCTGCAGGCAGTCACATCCTTTACTCTAAGGCATATTTTAAAGTGAAATGAATGAGGTGGCCCAGTTCAACATTTTTCATTCCTGAGAAAACCTCCAATTCATCTATTTCTCTCATGTCAAGATGGTGTTAACATACTTGATCGTTCTGAGCACTTCTTGCAGACTTTGGCATCCTATGGCTTAGTGGTGGAATTTTCTGACTCTGTGTTATCTTTGGGCCAATCCAGCATAGCCAGCTCACTGAAGAGGCTGTCATAGATTGCTGGAGTGTCTAGCTGAGTGAATCTCAGGAAAATCAGAGGGATAGATAGAAGGGAGGTATGCTGACCTAATTAGAAAAAAAATTAAACATTTCCTCTCACCTTTTCTTAATGAGAATAGTGGGGGGGGCAGTTAAACTACAATTTAGAATTCGCCCTTAATTCCTCATTATCTGCATGTATTATGACATGTAAAGAACAGTTTTATGAAAAGTGAAACTATGGAAAATATATTCAAAATATTCCCTTATTACCTTCAGAATATGATAAGATCCATGTTCCCAGTATATCAGGGACTTCATAATGTAGGTGTGAATATTAAATATATCTGTGGGGTGTGTGTTTGTGTGTGTGTGTGTGCATAAATGACAAATATTGTCTTACTGGGTTTTTTTCAAAAAGTAAACTTATTTAAGAGTTATTGAAAAGACTGTAGAAGTGAACCTATTCTGGGACTAATTGTAATTATGTTCTCCTCCAGAATTAAATACATAATCTTTTATTTTACCATTGTATTTTATTTTATTTTGGGACTTTCAAAGCCCTTCAAAACCCAGGCCCTTCTCTCCTACCTTTCTAATTTTATTACACCTTACTCCCTGCCATGTACTCTTTGAGGCAGCTTTCTTGCTGTTTCACAAATGAGATATTCATCTCTTCACTTTGGACATTTTCTCTAGATGTCCTCCTTTTCTGGAATGATCTCACTCTTCATCTTCACCTCCTGGCTTCCTTTGTCTCAACTAAAACTCCACTTTCTACAGAAAGGCTTTTTCTGACACTCTTCTAGATACTTCCCTCCATTAATTATATCCTATTATATATATAGTCTTTTCCTTCCTTTTATACCCCCAGCACTTAGCATATGCCTGGTAAATATTAAGTCCTTAATAAATGCGTATTGAGTAACTGATCTGTAAGAAGAATATTGCAATATATCAAGCTGATAGTAATGAAGGCCTGAAGTACATTGGCATCTATGGGAGTAAAGAGAAAGGGAAAGAAGAAAGATGCAAGAAATGTTATGCAGATGGACTCAATAGGACGGCATAAGCAATCTGAATGTAGAAGATGAAGGAGAAGGAGGGAAATGAGTCAAAAACCACCCTACATTTAGGAACATTGCTCACGTTTCTTTTGTTCACAGGCTACTTTCTTCCATTTGGAGCTTTGGTACTCTGCATTTTTCACCAGACCCTCAGTTCTTGGCTCTTTACATAGCTTTCTCATCTTTTTGGAAATGTTTACTAGGACGTATTTCTATATATGTTTGTGGTGTAGAAAATATCAGAGAAAAACAATTTAATACGTCCTGCCTCATTTAGTGGACTGCCATAGACTTTGAATGTATCAAACATAAACTCAGCAGCACCCAGCTCCTCAGCGCAGTGTCCTGGGAAAATTTGTCTTGTTGAGACTCTCCTGACCTCAGAGATTCAACCTGCTGTTTGGTTCCATAGGTTAGGGCAACAGTTATAAGTTGAACTATTTCAACTCATTTCATTCCTGAAACTAATCTTTTGTTTTTCAATATTTAAATGGGAAAAAATGCTCCTTAATGCAATTCATGTATCAATGTATAAGTACCCTTTTTCATAAAAGACATTATTTAGGTCTAGATTTTATGATAGGAGATGGTTTTTAGGTGTGTGTGTGTGTGTGTGTGTGTGTGTGTGTGTGATACAGAGAGAGAGAGAGAGAGAGAGAGAGAGAGAGAGAGAGAGAGAGAGAGAGAGAGAGAGAGAGAGAGAGAGAGAGAG